>NC_137898.1:38084475-38684475 GCF_963455335.1 Martes martes
TACTCCTGGCATTAAAGAAAATAATATCAAACCTTCCAAATGAGAAACAGACAAGAACAGAAATAGAAACAATGCTTACTTTAGCAAATACAGCTCCCAAATACTCATACTATTTGTAAAAATTACTAATTATTTTGAAAATGCCAGACCACAATTTTATACTGTTTTTTCACCAATGCCATATAAAAATTCCAACATTTTACACAATCTGATGAAATGTCAGCAAACATAAATCACTTATTTTTTCAGAAAAATATGCAAGTGCCTTTCACATGCAACCCAGTGGGCCAGGTGCTCTGAAGATAAGAAAACCCTGGTCTTGTTCTTCAAGGAGCTTATACAGAAGATGCAGGATGTGCGTATAAAAGAAACTTTATGTAAAATGCTAAGTGATTACAGTTATAAGAAAAGTATCCTATCAATAGCAAAGATAAGAAATTTCCAACAATGTCGTGAGACTTCCTAGCTGAAGCATGATGGCAAGTTTCACAGAGAAATTTTCATTCTGTAGAAGGAAATGTTGCATAAATTGCCCAAGGATATTCAGGAAGCAGTGGATGATTACAAGTACATCCACCTCTGAAAAAGATGAAGTAGATGAACTTGTCCCTATTTCTCCCAGTAAGTACAACTAAAATCCCTGCTAGTTATGTATAAAACAAACATAAAAAGACCCTCAGAGGTGGAGAGAAGAAAGTAGCCTGGCTAGTGAACCTGGGACCCAAAGAAGTTAAATGCTAGTGACTTCCTTGGTTTTCTCAAATGCTGATGAGCTCCTTGGTCTTCTTTTTGTCTTATGTCTTACGTATGTCAGACATGGAACCGAAGGACTTATAACCCGAAACTCCAAAGTTTCAGGCCAAATAAAAGTTTCAATGAAAGTTTGTTCCTCTCTAGCCAAAAAAATGTAAAAGGGGACAGTCTGCAAACACACACATAAAACCAGGCAATCAGCTCCCTATTCCAGTCAAGGACAGCAGAAACAAACTCTTCCACTCTAAATCATGCCAGCAGAGGTCTAGTGAGTAGCCTAACCTCCATCTCCACCAAGTTATAATCAAGTAGCCCAACACTGCAACATGGTGGCATCACAGGAGGACCTGTATTCCCAGCGGGGAGTGACAGTCTCTCTTCAAACATCAGTGGAGACTTGTGGGGAGCCTGGACTTACACCCCACCAGCAGTAATGAGATGCTCTGCTGACTCCCATTTGTAATGCTGTCACATGTGGCCCAGGAGAGAGAGTCAAGATGTTAATCACCGCCTGGAGATAAAAAAGACCACGCATACTGTACCCCTTAAGTGATATTAGAGCAGGCTGCATAAACAGTGAAACCTCCCATATCTGTTCGGCAGTAATGAGAAGTCCCTCTCTCCCCAAGAGGGGCAAAGGAGGTCTAGTGGGGAACTGGTACTTCTACTGCTACCTGGCAGTAATCAGGCATTGTCCTCTTACTTTGCCAGATTAGCTTCAGAGGAAACCAGCTAAAGTAGCCTAAATAAGACCCAAAGTCTCATAACAATACCCAAAACATCCATGTTCATGTTTCAATTAAAAAAAGAAAAAATCATGGATCACAATAAGAACCATGAGAATTCTCAACTTGAATTAAAAAAGACAATAAAAACCTAAACTAAGACACCAGAGATGTTAGAATTATCTGACAATGATTTTTTAAAAAGCCATTAGTAAAATGCCTCCATGGGTAATTATGAACACACTTAAAATAAGTGAAAATAGAAAATATCAACAAGGAAATATAAAATTAATAATATGTATTACAGAGAAGAACTAAATGTAGTCTTTTTTTTAAAGATTTTATTTGTTTGAGAGAGACCACAAGCAAGTCTGGGGCAGAGGGAGATGGAGAGGTACAAGCACACGGCCTGCTGAGTTGGGACCCCCAAGGTGGGGGTTGACTCAGGACCCCAAGAGACCATGACCTGAGCCAAAAATCAGATGCTTAACCAACTGAGCTACCCAGGTGCCCACTAAATGTAGTTTTTATAACAGAGAGGAAACGGATTAAAAAAATATCATCAGATCTTCAGGAACTTAGTTGTCTTTGAAACTAAAACAAAACTGAGCATCCAATTAATAGAATTACTACAGGGAAAATCTGCAAGTATATAGAAGAACTCAGCACCATTAACCAACAGGATCCAATCAACATTCATGCTGTACTCTATTAACAATAGCAGAATGCCCCCTCCTTTTTTTTTTTTTTTTCAAATACTCATGGAACTTATACCAAGATATACCATATTGTTAGCCTTAAAGAAAACCTCAACCATTTTAAAAGAACAGAAATCACACACACACAAATCATACACACAATAGAAATCACACATACAAATCTTTGACCACAAGGAACCAAGCCAGAAATGAATAGGTAAATCTCTAAACACTTAGAAACTAAGCAACACACTTGTAAATAACAAGATGAAGACACAAGCAAAATTATGAAATGAATCGATTTGAATAAAAATTAACTTACTACATTCCAAAGTACTAAATGTCACAGCTAAGGCAGTGCCAAGAGGAAATTTTACAGCACTAAATGCTTACATAATGAAAGAAGAAAAGTATCTAAGTAATAACCCAAGCTCCTACCAAAAGAATCTAGAAAAAGAAGAGTAAAATAAACCCATATCAGATAGAAGGAAAGACATAAGGAAGAACAGGAATCCATTATATTAAAAACAAAAACTAAGGGGCCCCTTGGGTGGCTCAGTTGGTTAAGCATCAGTATTAAAAATTATTTAATGCAATCCAACATACTAGCAGACTAAAGAAGAAACATCATAGGATTGTGTCAATTTATGTAAAAAAATCCTTTGACAAAATCTGATTCCCATTCATGGTAAAACTCTCAGAGAATTGGAAATAGAGGAGAATCTCCTCAACCTCATAATGAGTTACCTATTAAGAAAACAATGACAAACTACAACTATCACAACAATTAATGGTGAAAGACTGAATCCTTTCCTTTAAGACTAGAAATAAGGCACAGATATCTGTTGTCACTATTCTTATTTAATATAATAATAGATATTCTAACTGTATAATGAGGCAAAAAAGGAAATTAAAAAAACATAGATAAGGGAGAAATAAAATCGCCCCTCTTTGCATATAACATTATTTTTTATGTAGAAAATTCCAATAAATAAATAAATACATTTTTTATTAAAAAAGCAAACAAATAAAGTCCTGGAACTAAAAAGTAAATTCAACAGGTTGAAGTATACAAAAATTAATTGTAATTCTATGTGCTAGCAGTGAACACACTGACACTAAAATTAAAAATACAATACCACTGGGGCACCTGAGTGCAGCAGTTAAGCACAGACTCTTGGTTTCAGCTCAGGTCCTGATCTTAGGGTCATGAGATCAAGCCCTGCCTCTGGCTCCATGCTCAGTGCAAAATCTGCTTACGGCTCTCTTTCCCTTTCCCTTTTCCCCTTTCCCTCTCTCAAATAAATAAAAAAATCTTTAAAAAAAATTTTTTTTTAAGTTTTACAATACCATTTACAAATGGGAAAAATGAATATTTAGGTGTAAATATAGCAAATAATATATGACTTCTATGCTCAAAATTTTAAAATGTTGATGAAAAATAAGACTAAAGAGACTTACTCATTAATGAATTGGAAAACAACATAATAGAGGTGGCAACTGTCTCCAAATCAGTATATAGACTTAACACAATTATCGAAATCCTAGCAAAATGTTTTATAGATCTAGACATGCATATGGGAAAACCAAGTAGGTGGAATAGATAAAACACTTTTGAAAAGAATAAAGTGAGAAGAATCAGTCTAGTCAGTTTCAAGACATTATATATCTACTGTAGAGTGTGGGGGTACTGATGTAGGGATGGAAATACAGATCATGGGAACAGTCTAAAGAACTCAAAAATATGCCCAAACAAATATGTTGAACTGAATTTAGACACAAGTGCAAAATAATTTCAGTAGTGGAAAGGCAGCCTTTCTAACAAGTGAATGCTGAAGCAAGTAGATATCTACAGATAAGACATGAACAAAAACAAAACAAAACAAACAAAAACCCTTAACTTTAAATCCCTTACTTTATTCAAAATTCAACTCACAAGGATTTATGGACTGAACTGTGAAATGTCACAAAACTTTTTGGGAAAATTAAAAAATCACTGAAGAAAATCACAGGGGAAATCATCGGGATCTAGGTCTAGACAGACTTGAAACCAAAACTGAGATCAATAAGAGGAAAAATTAAGTGTTATTTCACAAACATTTAAAATTTACCTTTGGTTAAGACCCTGTGAAGAGAGTGAAAAGAAGCTACATACTGGGAGAAAATGTCTGCAAAACATGTATATCATAGAAGACTAGTACCTAGAATATACTGTATAAAGAACTCTCAAAACTCCATAATAAAAAAAAATTCTAACTACAAAAGCACAGAAAATCTAAAGGGACATTTCACCAATGAGGATCTACAGATGGCAAATAAATACATGAAAAAAAAAAAGTTCAACATCTTAAACCATTAGGGACACGCAAATTAAAAGCACAATGAGAAATCCCCACACATCTATCAGAGTGGAGACTTTTTTTTTTTTTTTTTACAAAATTTAACAACACAGAGGAAGGGATGTGGAGAAACTAGGTCACTGATACTTTGGTGGTGAAAAGGTGAAAGAGTACAGCTGCTCTGCAAAACCCATTTGGCAGTTCCCTTGAAAACTAAACACACTATTACCATACAACCCACCAACTGCATTCCTGGGCATGTATCCCAAAGAAATGATAACTTCTGTTCACATAAAGACTTGTTCACAAATGTTCATAGCATCTGTATTGGTAATAGTCCTGAAACTGGAAAAAACACAGATATCCTTCAACAGATGAATGGTTAAACAAACTGTGGTACAACCAAATTCCTAGCAAAAGAGTAACTTTTGTTACAAAAGAGTAACAAATTCCTAACAAAAAGAGTAACTATGCAAGCAATAGTTTGAATGAATCTGCAGAGAATTGTTCTGAAGTGGGTAGAGAGGGTGGGCGAGCCAAACTCCAAAGTTTATATACTAACTATGTCATTCCATTTATACATCATTCTTCAAATAATTTAGAAATGGAGAAGAGATTAGAAGATTGCCAGGAAGGAAGGACTGGGGTGGGTGGGTGGTAAGTGAAGGCATAAACGAGATCAACAAGAGGATGGAACCAATCTGTATCTTGATGTTCCCCATGTTTGTATCCTGGTCGTGGAATTGTACAATAGTTATGTGAGGTGTTACCATTGGATAAACTTGGTCAGGTACATGGGAGTCCTCTTAACTACATCTGCATATAGATCTACAATTATCTCAAAGTAAAAAAGTTTAATAAATCCATAACATATATTTTGAAGCCAATAATGAAGTTAACTGTGATTCCAAATCAAACTGTTAAGATCTTTTGTTAATGACGAGCTTTAAGCTTTAACTACTGAACCTGGAAGAGGATTTGAAAATCCATTTATTATTTAATTGCATATTCAACACATAGTTCTTGAATGTTACTTTAATATGCTTGGCACTGTTCTATATTCTCATGATGGAACCACGCAGAGGGCAGATAAAGTCTGTGATGCCAAGAAATTACACTGAAACTGGGTATGGAGATTATTTTTTTTAAAAAAGTAATGAAATCAACAAAGTGGTTTTAAATAATAGTAAGAGGAACAAAGAAAGTAAAATTGAACGATGATGTGATAGTATTGGATGGAGACAGTTAAAACCGACTACTTTAGGTGAGTCATCAGATAATGTTCCTCTGAAAACCCAAAGGATTGAACCATACGAAGTTCAAGGAAAAGAGTTTTTCCAGAAAAGGTAAAATGTAACCCTAAGACCTTAATTAGGAACAATATTCATGCATTTGAGGAATACAAGGATCATTGGTTTTAAAATTACCCTTTTAGTAGTTTTTCAACAGATTAGAGAAGGAAAGGGGGAGAGAACAAGGGGTCTGTGTTTTAGTATCCTTTCCAGGCCAAATTCTAAATCATGACCTCTATGTCATGCTGAAGTTGCCCCTTTACGATAGGTCTATCTGAAATTTCATTTCTTCTCAGAATCCAAAGTTTGGAGGAATACTACTGAGAATGCAAACAGAATTGCTATTCAAGTAGCTGGTACAATGTTGAAAGAGAAAGAGGTCTCCAGGTAGGCCTCTGGAAAGAGGTGATGGCTGCTGACGAAGACCTCGTCTGTTAATATGCATAATGTGATCCTAGAGTAGAAATGGCATTAACACGTGGTCCTGTGAATTCTTCAGAACAGATGCTTCAGCTGCTTATTTGTTAAGCACTACAAATATTAGGATCACTAATTTTCCTTAACTAACTAGGAAGCCAAGATAAAGTTAAGGAATTTAAAAACGAGGAGATTCCTACTGGAGAAAGGGACAGGTGCATCTCACTGAAGAAATAAAGGAAATAAGCCCAATGTACAGGTTTTCTATCCTTAACAGAATATACCACAAAATGTCATGATAATCTTTTTATACAGAGTAATTAAATATAACTAATTACATAAAGAAAAATGGATTCAGTGTTGAAGGATATTCTTATACAATTGGAATGTTTCTATCTAGAAGAACAGAAATGAATCAAATATTCACTTATCTGTAGATGTATTGCGGACAATCAATTATCATTGAAAGTAGAGTGAAGCTAGCCTCATTCACAAAATTGCAGCAGTGTGTGAGCAAAGTTGAGATCTATATATATGGTCTGACCCACGGCTATTTTTATATCTTTTATCTCCTATGATTATCTTAATATTCCCACCACCTGAAATGCTTGCTACTTCCTAGATAATGCCATCTTCCTATGAGAAGCAAACATATAAGTAACAGTTATGTGTCTGTGTATTCACTTTATTTGTGAAATAGTGATCAATGTGTTAGCTCCCTCTTGTCTTCCTGTGAGGAATAAAGAGTTAATTCTTACATAACACTTAGTAACAAGCATGACAAATGATGAGTGCTCAATACATCTTAGATATAATAGTGATGACTGATCATGAAGAAAAACATTTTCATACTTTTCTAGTCCTATTTTTTATTTTCTAGTAACAGCCTGCATTTCTACCATAGTTCTCTATTTGGCAAACTCTGACTCACCTTTTCTTTGCTAAAATCTAACAATCTTGACTGAGCATACCCATCTCTCTTAATGCAAGTCACATGACAACACTAATGTTTACACTTCCATTAGTGTACAAAACATACATATTTGTATGTATAAATAATGGATGTAAAATAGTACTTACCTCACTGGATTTTATGAAGATAAAATGGGTTAGATATGTAAATTCCTTTGTATAGTGGGTTATGTAAGTGTTAATTTTTATGATTATTTCCCTCTCTTAAACTTTCTTAGGAGTAAATATTGGCGTCATGTTATCCCCAATAGCTAGCACAACCCTGGCAGATAGTAAGGGTTGAAGATTTCTGAATGAAGGATACAAATGTTTTAATTTCACCAGATTTAGAAATATAAGACAAATAAAAGTCACATATTTTAATTCATATAGCAAAAAAAAAAAAAGTTGTCATATAAGGGATATTGACAAAATCCAAGACATTAAAGTCATCACATAGATATAATCTCAATGTATCTATATCAGATACATGAATCCTAAATCTCAGTAATAACATGAATCCTAAATCTCAGTAATATTATCAAAAGTCCTTTTTTCTATTGTGCTGTTTTTTGGCTACTCCAAAAACTTTAGTTCCTGAAAGCCATGAATATGGAGTGTAGCTCCTAAGTGGAACTAACTTCTAGAATATAATTAGAATCAGTGAATTTTCTGTGAAAATAAGTCCTTGAATATCCTTTTAAGCTATCATAAACAAATGCTTCCATGTAGGTCAAGGATGCCTGGATAGATTGCTTCATTACTTTACTCTTCAACTCATTCAAAAAATATTTATTTATTCTCAATGTTAACTGAACACAGTTTCCTTATATACAACAAAGCAAGACTAGGTATAAAGGCCATTTGCAATTTTACTTTATTTTGGATTATCATTAAAAACATTGTTTCCTAAAGTTGACATTCTCAAATATTTGAGATTAAAAAGAAAAAAAACTAATTACCTGGTAACATACTCATTAATACGGCATGTTTTTATAAGATACTTTTATAACTGTAAGTATCATACTCGTTCCCCACAGGATTTTAAAGCTATTGGGGGGCAGATAATAATCACGATAAACACTTAATTACAAATCGTGACCATAACATGAAGAAATACAGAGTGATATGAGGGAATAGAAAGGCGTGAACTAATTTAGATTTGTACCTTTGGAAAGGATTCTTCAGGAAATTATACTTAAATCGAGATCCCCAGGTCAAATAATAGTTAATAATGAGAACAGGACTAGACAGACAGGCCCAGAGGAGGGATGTTCATTCAGAGAGACTGAGGAAATGCAGTATGGCTGGGAAATGAGTGAGTGCAGAGGTGATCAGTGACAGGGTAAAGATCCTGAAGGATTGAGTAACAAGATCCTGAAAGAACTTAGAGGCCACAGTGGGCACTTTGGCACTTCTCTTCTGAGCACTTGAAGTCAAAGAGAAGATTAAACAGGGAAGCCATTTGTTTGTATGTCTCCCTCTGTGGTAAGTCCTGGAGCTCAAGGGGTGTGTCTTCTTCTTCATTCAGTGGGATATACCATTTTGGTTAAAAATAATAATAATTTTGGAGACATAACTGATTCCAAGCCCAGGCTCCATCATTTATGAATTATGTGATTTTGAATAAGGGTCTCAGAATCTTTCTGTATGAAATAGGGGTATAAATAAATGCCTATCTCACTGTGTTTGCATGAGGATCAAATAAGACAATGCAATAATAGGCACTCTTTAAATATTCATTATTTTTAATATCATCACATACTGACTGGCCCATGACTAGCCAATTCTGTAAATGGTTACAGTATTGGGCAGAACTCTACATAGTAAACAACAGCTACAAAATTCTTAATGGAAATGGGATACTGTACCCCAGAGTAGGTCTTATCTCCAACAAGCTTTTTAAAGATAGATACTGACAAGATACTTTTTTTTTTTTTTTTAAATTTAAGTACAAGTGAGTATGTGTCTACATCCTATGGACTCCTTCCACAGCCCACAATCCCTTACATGCTTCTGTCTGGTCTGTGTTCCGTTTTATCTGCTTTCCAGTTTTATAATTTATTCCAGCTCTATTTATCAAAGTTCCCAATCTTCACCAGAAAGCTAAATAGTCAGCCTTCTAAGATGCCCTGAAGTTCCTGGAAGTGGACTGCTAACCACCTTAACTTGCTCCTGGTACAGCAAATTTTTGATGGCCTCTCACTCACCTTAGAGCAACAATACATCAGGACTAAAAATGGAGTCTGAGCTCTCTAAAAACCAGAAGCTAATCAATACCTCTTTGCGCAGTATGTCACCTTGAGCAGAGACACAACATTCAATCAGTTCTAGTCACACTCTGCTGTCTTGTAAAGGCTCAACCTGAATTCCTCATGTGTCACCTTCCTAGTAACAGATGACAGTGTTATAGAGAGAGGATTCTGCACAGACCAATGGGCTCTACCCAGTTTAAAGCACCATCACTCATGTTGGCCAAGTGGAGTTCCCAGTGTTAAGAAGGTCAGCATGTCCCTCTTAAGAATGCGAAGACACCAGGCTGGATATGTGAAGCCAGTTGCAGCATCTTGAATGATCCCAGGGGTTTTATCTGTCTTACACAAAGGTCGTACACAAAGAACTTTATAGATATTGTCTTCATAGGAAGGAGATAAGACTTCTCTTAACATACACCTGATGCTCCCCAGAACTGACCACCACACAAAACCCAACCCACAAAACCCCAGAAAATGAAATGGCTAACACGCCCTTTGATCTGAGGTCTCCCCACAATCCCGACTCCCAAAATGCATTTTTTTTTCATCCTTACTACACTATTCAGATTTCCTCCCATTTTGGTTTAAAGAAGGTAACTGTTGGAAGTGCTACAGCACAGATTACCTTATTAGATTTACAAGAACAGATTTTCTTCAGGTTTCAAGTAATAAATAAGTGGCCCAGGGGTGCTTGGGTGGCTCAGTGGGTTAAAGCCTCTGCCTTTGGCTCAGGTCATGATCCCAGGGTGCTGGGATCGAGCCCCGCATCGGGCTCTCTGTTCAGCCGGGAGCCTGCGCACCGCCCCCCCGCCTCACCTACCTCTCTGCCTACTTGTGATCTCTGTCTGTCAAATAAATAAATAAACTCTTTAATTAAAAATAAATAAATAAATAAATAAATAAATAAATAAATAAATGGCCTGTTTTTGCTGTGAAGGGATAACTTGTCTTCACTTTTAGGTTTTGCTTTTATACTTGCTCTAAATCCTGCTTATTTTCAGTATTTGATGTCCTGGAATCCTTCTGTCTTTTCTCCAGGCTTCAGAGTCTTGTTTCGGAAAAAAATGTTTATCACTGTGTCTAATCCTCAAGATAGGAGTTGCATTTACTCTGGCTCATCCCATTCCAGGCAGTTTCTCTCAGCCCCAGTTTGAACTCCCTGGTGCCCTTGTAAGGTGAGAGATGAAGGGATGGTGGGTTCTGAGACATCCATTCGTCTATTCATGCCAACCAAGAGATGAAACTGCACTAGAAAACCAAATATTTTTACCACAGGAAGTTGTCACATAGGTGGTTTCATAGATACCTGCCAATAACTGAGATATTTGTATACGCTCATTTTACACAGGAGAAAACGACCTTAAAGGAGGTTAAGTAACCTGCCCCATTTTACACAAATAGCGAATAGCTGAGATTATATTCAAACTTAGACCTTATTTCACATGCTGATATTAATCTAGATTTTGCTGAAGCACAAGGCAATATAAATTAATCTTCATCTCAGTATGTACTTCATAAGAATTTCAAAGTATATTTCTCATAAACAAAACATTTACATAAAATTTGTATTTTCTACTTAAGTATGTACATGTAAGTCTGTGTATATGTGTACTGTGTATGGGTGTATATATGACATACTGATTATATATTTCTGTTAATTTTATATCTGTTGTTACATTATACAAGAGTCAGAACTAGAGCAAATTCTTGGAGATTTAGTTCAACCTCTCTTTTTGTATAGTCAAATGAGTCTCACAGAAGTAATTTTCTAAGTGTATTCAACTAATTATGAGTCATAACTGGCTTTAAGCCAGGAATTTGTAATTTAATTTCTCTTTCAATTCATAAAAGTAATTCATAGCAGGAATATTGTTCATTTATCTGAGTCTTAGGATAATGTTACAAATGGCTCCAGCAAGCTAACAGCAACATTTTACACACAGGAAAATAGTCCAAGGATGGGAATGTGTAATCTAATCGTTGCCACCAACTTCAGGATCGTGTAACTCAATAGTGTCAAGAATAGGACTGAAAGCTGGCTCTCCCCTCTCCTTATCCAGCATTTTGCTCACCTGTACCACCCTGGTACCTGACAGTGTCCTTATATAAGAAAAAATATATATAGATATTGCTTCAAATTTTTAGAATGGAAAACAATATTAAATAATTAAAAAATAGAATGGTAAAATTAAATTATAAAAATTAAATTCAATTTATCAGATTAAAAAGAGAGAGGCAACCTAGTTTTAAAGATAACATTAGTTTTATTACATTATTACATTGGATTAACTGCTTTGATTTTTAGTTTTTATGAATTGTTTTAGAATTCAAATTTCTATAAAGCATGAAGTGAATTCTAACTCACCACATAGCAACCGCTCTAATTAAACAAGAGAATTGTGGTATCCACACCTGCTGATGTATGACCTTTCCAAGCACTTCTGTTACACAATAAATTTGTTATATATTTCCACTAAGATCTAAAGATGTCATTTAAAGAGAGTTTACCATGCATGACCAAACTAGCAACCTCTGTAAAACATAGTAAATATCTACTCCCCAGGCCCTGACTATATCAGCGAAGATAATGAAGGGATTGATAAATCTTTACCGAAGTCATGGTATAGTTACTGTGACACTTTCAGGGGAGGCAGGATTCTGACCTTATAATTGAAGAATCCAAGGAGGAACTTCGCTCAGAGCAGCAACAGTGTTTCATGAAAAGGGCAAATGTCGTTTTATTAGTGCTCAGTTTTAGGAATAAATCAATGTGTGCATATGGTATGACTCTAATCAAGGATGACAAGGGTGTGGAAAGGGAAGGAAACCAGAACTGATGCAGCAACACCAATTAGATTTTAGAATTTCTGCTTGGCATCAAATAGATTATTTTACTTAAAACTCATAGTATTAGTGAGAGGAAAATGTCATTATTTACATTTTGCAGAGGCAGGTAATAAAGGTTAAGTAAATTACCCAAGTATCTACAGCCAGTTTGAGATGAAGGTGAAATTCAAGTTCTACTTGACTCCAAATCCCACAAATTACATCTTCTAAAAATCAATCATATGGATCCCGGAAGCTTCTAAAAAGGTAAGCTTAGAAAAAAAAAAAAAAAAAAAAAAGGTAAGCTTAGGCCTACAAAATGCCATAGTCTTTTATTTTCTCTCTGACATAATTTTTAGCATTTTCTTTCTTTTTTGGTTGTTGACTGGGCCAGAAACAGAATTTTAGGGAAGAATCCCTCAGAGTGCAGGACACGTTAGTCTTTTGTATAACATACAAGGCAAGTGATAAACATAGGACTCACAGTGTATTTATAAGGCTGGTTAGACAAACAGAATTGCAAGAGATATCGGGTAAATATTCCTACTTCCTAAAACCACACACACACACACTCTCTCTCTCTCTCACACACACACAATCATCCAAAACCGTGTCTTAATTTCTACTAAAATCTATCTTTCATAGTTAATTAAGTCATTGCTAATTATTGTGTATTTGCAAATACCTCTACAAGTGGGTCATATAAACCTGTTCAAGCATTAGATTTTTTGTTTTAATGGCTACACATTTGCTGTAGTATATCAAGAGGATCAATATCCAGGAGACTAAAATAGTCAACAGAAACAGAATGGGTCAAGGAAACACACGATGCTTACATGAACCCACAGGAGAATATATTTTGATAAAAACTATACTGTCTTTATAGCTTATAAAAATTTCTAGTTTGCCAATCTAGATGCCAAGATGCTACTGTGCCATTTGGGTTAAGAAATAAGTGACCCCTTAAGGTCTTAGACTTTTGACCATTTATAGACCATTATGTTGCCCAACTCATTAATCAGCTTGAGACCAGATGAGAGAACTATGAATTTTAGAATGGAAAAGCAAATGGAAAGGGGCCAGCATCTTATTCCTTCTACTCACTGGGTAAATTTAGGTTATTAGTCTCTTTTGAGCCTCTATATTTCCTTTCCTATAAAATTGGGAACCTGAGAGTCTCTTACGTTGTCTCTCATTAATCTTTTGGTTAAATTGTCTCCTGCAGTGGTTAGACCCAATTGTTAGCTTTGGCTACCTGCCAGCATATTCTACTGTTTTTCATTCTTCCCTGGGGCATAAACTGTGTAGCCAGTTAAATCTGGGTCCCTTGGAGAGGTAAACTTTTGATGCCAGTTTGTGAGTTCTGTTGTGACTTTAGGAGCCATTCCCCCACCTTTTCTGGTAAATTTCTATCTGGTTTACAAGCTTAGTTTGTGGCTCTCAAAGGTGTTCCATCCTCTTAATTGCTACACTCTAAATTGTTGTTCTTACAGACTGCAGATTTGGCAAACACTCTGTGCCTCTGCGACAGAGCTAGGATGGGGGCCCCACTGCTCTCAGGGTGATAGCTTCTTCACAAGCAGGCACTGGGCTGGGCAGTACATTTCCTTTTTTTTTTTTTTAAAGCTTACTTATCTTGGAAATTCTACCCTACTAGGTGGGTGGGACAAGGATGGCTTGGGCCCCAGTCTTCTAAGCCTACTACACTTAAGTAAATCTTCTACCCTACAAGTTGGGGCTAGGGGAGGCAAAGAGCCCTGGAACTCTCATGCTGTTGCCTGGGTTGGAGAGTCTGCTGCAACGTGGAGCCAGCCGCCTTCCCCTCCAGAGTGTGTACTGTAGTTCTTGAATGTGATGGGGGCTGGGGGGAGAAGAGGTCTGTTCTGTCTGTTTCTGTCTGCACCCACCCCTAGTGGCACGTCTGTCACACTGAGCTGAGAGATCATGGCTCAAATACCAGAGGCTCTCAATAATACCTCAATAAATGGTTATTTTCTGTATGCTCTTATAACAATTTCCAGAAATCTACAAAAAAAGAAATTCATCATTTTTACCAGTTATGGTTGCTTCCCTAGGGAGTGGATTTGTAGGGCTCCTCACACTACCATTCCTGAAGTCATTTCTATATTTAAGATATTCACCTATGGAAGACTTCTCACTATCGCAGCAAATACCACAAAATATCTGACCAAACAGATCCCTATACATATATTGGAAAAGCATGATTCCAAAGCAGTGTTTTACCACTTCTCAAAAAAAAAAATTGCTATTACATACCTAATTATCTGTAAGATAACTGTATCTTATTGAAAGGCCTCTTTGGATATAAGTCTATAGCTGTTTTTGTTTTTTGTTTTTTGTTTTAGTTTGAATCATAAAATTATAAACCTGGTTTTACATAAGATGCAAAAAAAAAAAAAAAAGCCCAAATTAAGTGTGTGTGTGTGTGTGTGTGCGCGCGCGCGTGTGTGCGTGTTGTGAAAGGTGAAATAAAATGGAGTTACTTATGTCAAGAAGTTTGATAATGGAGCTGGGAGGCCATTATGAAGGTGGTCATACGCAAGTCCTCATGGGGTGGGACCATAAGCTTTTGAACCAAGGCAAATCACAAATAATCCAAGGACACTGTACAAACCCTTGCAACTTGCTATGGTAACAGACTTCTGATTAGTCTTAGCAACCAATTATGTTTAACCAAGATGAATTTTTTTGCACCGGCACCAATCAAAATTCTTCATAAATAACACATACAAGTATTCCCTTTTGGTCTTTAGAAACCTCTGGCTTTTGAGATCTTATCATTTGCAACAATATGGATAGGCCCTAGAGGGTATTATGCTAAGTGAAATAATTTTAGACTGTGAAAGACAAATACCACATGATTTGGCTTGTATGTGGAATCCAAAAAAAAAAAAAAAAGAAAAGAAAAGAAAAAGATAAAAAAAGGAACAAAGAAACAAATAAACCAAAAAACACACTCTTAAATACAGAGAACAAACTGGTGGTTGGCTAGAGCAAAGGTGGCTAGGGGCATGGGTGAAACACATAAAGGGGATTCAGAGGTATAAACTTCCAGTTGTGAAACAAGTCACAGAGATGTAATAGCACAGGAAATACAGTCAATAATACTGAAATAATGCTGTATGGTGGCAAATGGTGACTACACTGAGTAATGTTTAGAATTGCTGAATCATATGGTAAGCACTTGGAATTAGCATTTATTATTGAAATTAACATTGTATGTTAATTATACTTCAATTAAAAAAGGCCATGAGCAGTTAAAATATATTTTTGAGATATATATATATATGTATTTATATTTATACACACATATACGTATTTATATGATATCTATATTACATAATATATGTCAGCTCTCTCGGAACAGAAAAAGGACTTTAGAAAAAAAAACTAAGAAAATCTTAGCAAAATATGGGCTTTAGTCAATAAAAACTAAACAAAGAAACCTAATGGCTTTGTTTCCTAGTGCTATCCAAATCAGTGCTCCCAAAATTGCCATCCTAAAAGCCCAAATAAATGCTTTTATTTTATTTCAGTTCTGCCTCTTTTCTCAGTGAACATTTCGTATGTGTCAGCAGGTTTATTTATTGAGAATTCTCACTTCAGGTACTTTCCCCCTAGTTAAAATGTACAATCCCAACTCCTGAAACTGCTCCTTAGAAAACCTGTTTGTGCCATTATTTGTAAAAATCTTTGGTCTCCTCACATCTTATATCCCTTTGAACATATCCACAAAATTTTAGTGAATGCAATATTCTTTGTTCTTTTGTTCTTTGCTGCATTTTGTTTCTTTGTTCTTCTGTTGCATTTTGATTTTACTAGAATCAAAGTCAACTCAAAATAATTTGCTAAACTGTTTAAGCATTGCAGAAATTATGAGTTTTATGAAAAACCACTTATAATTTCTACACCATATAATTCCATAGTGTCTGAGGATATTCTGTGTTTATATTGTGGAACTGTACTCACATCATGCTAAACTGGCAATTTATGCTGTCAATTCAGCAAGTAGGGACAGAGGGATAGGAGCTGTCAATCTTTTGATTGGCTGTTTTGTGCCCTAGCAAATTGATGACACCAGAAATTAAAATAGAGATGATAGATATAAGTTGATAGATGAATATATAGATACATCCCAAGCAATTAGACAAATACATACTCGTTACAACTCTGAGGAAGCTAATAACCCTTCAAGGGAATATCCATCCTCCATAATTTTCTTTTTTCCCCCAAGCTTTAAATTTTAGTTCATTAACAGCGTGTATTATTAGTTTCAGGTCTAGAATTGATTCATCACTTACATATAACACCCAGTACTCAGCACAAGTGCCCTCCTTAATACCCATCCCCATTTAACCCATCACCCCACCGACCTCCCTTGCAGCAACCCTCAGTTTATTCTGTATGTGTTAAGAGTCTTTTTTCTGGTTTGCCTCTTCCCTTCCCCGCTCCTCCCAGGTTCATCTGTATTGTTTGTTAAATCCCACATATGAGTGAAATCATATGGTATTTGTCTTTCTCTGAACACTGACTTCTTTTGCTTAGCATAATACTGTCTAGCTCCAACCACATCATTGCAAATGGCAAGATTTCATTCTCTTTATGGTATATATATATATATATATACACACACACCATATATATATATATGGCGTGTGTGTGTATGTATGTGTGTGTGTGTGTGTGTGTGTATGTGTGTATGTGTATATATATATATATATATATATATATATATATATATATATACCAGTTCTTTATCCATTCATCAGGCGATGGGCATTTGGGCTCTTCCCATAATCTGGCTATTGTGGATAATGTTGCTATAAATATCCGGGTGCATGTATCCCTTTCAATTAGTATTTTTGTATCCTTTGGGTAAATACCTAACTAGTAGTGCAATGGCTGGGTCATAGGGTAGCTCTATTTTTAACTTTCTGAGGAATCTCCATACTGTTTTCCTGAGTGGCTACACCAGTTTGCATTCCCATCAACAGTATAAGAGGGTTCCCCTTTCCCTACATGCTTGCCAACACCTGTTCTCTGTGTGGTTAATTTTAGCCATTCTGACAGGTGTGAGGTGATATCTCATTGTAGTTTGCATTTGTATCTCCCTGATGTTGAGTGATGTTGAGCATCTTTTCATATGTCTGTTAGCCACATGTACGTCTTCTTTGGAAAAATGTCTTTTCAGTATTTTTTCCATTTCTTAATTATTTGGTTTTTTTGGATGTTGAATTTTATAAATTCTTTATATATTTTGGATACTAACCCTTTATCAGATATTCATTTGAATTGGATAAATTCCTAGAAACACATAAACAACCAAAACCAAAACAGGAAGATACAGAAAACTTGAACAGACTGATAACCAACAAGGAAATTGAATCAGTAATCAACAATCTCCCAACAAACAAAAATCCAGGACCAGAGAGCTTCATAGGGGAATTCTACCTAACATTTAAAGAACATTTAAATTCTACCTAACATTTAAAGAGTTAACACCTATTCTTTTCAAATTATTCCAAAAAAAAAAAAAAAATAGAAATGGAAGGAAAACTTCCAAACTCGTTCTACGAAGCCAGCATTACCCTGATTCCAAAACCAGAAAAAGACTCCGCTAAAAAAGAGAACTATAGGCCCATATACTTGATGAACATGGATCCAAGATTTCTCAACAAAAAATTTAGCAAATCAAATCCAACAGTACATTAAAAGAATCATTCATCACAATCAAGTGGGATTTATTCCTAGTTTGCAAGGGCGGTTCAATATTCACAAATCCATATTCTAATTCTTAAAAGATATTTCAAAACATAAGGAAAGAGGATATTAGGATACTATCTTCACTGTTTTATAGAAATTCATTGAGGGGAGCCTGGGTGGCTCAGTGGGTTAAAGCCTCTGCCTTTGGCTCAGGTCATGGTCCCAGGGTACTGGGATCGAGCCCCGCATTGGGCTCTCTGCTCAGCGGGGAGCCTGCTTCCCTTCCTCTCTCTCCTGCCTCTCTGCCTGCTTGTGATCTCTGTCTGTCAAATAAATAAGTAAAATGAAAAAAAAAAAAAAAAAGAAATTCATTGAGAATTTTTTTTTAAAGGTGAAACTTTAAAGGATTTTTTAAAGAGCTCGGATGCAAGGCATTACAATACCCCAAAAAGTAAATCCTCAAAAGTTTGGTCTGATAAAGTCAATGTTTTCAGACATAATTATGGTTCTTTGTTTTATTTAATCTCTTGAGCTAAATTAGAGATGGCATTTGCTTATACAAAGAAGTTTCTTACTATAAAGTGGTTCAGATTAATATCCACATCACAATGCTCTAAGACTCAGCACGGTCCTGTCATGTTGACGCTACTCTATAGGAAACATAATTTCAAAGTCTTTATTATTAGTCAGAACTCAGTGGGGAAGCTTTAGAAAGGAGAGGCCTCATTTCTGCTTCATACCAATGTTAAATTTACAGGCTGGTCTTTGGGGTGGTTAATAATAAATATCTCTAGTCCTCTTTTGACAGATCTCTCCACCTTGATCAAGATGAAATTTCAGTTAATGAACCAAGCCCCCACCAGAAAAAAGATAACAGCCTCCTTAAATATTAGACATAGCACACAGCCAAACTGGAGATTGCCTCTACCAAATCATAGCGGGCACTTGGAGATGTTATCTAAAGTTTAGTGTATGGACTTCTTAAAGAAAAGCATCAAATCAATGAACATTCAAGACCAGTAATCCGAGAAGTACGCCAGGTCATTACTTGTCTACATTAATTTTATTACTTTGAGAAAACTAAAAACCTACACATTTAAATATGTTGTTAAGGTAAAGCAAATGATAAATGGCTGGGCTAAAACTGTAACTCAGTTGGGTCAGTGTCACAGATGATGCTGTTAACCTGTGTTGGCCCTCTATGCCACTACTTTATTTCCAATGTCTTCATTTTCCTGATAAAACGTCATGTAATTTCTATTTCTGTATTCCTATAGGAAACAAAAATCCATTCTAGAAGGCTAAGAGATATTTTAATTTTACCGCTAGTTTATTTTTGTTTATAGTTTGAAACTCTCCGTTCAGGAATAATAGGCAGCACTTCTATGCTGCTTAGCATTGTTTTAGCACATATCCCCCTTGGTAATGTTATATCTTCAATAATTATCTATTGAATGAATTAATTTATCCATCAGAGAGTAATGAGAGTAATGCATGCAGTCTGCAATGAAAGATAAAAGATAAATAAATTATGCCTTCAAGAACCTCTAACTTTAATAGAAAAAGGACCACACCATCAGGACGCAGTAGGTAGAAAATTCTAAGTATCACGAGGCATTGCATGTTGGTGAAGGTCAGAGGCTGGAGTGACATGCCTCATTTTATTTAATACTGTGTTGGAAGAAAAGCTAAACTCACTTGTTTATTGCATTGTAAATTACACAGAAAAATCTCAAAATCTATCCTCAAAATTAGTTAAATGTCCTTTAAATCTTACCTTAAAAATGGTGAAACTGAGGCCTAGAAAAGTTATGTAATATTGTAATGTACCTGATATCACCAACTTAAAAGAAATGCCAAAAATGGAATAAGTTTACAAACACTGCATTTCTGTATTTTTTCCCCTTACTGTCTCATGGGAAACTTTTATAGAAAATATGAAAGCTGGACCTAAAACCAAGTTCACTTGGAGAACTGAAGCAATAAATATCCACATCTACATTTAAGACAGTATTTTGTGACCCAGGTCACATGTCAATTTATTAGATTAATGATCATATAAGTTATTACTATAAATGTACATATATATACATAACTAGATACTTAATTTTTTCCCTTTTAACTCCCTACACACTTTACAAAATATTTCTTTTGAAGAACAGCATTGTCATGTGAAGAACTATGTCCTACGTTTCCAGATGCATACAGTTGCTCCTGAATTCATAATGTTATAGTGTCTATGACATATTTCTGGCTCTCACGTGGGCAATATTCAAATATCCCCAAAGAACACTAACATTTGGAGGACTTAGATAAAGATTCCTTTGACAGGTAAGCTAATGAAACAAATTTTCTCCTAGAAGACTGTCCTCCCTTCAAAAACTGAGAGTCAAGCTGAGACTTTTTGGGTCAGTCAGAAATAACTTTTGGAATCATACACTGGGGGCTGGATGCTAAGCAGGATGGGAAGACCTCATCTCCTAAAAACTGTGTTTTGGGATTTCATATCGGAGAGCTCAGGCCCTTACACTTTCCTAAAAGGGCCTACAGTCTCATAGCTTTGGAACTGGATATAGAGTTCTTTACAGAATGTTTGGAAGTGAATGTACCATAACCATATAAAAATGGTACAAAAATTAAGAAGTAAATTTTACTTGAGAAATTCGGAAATCATAGCAGTGTATAATTGTAGGACACCTAGATGTTCTACCCATGCTATCCATTTTTAAATAAATACTTTTAGATTATTTTGCCCTTGATAGTCATCCTACCATAAAACAATACATTTTATCCTTTGTGGAATAAGAAACTTCCAACCCTCTTTCTTCTCACTTCGCTTCTTCCCTCAAGGAATGAAGAGAGACTTATCTGAAAGGGAGTCATTCATATTGGTGGGCAGATCTGGAATTGGAGGAATGTCAGAGATCCTGGCTATGGCTATACATCAAAGACAACTTTTCCGCTCAGGATTCTCAATAATAAAGCTGATATTTTTATTTCTCTCTTGTATTTTTAAATTGATTCTAGGCTTGGGGGAATTATCACCTGTAATTATCACCCTCAAAACTCAACACAAAAAATCAAACATGAAGTAGTTGAGAGACAAAATCTCCTATCTGAATTCTAAATATGAATTTTCCAATAGAAAAATGCCCACAATGCATTTCAATATATTCAGATTTAGGTCCACTTTTAACTTTATTTAAAAAATCATGTCAGTAGTACCTGTACTTTTTTCCTGTATCTGTAGAGATACGATTTCATCCATGTTTATTTATGAGCATCTAAATCTGCACAATCTTACATTGCTGTCATGGTCAAGAATTAACATATCTTGTGAAGTCCCAGGGATTTCAAAAAATTTCAGGTGGGTTTTTGTTACTGGTAATTGCTAACAATACTGGAACTCACTTTATTCTTGCTCGTAATATTCAGGGAAACACAGTCTATACTTTTTTTCTAATGGTAACAAAATGTATTGGGTGGAGAAAATTCTAAACAATGTAGATAGGTTAACTGGTAAAATTAAGACTTCTCCTATTCAGCTTTCTTAGAAATATATTTATTTAAATCAAAACATAACAGATTGAATCTATTAAGGCAGCTGGTAAACAGAAACCAATACAAGTTTAAATTTGTTTGTTTGTTTGTTTGTTTTTTTAAGTAGGCTCCACGGCCAGCAGAGAGTCCAAGGCAGGGCTTGAACTCAGAACTGTGAGATCAAGACCTGAGCCAAGGTCCAAAGTCAGATGCTCAACCGACTGAGCAGCCTAGGTGCCCCAAGGTGGGAAATTAATTCAGCAAGAAGACCATTAGACCGAGGTGGCCCTAATGCCATAGTTACTTAAGTTAGCAAACTGAAATCTAAGTCCGTAATCGCCTCAAAGCTACGAAACCAAAACTTTAAGAACAGCTAATCACAAAAACAGCCATCTAGACTTCAGGCAATAGCCAATTAAATAATTTCCCTTCTTGGCTTCTACACTTTATATAAATTGTTTCTCTGGCTTCTGTCTTTAGAATGCTCCTAACCACTTCTGGTTCAGCACTGCCTGATTTGAGTCGATTTGCCTCAGATACGCTTATGTTAAAAAAAATATATATTATATATGCCTCAGTTTATCCTTTAACACAGGAAATCAGGATTATTGTATTTATTCCAACTTGACATAGCTATACTAGTTTGTTTATTGCTGCTTAGCAAATTACCATCAATTTAGTGGCTTAAAACAACACCCATTTATCTCCCAGTTCTGTAGATCACAAATTCAGCACCACACAGCTGGCATTTCTGTACAGGGTCTCAGACACAAACACACACACACACACACACACACACACACACACACACGGTATTAGTAGGTATAGCTAGGAAATAATCTGTTTCCAAGATTATTCCAGTTATTGGCAGAATTCAGTTCCTTGAGTTTATAGGACTAAGGTCTCCATTTTTTTGATGTATATACCTCTCCATCTTCAAATCTGCCGTGGCATGTTTTCATACTTCAAATATTTCTGATTTTCCTTCCAGCCTTCAGCCGAAGAAGAGCTCTGCATTTAAGGACTCACATAATAGCAATGGGCTCAGCCCAGATAAACCAGGAGAGCATCATATTTTCAGGTCAAATGATCAGCAAACATAATTGGATCTATGAAGTCCCATTTACCAAGTAAATAACATAATCATAAGAGTGACACTGTTGACGGTCATGGGAGTAAAAATTCTGCCAGTAACATTATATAACCTTAGACAAAGTATTCCACATTTCTAGACATTAATTTCCTCCTTAAGCCTAGAAAGTCTACCTTCTTTTTTAACAGGTAATGCCAATGCATAGTGTTAGGATACACCCAGCACTCCCGGTCCTTATGCTTACGTTTATAGAACATTTCCCCAGCACTAGCCAAGGTATACCTTTTACACACATGATCTCATTTAATTGTAAAACTGCAATTAAGTGACCATTATCTTCATGTCAGATTTGAGCACTGATATTTGGACAGATCGACAACTTGCTGAAAAGTACACATCTTCCCAGTGAAACTACTGCAATTTGAACTCAGATCTCTCTGAGCTCGCTTCCATATAACACTAACAAAAGCTTCAAGGGAACTTTCTAAAATTATTTTAAGCCTCCAAACACCTAGATTAGTTTCTTCATCCTTCCACAACAAAGTGCCACAAATGCGTGGCTTAACACGACAGAAATGAATTCTTTCACCATTCTGAAAGCTAGAAATCTAAAATCAAGGTGTTGTAAGGATCATGCTCTCTCTGCTGGCTCCTGGTGGTTGCCAACTATCCTTGGCGTTTCCTGGCTTTCAGTTGCATCATTCCAGTCTCTGCTTCTTGTGGTCACATGACCATCTTCCCTGTGGGTCTGTGAACTTCCCATGATCTACTTGCACCCAACTGTATTTTACCTTTATCTCCTATTCTCTTCTTACAAGGACACTAGTCACTGGATTAAGGGCCAATCTTACTCTAGCATGACCTCATCTTAATTTACATTAAGATATCATTTTCAAATAAGGTCACACTCACAAATACCATGGGTTAAGATTTCAACATATTATCTGGGGGGATACTGCACAGCTGATGTCTTTATAACATAAGCTTACTTGAAAACAAAGTAGAGAACTGAAACTTGGGTTTCTCTACCAACAACAAAATGTAATTCATACTTACATGTGAAAATGAGTGGAAAAGGATTTTGATTTCTAGGATATTGTAACTATAGAAGCAGCACAGATGAAAGAAGTTTTTTTTTTTTTTTTCCCTTCATATACTTCTTAAATTTAGTAGTGTCAAAAAAAAACCAAACTGGGGCTATAATTGACAAATATCTCAGTGTATCTTAGCTATAATGATGCTCAAATAAGGGATGACTGACTGGGTGGCTTGGTTGGTTAAGTGACTGCCTTCAGCTCAGGTCAGCATCTTTTAAAAAATGATGCTCAAATAATTCTATATTTTAAGAGGAACACAGAAAAATTGTAGAATACAATAACAGAGAAGGAAGAGAAGTCAAGTAATAAAAAAGACAACAGATGACAATGAAGTCAAAGGATCATTAGTTATTTAGCCTGGGAGATAAAGGTTAATTTCTCACACTTGTTACATTTGAATTTGAGTATTAGAAGAGACTGAGGCAGAACAATGATGAGGCAATGGGTAGAACCATGGACGGTTAGTCTAAGAGATTGACAACTGCAGGCAAAATATGGAAGGATATTTTGATAATGAAAGTGGTTCAAAAATGAAAAAATTCTACATGGGATGGGGGGAGGTGTGGGCAACTAAGCTATCAAGAGAGGCCAGAGGATATCTGGGAGGCAATGGTGTGGTTGGGATTACTCTTCAACCAAAAACTGGGTGATGATATACCTCACACCCAAAAACTCTGTTGCATGGTCAGTCATCTTACTGTTTCTAATTTGGAAAAGCAGTATTCTTTTGGAACACATGTATTAGTATCTTTTCCTAAACCTAAGCGTCTCAAGACCTAAGGGGCAACTGTCTTCGCATCCTCATTGCTTTGTTGATGAAGAAAACACTTTCTAGTTACAAGGGAGGCTCAGTACTTGATAGCTAAGCACAACAGTGGATAATCCAATTAATACAATTAACCAAAGAAACTTCCTGCCATCTGTTATCTACCTGGATTACTGACAAGAGAAAGAAAGAAAGAGAAAGAAAGAAAGAAAGAAAGAGAGAGAGAAAGACAAAGAAAGAAAGAAGGAAAACTCCAAAGTGTACTGAATGGCTTGGGGAATGAAAAACAACCATTTCAACTATTTGGACATTTGAACAGATCCAAAGATTACATGTTAATTACTACACCAATCCCTCATTTGCCCTGACTTTCTGCGGTCAGCAGGTTTGCAGTGCTGGCAACAAGCCCATCTTTGGAACGGCTTGTCTGAAGGCAAAGACACCCCACAGCGCTGTCAACAGCCGCCTCTTTCCCTTGCACCATAAGGGTATACTTTAGACAGACACAAAACCAAACTGACTTCAGACTATTGCAAGGCTCGATTTTTGAAGATGGTATAATAATCTGCCTGGGAGTCATATTTCTCAGTAATATCCTTTTTTTTCCCCTCTAGAAATGATCAGCTTATTTTCAGGGACAATATGAAAGCATAATTTTAGTCTTCTGGGAATACACGGAGATACAGATATTTGCATATTAGTTTCTTCCTATCACCACTTCCATTTAACCTGCCGACGTAATTGTATTTTTCATCCATCTGATTCCAAATTTTGTGTAAAGACTTAAATCATAGCAGCTTCTATGTAGAGCCATCTAATATACTGTTTACCTTCTCCATCCCCGCTTTAGGAAACTCCTCTCTCCACACAGTTTCAACAGATGAAAGTTTCAGGCAAAATAAGGCACTTTGTTTTTATTTATTTGCTTAGCGTACAGATCCTTGCACAGAAATGTCTCCATAGCTTACTTTTACTAATGGCACTCATCTGCCTATTTCTTTCCCACAAGACTATTCCTGGGAGGCAGAAGCTCCCATTTTCCTTTCTGCATTTCCAAGGCCTTGTCTAACAATTCTGTATCTACAAGGTACAAAACAAGTGCTTGATATAGGTTCTTTACAGGACTAGAGAATGAATATCACTTCTTACCGTATAAAGTGACCTCTATCGTGATACCATGTAAGATGGACAGGCAGAGTGGGAGGTGGCAAGAGTTTAGCCAAAAAAAACAAAAAAACAAAAAACCTAAAAAACAAAAACAACAAAAAACAAAACATTGCAAGAAATCTGCAGTTTTGTTGCCTTACTTATTGGTGAACTTCCAGGTGTCCTTAAAATATAAGGATAGTCTTAACACTTACCTAGATTCTGATGCTTTGCTAAGTTTTGTCACAAAAAGTAATTATTCTCTTGTGATGTCTTATCATATCCAATCTCCCTTTGAGTCTGAATACATTTGCACACTTAAATTTACTGCCACTCACAGATCTTTGAAACCGTAGCACCCAACTTACTATTGGAAGCACCAAGCATGGGGTCAAAAAGTCTGATACTTCTGAGGATATAGGCTGCCTGTTGACCAAGGATATGGGTTAAAGAAAACTAAAGTAGTTTTTATCCCATATGGAGCTATTTTGAAGGAAACTTAGAATAACAAATGACTATACAAGAAGTTTTCCTCTGAAATGAGTAGCATTACCCAAATTAAAGGTATAATATGAAGGTGTATCTGTTTGTGTATATACATGTACACATATATATAATGCTGAAGCATGAAATATGAAAAGGCTGATAATTTAAAAATTTTAAAAATGTAGATATTTATGTGCATATACATATGCATATGCATAGGCATAAAGTATGCATATTTAATATTTGAACTTCACCTATGTCTGCATTAATAACTCCTTGGCAAATGAACATGCATTGCTTTCTACTGGACCCATTTGCTCTAACAGCACTCATAATGGCAATCCTTTATGGCAATTGCCACTAGACACAGTGGTCCCTTTCCCATGAATTAGCATGATTAACACAGAGCAACTGGATATAGATAGCCTCCTTATAGTTTGACATTTTAGCTAAAAAACAGATTACAAACTGTTGGAGTTTCAATTTTTACTCAACAGGAATATCTTGAATCTTGGCCGATTATAACAACAGCAAATCACTTCTGATATTATTGTTCCTGCACTTTGGGTCTCTACACCCTAATCCTTGGAGATCACCCTTTTCTAGATGATTCCTGAGCCAACAGATTTAGTTTTTTATAGAATCTCTGGGGAACAGGGATCACTCCAAAAATGTTGTTTTTTGATTAACACAGAACTGGAGTTCTGTTGCCAACTGCCATTGTCTGTGAATTCCTGACTAAATTTTCCTGAGGTCAATTTAGGTGTTCTATAATAAGGTAGCAGACTACCTTACCAACACCCAATTAACTTGTTAATAAACCCCTTACTCCCAATAGTAAACATTATATTTGCCTCAATACATTTACTATATTCTGTCATCACTGATTATGGTGCTCCTGTTCCCTAACCTGGAAATATCCTTCCTAGATCCTGTCACTGGTATAAATCTCTACCCATCTCTCATAGGCAAGCTCAAATGCAACACTCTCCTTGAATTGTACTTAATCTCCCAGCAGACTCAATCTTTCCCTCTCTTAAGACAGCTACAAATTTTGAAATCTGACTTTAGAACTTATTCTACCTTATATATTGTTATATGTAGGACCATAAGACATAGTCACAGAAGTAGTATATTGTTTGCTATATAGAGAAAAAGTAAAGTGCAAAATAGATGTGAGGTTATTGAACTGATGCCTCAAGAAACACAAAGCTGATGCCTTGGGATTCTATTCCTTCTGTTGTAGCATATGGAGCTGAAATGGAAGGAAAAATGGAGATATTTCCAAGTATCTTTTAAGGTTCTACTGCTATAGTCTGTAAACTCCCTAGCACACAGATAAAACTAAGCTACTTTAGCATGTAGATGCAGTGATTTAAGTAATACCCTAATATGCACAAAAGTCTCCTGTCTTAGGAAAACTGAGACAAGTATTATACTAGAAAGTTCTTGAAGTTTTAACAATCAAAATAATTACATTTAGTCCACATCCCTGAAGCCAAAAGTATTTCAGACAGCACTGACATTATGAACGCTGTGAAAACAAAGGTAATACATATTACTTCTTTTACATTCCATTGTCAGACTCACTTGTCATCTCTTCATTAAACTACACAAAGCAATGATGTGTTTTACAGTGTTGCATTCTCTCTACGGATCTCCCGAATTTTTGATGCTGTCTTCACCAGTCTATAAATAGCCACAGTTTTGCCTGCCCTTGGCTTTAGTAAGGCACGGATTCATTTTCAAAAATGTGATATTTTAATATTGAAGTCAAATATCTAAAAAGATGAATGATCCCTAATACCAGTAGAGTTAAGCATTGTACATGGGTTTGTGGTACACCCAGCATCCAGCAGTGATTGGGAGCCTATCCAGGCCTATTTCCCATAAAGTAGTTTGCCACTGAAGAGAATGAATTTGAGTTCACTACTGACCTGAGCCTAATGTAAATCAGTGACCCAGAAAAGCTTTATGTCCCAATACCAATTAGTTTCCACTGCCTGTGCTTCTTTGCTGCTGCCCGCTTGGAGCACCTGACATTTTGAAGCAATTAGAGGGCACTGGATCTGTAAAAAGCACTCTGTGTTGGTACTCGACAGAGCTGAACTTTTGTGCTTTGGCCCACGTAATAAAAGCCATCAGAGCTGCCCACAAACTGTGACTGCCCCTTTTTTTGAGAATCTAATAGAATTGACCCCACATATTGACAAAGATTAAACTGCCTTTGCTAACGTTTGAGAAGCACAATATTCTTTTGAAGGACCTACAAGAGTATTCAAAACCTCTACAGGCAATGCCAAATTTCCATGTTAACTTACCAAGGCCATTATATATGTACTAGATCCTTTACTTAGGTTAAATAAATCATATCATAACATACATAATATATGTATAGCATAATATCATATATATCATGTATCATAATATACATGATATATCATAATATACATAATATAGTTGCTAATCATTGATAATAATAATAATATTAATAATATTGTTTGAATTGGGCCTGGCATTTATCATGCTTCATTGGAGGGGGAAAAAAATAGGATCTAATGCAGGATGCCAAAGAGAAAGCAGTGCTGTTCATCTACAGGGGTGACGCGTCTTACTGGGCCATGAAGGTTTGTATTCCCGCATAACTTAACAGTGTGTTTTTCCTAAGAGCACCAAAAGTGTGACTGTGAATACTAAAGCAGAAATGGGAGTTTCTTGTTAATTTTTTTTCATTCCTATAGTTACGGATGCATAAAATAATCAATTGGTTTCTCAACACTGCTATTAGTTACTACCTTAAACACTACGCATGACTCCATCAAGACACTACCCAAAGACGGAAATCATCAACAGACTCCTGACAGTGCACAGAATAAGCAGCACAGATTTTCAAGGCACCTGAGTGGCTCAGTCAGTTAAGCATCTGACTCTTGGTTTTGGCTTAGGTCATGATCTCAGGGTTCAGTAGATGGAGCCCCACACTGGACTCTGTGCTCAGCATGGAGTCTGCTTGCAAATTCTCTCCCTCTGCCTCTGCCCCCACTCATGTGTGTGAGCTCTCTCTCTCTCAAATAAATAAATAAAAATCCTTTGAAAAAAAAAAAAGCAGCATAGACTTTCTCTAGGACATTTTTTTCTTTTGGTTTCTCTTACTTCTGACCCAGATTTGCCTCTTTCAATTACATAAATTAGAGACGATCAAAACAAAATTGAGTACAATTTTGTATTCAAGTAAGGATTAATTATAAATTTAGAATAAAGATATCCATTCTCATTTTTTTTAAGAATTTAAGTGTCTTTAAGTGCAAGGTACTCTGGGAGAGAAACAATGTCACTGTGAACTGAATGTTCTCTGAAAGATCAGGTACTGCAAGGCATAGAAGGTGATAGCTTCCAAAGGTGGCCACAACACTATCTTCCCTCCTACTTTCTCTCCTGCAACATTACTTTTCCTCTCCTTCAACGTGGGGTCTAATTCCTTTCCTCTTGAAGGGACTGGCCTTAGTGACTTGCTTCACTAATAAAATTCAACAAAGTGATGAAATTTGATGTCTAAAGTCAGTAAAAAAAAAAAAAAAAGAAAGAAAAAGAAAAAGAAAAGAAAGAAAGAAAGAAAAAGCACTTGCAGATCCTACAAGAAACTTCTGGAACACCCACACGCTGGATATTGGTCCTGGGAACCCAGCTTTGAAGTGGTGAGAAGCCCAAGGTAAGAGGGTGACTACCCCTCTCACTTAGCCCAACACCATGCGAGTTCCCCGGATGTGGGACTTCCAGTATGAAAATCAGGCAGGTCCTTGGAAAAACCAGGGCAAACTGGCCATCCTGAAAGAAACGCCAATCATAGCATGGCAGACCACAGACTCAGCTGAGCTTCTAGACAACAGCTAGCATCAGCCAGCGGCTGTGTGAGTGAGCTCTTGTGGGCAGGCATCGCTGACATCTGAATACAGCCTCATGAGAGACACCAGGGAAGAACTACGCAGCTGAATCCAGCCAACCCACAAAACCATGAGAAGGAATAATCAATTATTACTGGGCCAGTTTGTTCTTTGGCTAAAGATATTAGAGATAATGATACACCATGCCAAAAATTATCATTTTAAATTAGACTTATAATGTAAGTCTTTGATAATGTAAGGCAGAGAAGGATAAAATGCTATATGAAAGGTTGAGATACAGTATTATCCGAATGGAGAAAAGTTGATTTTAGCTTAAACGCCAAAGTGATCAGTCCAAGCAATCTGAGGGAAGTATGACTCACCTAAAGGTGCGGGCATGCACAAACAGAGAATGGGCAATGAAGGTAAAGCATTGCAGACACACTCTACAGTGAAAAAAATGATGGAAGTGAGAAAGTAAACATGAACACAGTGAGAATAATGGAATAGTGAAAAAAGGCTGTAAAGTAAGACTCATACAATGGAAGACCTTGATTGCAATTATTTGGAAAGCATGTGAGAGGTGGGCAAGTTTTAGACAAATTAACCTAATGGTGCTGTCCAGCTCTGAGGGGATGCATGGGAGAAGCTGAGTCCTACTGGGAGAGCACTGCCACCAGCCCTGAGACTTACTGCATGTGAACTACCATTTAAAATACTGGACAGGCCAAACCTTCTAAGTAGATTCCCCATTTCTCCTACTACCTTTTCCATTAAAATTTGAAAATAAGAAAAACAGCCTCTAACAGCAAAGTTTCACATTTAAAATTGTTCAAATCTTACAGGAAAAAAGTGTAAGTCTACTTGAGGCAGCGGGAAACTAAAGAATGGGTATTGTTTGACTTGTGTGTATCACTGATAGATGCCTGTAATGGATGCTATTCTAAAAGGTACAAAGCATTCTATTGAAAGACTGGCCTCTTTTCGGTGTGATTTTATTTCTCTTTGCCTCTCCCTGTTATTACATGGCTCTGACTTTTAAAAGGAATATTTTACTACCTCTTCTCACACTAGGTAAAACCTTCACTGCCAGCATATTTAGGAGGTCATTTCTATTGTGCTCGTTTTCAGTCCAGAGAGTGACACTCAGATAAAGGTTCTCTCCCAGCACACTCCCACTGCTTCAGTCGGATTACACGGGCTATGCTGCAAATGTGTCTCTTGTGAGGGTTTAGCATTCGGAAGACCACGTCGGAGGTGCTAAGTAAGGCTGAAGCAAGTCTTCCGGATACAGGTCAGGTCGTGTACAATGTAGGCACCACGCTGAGATGGTGAGAACTGAAGAAAATATAAACCTGGAGAAATACCATAGAACACGCAGCTTACCCTAATCAGTATGCCATATGCTTTTGCTCCTTTCATTTTGGTTCTGTCTCTCAAATAAACAATTGCATTTAAAAATACTGTAATGCTGACAATACTCCTGCTAGGTTGTTGTAAAATCAAAATCTCAAGTCAAATGTGAATTGTTCCACAAATTCTAATTACCCACCTTTATGAAAAGAATAGATCCGGTTGAATGAATCACCAAGAGACTATGGCACGGCATATTAAGAATGCCTATTGTCAGGAAGAGTGAATCTGAAGATCCTGGCACAATGTCCCAATTAAAGGTAGTTAATGTTTGCTCAGGGTAAAACCAATAAAATTCACAGTGAAAAGTCCTGACAGCTCAAAGGTTACCATACACAGAATGTGCCCTGGTGGGATTTTCTGTTTTCATTGGCACTCCCACTGCTCACTGCATACTTTCCCCAATGGCTCTCTGTTAATCCGCATGAGACAGAACAGGTATATTACAGAACAGTCGCCATTGGCTGAAAAGGGCTATAATGAAAATTGGTAAGCAGTTGTTTTCCATGAGACAATATGTTTGGGGCAATAATTGTCCAAATAATTTTAGTGACTATTTTAAGAATAAATAATTTTAGAATTCATTGTTACTTTTTATTGTACTGAATGCCAGAAATGTCTCTCCCAAAGTGGAGCCTGGTCTGTGGATGTGAAGGCATTCAACTTCATGAATGGTGTCCAAATGTTATCACGATCCCAACTTTTCAGAGGGCAAAACAGAATGGCAGGAAAGTTACAGGACTTGCTCAATGTCATACAAGTGAACTCGAGCTATAGCCATTCGCCAGAGTTTAGAGATTCCAACTTCATGGAACAAATTAAAAGGCAAAATCAGAATTTGAACGATGTCAACTCTGAAGTCTGTTCTTACTGCAATTTCCCACTACCACAGTTTATCTTCAAAGGGGTGGAGAACAGCAACTGTGACTAAGATATTTGGAGTCTAGAAATTACAGAAGCAGAAGGTAACTAAATCAACTAATATCCAAAACTGTCAATAGAGTAAAACCTGAAAGGCAACAGTAGTGGATATGGAAAGACTTGATCTTTGTACTTGGGTTGACCTAGGTCTGAAACATGATTCTGCCCTTCATTTGGTGTGTGATCTTGGTTAAGCAATTACCTTTTCTCCATTTTGGTTTGTGCACGTGAAAGTAAGGTAATGATGTTATTTTGAAGAATAAAGGATATTGTAAATTTGCTGATAGGCACAAATGTTATGTTCAAAAACAGTAAATATTCTAGGATTTTAGAAAGCATGGATATGATTATATTTCCTATTCTGAATTCTGTTTGAAATGTTACCTTAATGACATTTAGCAATAAGATAACACACATAAATGGTACTTTATAAAGAAGAAAATGATCAATATTTATAAATTAGTGAAGAAGCATTAATCACAGATTGTATCTCTATCACAGTGTAAAGGTTGTATAAAGTTAATTACAGGTTAAATAAAGTCACTTAAAATATTAATAAAAATAACTCAATAATTTATTGCCTTTAATAATTGATGGTATGCAATAAAACATTATCAACTTGTGAAAAAAATACAGAAATGTGTATACACAGTAGCTCTTTAACCATATTAAGAATGATAAGGCACAGCTTATAAAGAGTCTCCATATTCTGCTTATATACCTTTAATTGTTGGTTTTGAGGAGATGCTTCCAGTGTAATAATAGTCTATGAAACATTCACATTTCTTGATGTGAGACTGAATGCCAAGTATACATGCCACGAAGATAAAGTTTTATTTTACAAATCAAAGGAGAAAATGGGACAACTTTCAATGCACATAAACCAAAGCAAAATATCCCAAGTACTGAAACCCTAACTAGAATAGCAGACATTTGGAGAAAGCACTCAACTTCTTTCTTTCTTTTATTTTTTCCCCAAACCCCAATCACTTCAATTATGAACGTAGCTGCTGTAATTTCAGGCTCAAGATTCAGCATTTGAATTGAAAATGTTCAGTCTGGGATCAGATCATCTGAAAAGGCTCTTGTTTAACATTCAATTATTATAAGCCACATTGATAATAAATGAGGCAATGGGTCAAGGTCAGACTTAGCAAGAAGACAGACTTTCCCTGTTATATATAATTTCAAGCAGTGGTCTGACTTTTTAATTGTTAACCTATAATTATGTACATATTTCACATGATTGGAAGAAAATGGGAAGACCTCATGACAAAAATCATAATATAAGCACCAGTTTCAGGGCAAGTTAATGTAAAGAATCATTTGAATTCCTCTGAGTGGATTCAGTTCTCCCTTCAGTTTATGCAATGCCTACTAGAGCCCATGTCAGCAAGAAATGAAGATATTTGGAGTCTGATGTCAGGATACCCTCATGCTTGATAGCAAGTTAATAAATCACAGATAATGGAATCAGTGAGCTGCAGGAACTTTACAGAGTATCTAGTTCAATCCGGCCCATGTTAGTGAGGGGGAAATTAAGGATATTAAGTTTTTTAAAACACTTTCACATGCATCATCTCACATTATTCTCACAGTAGCTTTGTGGAGTAGGGGTGGGCTCTCTAGGGAAAGAAGACAGGGTATCCTTTGGAAGGTCACTGAAGATAACAGGAGACCTGAGAGACATCAGGATCTAAAGAGGGACACAGAAAATTCAGAGTGTTTGTGGTGATGAATTAGGGATCCAGAATAATTAGAAATCTACAGAACGCCCACAGAAGACAATCAGAAGGCACGTCCAATGGTTATGACAATATGAGCTCTGGGATTTTCAGAGCCAGGGTTTATTTATAGAAGTGAGAGAACAGAATGAGACACGCAAATGGCCAAATGAATAACTGACATTGGAGTTGGTCGAGAAATACGCCCCCACCAGCAAGCACGTAAGCAGGGATGTTTGCTACTTCAGCTGCAGCTGAGGCACAAGGCAGCTAGGAAACAGTTGTATTTGGAAGTGAGAAGCACATGGATGGGGGTCAGGATCTTTGTTTTGTTAACTGTTGAATTTGAAAAAATCACATATCCTCTCTAGGCCTCAGTTTTTCATCTAGTATTGTAGCTTCATCATAGAACTATGAGGATGAAATGAGAAAAGGATAAAATTGTTATTAACGAGGCCTTGGAATCCTATAAATGTTCAACCCAAAGAAGTTATTAATATTACTACTATTAGTATCCTTATTTTAAAATGTAATATTGTCTTTTTTTTTAAAAAAGTCATTTATTTATTTGTTTGTTTTAAGCGAGCCTGAACCTGGAATTTGGAAATGGGTTACAGGCTGGGATTGTTCTCTGGAGACTTAAGTGTTTTATCCAAAGTCATTAGAGACAGACTAGAAAGCCACATTCCTTGTTATCCACATTGCCTTTAGCCATCTTTTCCCCCAAGATTTTATTTATTTATGAGAGAGAAAAAGCAAGCATCAGCAGTGGGGGAGGGGCAGAGTGAGCGGAAGTAGCAGGCTTCGGAGCCTGGGGCTTGATCCCAAGACCCCAGGAGCCCATCAACGGCTTTTTTAATTAAAAAAAAAAAAAAAAAAAAAAAAAAAATCCAACTTTCTTGACATTCTCAAAGGACCAGTTAAATGAAGTCACATGTTACAACCCAGGTCATATATTACCTTCGATCTCAGTTTCAGGGAAAGTCTGCTATGGCTCATGATGAGATTTCTAATTCGCTGACAAACACGAGGGCCTGACTTTAAAGCCTCTCCTTCCGGTGTATGTTGAGCTACATGACCCATGAGTCAAGAATGGATCAGCAAATTCAGGGATAAGTGACAAGTCGCCTAATAGGGGGATCTTCTTTCTTCTTCAATGTAAACTAGATATTTACACCAAAATATTACATTTTAATGGAAAACAATAAAAAACAAAGTTGTAAATAATTTCTGAAAAACAAGAAAAAAGAAAAAAAGTTTAAAAAATTAACATCAGGGGAGTCTGGGTAGCTCAGTCAGTTGAGCGTCCAACTCTTGATCTTGGTTCAGATTTTGATTTCAGGATCATGAGTTCAAGCCCCATGTTGGGCTCCAAACTGGGGGTGGAGCCTGATATATATAAATATATAGATAGATAGATAGATAGATAGATACCTTATATCCTATACCATACTCCAGTTTTGTGTGTTTCTCTCTGTATTAGACCTTAGCCTCATCCAGGTGGACATCTGTACCGAATGACTTCTCCCTACTTCTTAAAAGGAAAATTCAGAGGGACATATAATGTCCAACATGCCAAGAACATCTTGGAAGACCTTCTTCAATACATCTATATAATTTGCACTTTTTAATCCCCTTTGCTCCCGTAGCATCTTTGCATTGATCATATATATTTCATTTACTGAAAAACAACAACAAAGCTGTCCAAGATAAGGATTTCTTAAAGGTACAGACTGTGTCATATTCATGTCTATGTCCCCATTATTAATTGCAATGCCAGGTATGCAATAGGTACTTAAAAAATAGTTACCACAGCAGTCTTAGTTTTCAAAAATACTCTAAATATCTTCCTATAACCTTCATACTGTTGTACTTCACAACTGATTTCCCAAAACCGAGAGAATCTCACTCCCAGTGTCAAGAATTACAGATGGGAATGCCCACAGTTTTTCTAAGAATTAGAAGCCTAGGAAAGCCCTCCATCCAGATGTCTTGTCTCTCTCTCTCTCTTTCTCTCTCTCTCTCTCTCTCATCCTGGAAGACTGGTGAATCTAATTCCAGGTAGGAAAGTCTGCAATGGGATACTCAGTGAAACTATCACCAGATTCTCCTTATACAATACCAATTTATCCCCTTCCCCCACCCTTGTCCTGCTTCATGGCTCTCTGGTTCTTTCACAAAGGAAAGATTTTATGCACACTATCAAGGTCAGACTCATGAAGGAACACAACCAGCCTGAGCAGAGAACCTAGATAGGCTTACATTTACATCAACTGAATTATAAGAATGAAAGGGTAATAACTTACATATTTGTGTCCATTTAGCTAACACTCTGCAAGAAAAATAGTCATAATACAAATTGTTTTGACATAGGACTTTGGAAAATTCCCCTGACATCTTTTTAAAGGATTATTTTGTTAAATAAAACCATATTTATTTCTAATCACACTATATACTAAAGGGCAGAAACTTTTGATAACTCAAATTCAACAAATATAATTTGGCTTTAAATTGATATAGTGAATTAGAACTAGTTAGAAGGAATCTGCTCTGGTATTAATAATATTCTAGAAAAGAAATACGAAAATCATAGGTCCCCAAAGAGTATTTGTAATTTAATCCTAGTATATAGGTAATGAAGGATTGAGTTCCCTAGTGAGGATTAATTATTACCTGTAATGTTCACACATTTGAATTTTAACACTAATGGCATCATGCTTGGTACATTCATAGTTTTCTAATTTAAAATGGAGCAATGAATCGTAATGATCACCAACAATGTCACTCATCTTTTATTAAGAATGAAAACAGATCAGTATTTATTTCATAAAAACTTATGACATTGTGATGGTTATTCCATCTTTGAATGGAATAACTTAAACTAAGCCACGTAAGCTAAGCCACTTAAACTAAGATAATAAGCTCATGGAGGGTCTGAATCCATCTTAAAAAAAAAAAAAAACATTTTGTTGCTCTGCCTGAGAAGATATATTTTTCTTAGAATTTATTTATAAAATGAAACTCCTCAGATGTCTGAGGAGAAACAAATATCTATGTGGACTTCATAAATAACACCACTCTAAAAATCAAAACAAAACAGAAGCTTCATGATCCCACAGTAGAAGTGAGAGAGTAATGGGAGATGAAATTATTTAGCTTGAGATTGGAAAGACAAAGTTTAGATTCATCGCTTCTATAGACTATGACTGAACAAGTAAAGTTTCTGTGGACTTACCTATTCCTATAGAAAACACAAAGAACCACAATTGAAAACATTTCCTCCTTTCTGAGATACACTGTGAGTTTAGTCATTCCTTTGTGTTTTCCACAAAAGGAATTTGAGAAAGAAATGGAGGAATGATAACAGCTAATTTTGTTGAACTATTAGGCATAGTAAAAGACTTGAAAAAGAAAGTTTAGGAGGAGCTCTGAAGTGTATAGGCCAATGAAGAAAATGTACCTCAAAGTTTCCTATTATTCATTTCTCTCTCTGGGCATGGTTAATGATACATTGGCTAATTTTTTTCTTCATTAACCATCTAATATTTAGTGTTGGAAACAATATCGCTAAATCACATTACAGTAATTCTATCTCCTATGAGAGTAAAACATAACATTTGACAAAATATGTCTACGAGCCGATTTTTAAGACCCACCCCACCCCTGCGCAAAAGGAGTCACATTGATAATTTTGTCCTCCCTTTACCTTTATGTCACTTCTATGTTCAATAACCTAAAAAGGATTCCCAAGGCCTCCTAAAAAAGTCTTTTTCAGCAGAGACGAGGAAACACAAAAGAAGTGTATGAATTTTCTCAATTAAAAAAAAAAAGAATATACACCACTTATTTAAAAATGAGTGTGATAAATAAGACAGCCTATGTAGTACAGAGATGAGAGTGGGAAAAAAAAACAGAATGGCTAAGCTGGGAAAATCCTTTCTGTTAGTTTAAGCAACTCAGTGAGACATAAAATGATGACTCAAGAAACTAACAGGAATAAAATTCAATTTGAACCTGACATTGCCTATTGATTCACAAGCAAGCCTCAGTCCTGAATTCTAGCTGATGGCAGCTGGACAAGCCCAGTCAGAGTTTCACTGAATGTATGGGATAGAACCTTTTCTTTAGAAACAGCAGCACTGAGGTTTTCTTACTGAATTTCAAGATAATGCCAGTCCATTAAATAAACACTGAGGGAGAAAGGCAGTCTCTTTGCATGTTTTCTCTATCGCTCACTAAATTCACTCTTGTTCATACTGTCCTTATATTTTTAGCATTCAGACTACACAGAGAGAGCATCTAAGTGTTGCAAGTACATACTGACCCGCAAACCCAGGCTCTGCCACTTATGGATATGACCTTGAGAAAATAAGTCATTGACAAAACAGGAATGAAAGCATCTATTTCACAGAGTTTTCAGGAGAAATTAGATTCATTTTCTTTCTTTCTTTCTTTCTTCCTTTCTTTCTTTCTTTTCTTTCTTTCTTTCTTTCTTTCTTTCTTTCTTTCTTTCTTTCTTTCTTTCTTTCTTTTTCTTTTTTAAGATTTTTTAATTTATTTGACAGAGAGAAAAACAGCCAGAGAGGGAACACAAGCGGGGCGGGGGTGGGGGGGGTAGATGGTGGGAAAGGGAGAAGCAGGCTTCCTGTTGAGTAGGAACATGAGGCTTGATCCAACCTTGGGATCATGACCTGAGCTGAAGGCAGATGCTTAATGACTGAGCCACCCAGGTGCCCCAGGAGAAATTAGATCTTATAGGTGATGTGCATACAAATACTCAGCTCTTTTCAGTTTTCTTTAAATAGCAACTATTTTTTAGCTACAAACTCTAAATGTGGTTGTGAGGATACCGGCTGGTTAGAATCAATTATTTATGTCTTTGCCTCCTCAAAATTATAGTTTCAAGTCCTCCAAACTTCCCTCAAAGGCTGTATTTATTTTTAAACCATTTTCACCTTTGCGGTTTCCTTCTTAGAATACACTGTAACCACATGCCATTATTAAATTTAGAAGGAGAGAGGTCCCATCCCTAACAGTTTTGTTGTCAAATTCAAGGGCAAGACACAGACTCTGCAAGAAGCTACATGCTTACTCTCAAAACTGTGTGGTGGATATAAAATGCAATTTAGAATCTTCTGTATTTATCAAACTGAAAGCTTTAGAGTGATTATATATAACTTAAATGGGAAGTCATTTCTTTTTTCCTGAAATATCAATATTGGGAGCTCAAGGAGCCAAAATCTTTTTGAATATTCACCATCATATTCTTGGAGAAAATAATCAATGGGAAGTTAAAAAGCGGATATAAAACATTTTGCTAAAATAAACTAAAAACTGAAACTCCCGAAAGCTGTGCTGGTATCTTTACAAAGGCAGCTAAAGTTGAGAGGATCTTCAGAACATGTGTCTTTCAAGGTATAAACAGAAGGCAGAACAAAGAGGGCACCATAGTCAAGTAAGTTTGAGAAACATTTAATTAACTGAGGTTAAACAAGTTTAATTTTGTTACTTCACTCAGTGTGCTCCCATTCCTGCTGACTTCCCAAGATGAGAATATGAAATACAGTATTTCCAAAAGTTATTTGGCCACAGAATCCCCTTTCAAAGGATACCAAACAGAAGTCGGGCTTTGAAGAACACACTTAAGAAATAAATCAGGCCTCCTTTCAAGACTCCTTCTGTTTTTTCGACTTGGCCAGTGACCCGCGATGGCAAGAGCAAGCCATTGTGAAACCCTGAGATTCCTTCTACCTGCAGGGAAAGCAGCGCCTTTCTGAAAGAAAAAGCTCTGTGACATTCGTATTCCATGTAGCTTTGGGCAGAAATAAAACTTTCATTTAACCAGAAGTAGTCAGAAAAACTCAAGAATTATGGAGATATGTGTATTTATTTACCAGTGAATGTATCCTTCAGAATCTGGCTTTAACTCTTCCCTAATAAGATTCAGAGGTAGTAAGTTAGTCAGTAGTGGCATTTTCCTTTTCTTCCTTCCTTCCTTCCTCCCTTCCTTCCTTCCTTCCTTTCTTTCTTAATGATTTTATTTATTTATTTGACAGAGAGAGAGGAGGAAGCAGACTCCCTGCTGAGCAGAGAGCCCCATGCGGGGCTTGACTTCGGAACCCTGAAATCATGCCCCTCCTCATATGTTTCTTAAATAAAGACTGTGCTAAATCACAGGTAGCTTGCTCTTTATAACAGGCAATTTTGTGTTGGTTTTGTTGTTAGGATGGAAGGTATGTGTGTGTGTTGTATGTGTATATGTGTCTTCATAACCTTTGGATTTAAATAAACTGTGATTTTCACAAGGAAAGGATCATCTGTAATTATCTGGGCGTTTCCAGACTTAGAACTGCACCTAAAAAATAAAAAGAGGCTTAAATACATGATTCCTGAATTGATTCTTCTAAGCTCCCTGTCTTTTTTTTGGCGGGGCGTAGTTTTTATTTTAATCCTAGTTAGTTAATATACATGGTTATTTTAATTTCAGGTGTACAATATAATGATTCAGTACTTCCAGATATCACCACAAATGCACTCCTTAATCCCCATCACTTATTTCACCCAACCCCCGACCCACCTCCCTCACGAAACCATCACTTTGTTCTCTATAATCTGTTTCTTCACTTTTTCCTTTGTTCATTTGTTTCTTAAATTCCACGTATGACTGAAATCATATGGTATTTGTCTGTCCTGGGCTTATATCACTTAGCTCCACCCATGTCATTGTAAATGGCAAAATTTCATTCTTTTTTATAGCTGATTAACATCCTTTCTGTCTATATACTACATCTTCTTTATTCGTTCATCTATCAGGGGACACTTGGGATGTTTCCATAGTTTGGCTATTGTAAATAATGCTGAATTAGTTGTTTTTTGTTTGTTTTGTTTTGCTTTGTTTTGTTTTAGGTAAATACCCAGTAGTGCAACTGCTGCATCACAGGGCAGTTCTATTTTTGACTTTTTGGTGAACCTGCATACTGTTTTCCAGAGTGGCTGCATCAGTCTGCATTCCCACTAACAGAGTAACAGGGGTCCTTTTTTCTACATCTTTGTTAACACTTTGTTGTGTCTTGTGGGTCATTGTTGTTTTGTTTTGTTTTGTTTTTGTTTTTTATTTTTTTTTAAATTCTAGCCATTCTGACAGGGTATGAGGTTACATAGCTCATAGTTACCAGTTTGTTTGTTTTTTTTTAAGATTTTATTTATTTATTTGACAGAGAGAGAGATCACAAGTAGGCAGAGAGAGGCAGAGAGAGAGGAAGGGAAGCAGGCTTCCTGCCTAGCAGAGAGCCCGATGTGGGGCTCGATTCCAGGACCCTGGGATCATGATCTGAGCCGAAGGCAGAGGCTTTAACCCACTGAGCCACCCAGGTGCCCCCCATAGTTACTAGTTTTGATCTGCATTTCTCTGATGATCAGTGATGCTGAGCACGTGTCTGTTTGCCATGTGTATGTCTCCTTTGGAGAAATGTCAGTTCATGTCTCTGCCCATTTTTTTTTTTTTACTTGGATTGTTTTTGGGGGGGGTTGAGTTTTTTAAGTTATTTATATATTTTAGATACCAACCCTGTATCAGATATGTCATTTGCAAATATCTTCTTCTATTCAGCAGGCTGTCTTTTAGTTTGTTGATTGCTTCCTTTGCTGTGCAGAAACATACTTTGATGTCGTCCCAATTGTTTATTTTTGCTTTTATTTCCCTTGCCTCAGGAGACATATCTGGAAAAATGTTACTATAGCTAATGTCAGAGAAATTATTGCCTGTGGTCTCTTCCAGAATTTCTATGGTTTCATGTCTCATATTTATGTCTTTAATCCATTTTTAATTTATTTTTGGGAATGGTATAAGAAAGTGATCCAGTCGAATGGATAAGGAAGATGTGGTCCATATACACTATAGAGTATTATGCCTCCATCAGAAAGGATGAATACCCAACTTTTGTAGCAACATGGATGGGACTGGAAGAGATTATGCTGAGTGAAATAAATCAAGCACAGAGAGTCAATTATCATATGGTTTCACTTATTTGTGGAGCATAACAAATAACATGGAGGACATAGGGAGATGGAGAGGAGAAGGGAGTTGAGGGACATTGGAAGGGGAGGTGAACCATGAGAGACTATGGACTCTGAAAAACAATCTGAGGGTTTTGAAGGGGCGGGGAGTGGGAGGTTGGGGGAGCCAGGTGGTGGGTATTATGGAGGGCACGTATTGCATGGAGCACTGGGTGTGGTGCATAAACAATGAATTCTGTTACGCTGCAAAGAAATAAATTAAAAAAAAAAAAAGTGGTCCAGTTTTCCCAACATCATTTGTTGAAGAGACTTTTTCAAGTCATCTGTAAGGCATCTTTCAAGATAACTTCAATGTCTTCTTTCCATTATATGTTCTTTCCCCACTTAATCAAAGATTGACCATATATTTGTGGGTTTATTTCTGGGTTTTCTATCCCATTCCATTGATCTATAGGTCTATTTTCATGCCAATACTATATTGTTTTGATTGCATCAGCTGTGTAATATAACTTTCATTTTTGTTTTTCAAGATTGCTTTGGCCATTTGGGGTCTTCTGTGATTCCATAAAAATTTTAGGATTGTTTGTTCTACTTCGGTTAAAAACATTGTCGGTATTTTGATAGGGGTTGCATTAAATCTGTAGACTGCAGGCACATTGAATGTCCTTCCATTTCTTTGTGTATTCTTCAATTTTTTTCACTGGTGTTTTATAGTTTTCAGAGTACAGGTCTTCTGCTCTTCGGTAAGGTTTTTTCCGAGGTATCTTATTATTTTTAGTAAAATCATAAATGGGATTTTCTTTATTACTCTTTCTGCTGCTTCATTATTAGTATATAGCAATACAACAGATTTCTGTACATTGATTTTATATGCTGCAACTTTACTGAATTCATTCATCTGTTCTAGCAGTTCTTTTGGTGGAGACTTTGCTTTTGTTTTGTGTTCTTTTTCCCCCCTACCCTTTAGGGTTTTCTATATATAGTATCATGTCCTCTGCAAATAGTGAGAGTTTCACTTCTTCCTTACCAATTTGGAAGCCTTTTGTTTCTTCTTGTTGTCTAACTGCTGTGGCTAGGACTTCCAGTACTGTGCTGAAAAAAGTGGTCAAAGTGGACATCCTTATCTTGTTCCTGACCTTAGGGGAAAAGTGCTGTTTTTCTCCATCAAGTATGATGTTAACTGTGAGTTTCTCATACATGGTCTTTATTACATTGAGGCTATGTTCCCTCTAAACCTACTTTGTTGAGGGTTTTAATCGTGAATGGATATTGTACTTTGTCAATTTTTTTCTGCATCTATTAAAATGATAATATGGTTTTTATCCTTTGTCCTATCGATGTAATGCTTCCTGTAGATTGAATCACAAATATTGAACCACCCTTCTATCCTGGAAATAAATCCCACTTGATCACTGTGAATTTTTTTTTTTTAATGTATTTTTGGATTCAGTCTGCTAGTATTTTGTTAAGGATTTTTTTCTTCTATGTTTATCAGAGATATTGGCGTGTAGTTCTCTTTTTTAGTGGTATCTTTATCTGGTTTTTGCATCAGGGTAATGCTGGCCTGAAAGAATGAATTTGGAAGTTTTCCTTCCTCTTCCATTTTTTTGGGGGGGGAAATAGGTATTAACTCTTTAAATGTTTGGTAGAATTCCCCTGCAAAGCTGTCTGGTCCTGGACTTTTGTTTGTTGTGAGTTTTTTGTCTACTGATTCAATTTCCTTGCTAGTAAATGGTCTGTTCAAATTTTCTATTTCTTCCTGCTTCTGTTTTGGTAAATTACATGTTTTTAGGAATGTTTCCATTTCTTCTATGTCGTTCAATTGTTGGCATATAATTTTTCATAATATTCTCATAATTATTGGTATTTTTCTGGTGTTTCTTGTTATTTCTCCTCTCTCATTTATGACTTTTGAGTTTTTGTTTTTTGTTTTCTTTTTTTAGTCTGGCTAGAGGTTTATCAGTTTTGTTCATCTTTTCCAAGAACCATCTCCTGGTTTTATTGATCTGTTCTACTGGAGTTTGGGGTATTTTTATTGTTGTCGTTTAGTTTCTATGTCATTAATTTCTGACTTATAACCCCTTTTTCATATAAGTACCTAATTACTAATTCTGCAGTTTACCTAAGGAGCACACCACAGAAACGCAAAAAAAAAAAAAAATGTATTAAGTAACAGTGTATGCACGGAGTAGGTATTAAGGATATTACTATCACTACAGACCCTGTCATCAAGGATCACACACATACTTGAGCACATGTTAATTATTAACATGAAAATAATTTGAATTTAGTAACTCCTCTGAGGAAACCAAAAGAACTGTTGAAAGCCTACTGCAGCAACAAAACATTACTGAGGACTCTCTGCTTGATCATGAGATATGAAGTCATTTGTCTATCCTTAAGCACTTAGAGAGTAATACATCAAATGTATAATTACAGAATGTAAGTGTCCAGCTGTCTTATTCTCTGCTGAGTGGAAATAAATGGTGGTCAATTTCAGCACCAAAGCTGGTTATTAAATATAAGGAACACCTATCTAATATCTCAAGTATTGGAAGATTACTGGAAGTCACACTAGGATTTAGACCACTAAGAGATTGAGTGGACAGAAGTGGAATGGAGATGAGGTGAGGTTAAAGTTAAGACAACATGGGTTATGAGGTTTATGAGTAGGGGTAGGACAGATTTAAAAAAAAAAAAAAAGCTGGCAGGTTTCATTTGCTCTCTCCAGGTATGTCCAGAGTTTGGTAGACAGATGGTAGGATTTTATTTTTTAACGCTGATGAATGAAAACAGTCCTAGGTTATAGTAGGTATAATGTATGTGTGCGCACGCATGTGTGTGTGTGTGTACTTTGGAATAACTATATATAGAACATTAGAAAAACTCCCAGGAAGACATGGAAACAGGGATAGAGAATAACAGAGCTGGCCACAGAAAAAACCATAAACCACCTTGTTAATATTCTTCTTCGTGCCATTATTACCCACTGCCAAACTTAGTCAAATCTAAGAAATACCTGCATATGGGTGGTCTTAAGTCCTTCTAGACCCCTGTCCCAAAGGTAAATATAATTGGAGTATCTGGCCTACTTTTGTGTACTCCCTTTTATTCTCTCAGGATTGAAGAGATAATTAGCCTCATTTACTCATTTATGACTCTTCATACAAGACAAATATAAGAAAAGATTAAAAAATAGAACTTAAAATTACTGACCTAGACTGCAAAAAACCTGTTGGAATCAATTACACAGTTTTTTAGACCTATGTGATGAATGATAACTACAAATGAGATAGAGAACCACAGTACTAACTACATGCATGGCCCCTGGTCAGTATTTATAAAGTTTCAAGTGAGGGTAAGAGGAAACCAGTATTTATCAAATTCCTATTATGTGCAATGTCTTGAGATACATTCTTAAGAATTCATTTTTGTTTTACATAAAAGATCAAATTTATGAAAATGGAAGAGGTCTGGATTAATGTAGCCCATTTTAGGAAACCCTAATATAAATTTTACAATAAAATGTGAGACTCGCATCTCTTACATACTGTGGCTTTAATAAGTTTCTATTTTCATCCATCTCCAGAATCTGTCCTTTGGCAGAAAAAAAATATCTAGGGATTACAGTGAGCCAAAACACTCCTTAAAAAAAAAAAAAAAAAAAAAAAAGTGAGAATTGCCTGCCTGAGACACACTTGGAAAGATTCATGGGGAAAAAAAAATAGATTTTTATTACCTACAAATGAGCTTCAATTAGATGAACTGTTAGAGAACAAGTATTGTTTCAGTTAGAAGAAGTCAGAATTCGTTTAATTCTTTAATGAACCATTTCATTGGCTTTATGTGGTAGAAGAGCACAAGGCTTATACTCCCCAAAATGAAATCATTCAAAATAGAATACTGGCTATTGCTCAGTAGGAAGCACAAAGCTTGTCCAATATGGTTTCGAGAGGGTGGGAGTGCTCAGAGGTTATACCAGAATGGACTATGGAAGCAGCCTGGAGGAGGCTTGAATAACTGCTTTGTCAGTGACCTGCTATCAGGGAAAGTAACTCAACTCTCTGAACTTCCTTTCCTCATAAAGATACAGTATAATAACACCTAATACCTAATGTTGTTTGTTTTGCAGAATGTGCAGAAACTGAGCCAACTGTATAGCAAATCCTCAATATAGGTTAGCAAATATTTGTATATTCCTGTTATTTATAGATTATTAGCACATCTGCTGCATTTAAATGCAATGAAGTATTTAAAAATGCACAAACGAAGCTCATTTGTGGGTTTTGTTACTTGTCTTAATGACAGCATTCTCATTATTAAATGAATTGTTATTTTGTCAGTGAAAGTGTATACCCCAGAATTGAGAAATGCTTTATTTCTTTTTGAAGAAATATCATGGTGCTTATTCTTTACATATACAGGATTCTAACTTACTAGAACTTTGAACTATGCCACTCAAGAGGAGGTCAACTAAAACAGCCTCAAGACTTTTTAGAAATAGATTTATAATTGAGTTCTGTGTGATTGTTCATCATAGGACATCAAGAGGGGAAAAAACCAAAATCATAAAATGAGTAGATTTCCACCTATATTTTGCTCATAATAAGTATGGCAGTAAAATGGATAACAGTGATAAAACTACTTTTATCATGGGAAAATTCTGCTTGTGTTGCTAGAACAAAATTTCCTGCCAAATTAGAAAAAAAAAGACTTTCCTTATTGACAATATATAGTACATTGATGAATGCATTTTGCTAATGAATACTTTTCGATTCATAAACATAGAATAAAATTTATAATTTGGTATGGAAGTCAAATTAGAGAGGCTCATTTAGTCTGAAGAACCAACACCAAGTGTTGAATAATTCATTAACACATTTGCTAAAAAAATGCAAATTACCTTTATTACTGAGCTCATTCTCAATTTTTGTTGTTGTTGTTTTGTGAAAGGATTATATTTTTTCAATGGGAGACTCAAAAATTTAATTGCAAAGTGATTAATATGGAGCCTTTGCTAATTAAATCAGCAGAAGGAGATTTAGGCTGACACTATGCTAGGTGCTCAAATTAAGGGACTGTCCCATTGCATTAAATAGAGTACATTTATCATAGAAAAACTCTCAGCCTCTTTATTTGATACGACAGGTAATACAGAAAGAAAATGAATCTTTCCAGTATTGTAGACAACAGAGACACAGCTGCTTTACTTCTAATTGCCTGATATACAACTTTTGAAACAATTAGAAAGGATTTAAACAGGGTTGTCCTTAAGAAGCACCAGAATGTAATAAAATATAAAGTTCCTTCTCAGCAAGCTGACTGGTCTCCCAGAACTGGATAAAGAAGAAAGGATTTACAGATGTGTGCATAAACATCTGTGGGTTGTATTCAAACATCATTTAACATCATGGAATTTGGGAAATCTTAAATCGTACTAACAGAAAATATCAAGTAGGGTATCCTGTACTTTTTTTGAAAATCATTTACAAAACTGTATTTATATAATCTTTAACTGTATTTATATAATCTTATAATAAATATAAGTATTTATATAATCTTTAACCAATTAACTTTAATAAATCTAATTTACTAACTTATCCATCTATATTAAATACCTATTTCATGCTGGCCACTAAGTTGGGTGTTATGATCTTAAGTATAACGAGCAGGTATAGCTCCTTGCAGCTATAAATTTCTGGCATAAAAGACAGTTTTTATCAGATTAAAAGACTACTGCCTAATGTTAAAACATGCATCCAATTAGTATTTGTGATATAAATGAATTAACAAAAGTATGCAAATTTCTAATGTGATTTTATAATTTTTTAATCTAAAATGTTTTTAGATTTACTAATACTGTCACAACATTTTCTTAATTTTTTTCTAAAAGGGTAAAAACACTCATGTTGATTTTCCTGTAATGTTCCTACAAGTGATTTTTAAATGTATTTTTGTATTTTGTTCAAATTATCAACTCTCTTCCAACGACATCCAACTACTACTCAAGCTACTAATCAATATGTCACTTAAATAACTTGACTTCCAAACAAGGACCAGGAACAAAAATCCATATGATCACACCATTATTTCATTTCTACCATCATTCAGTAGTCGAGTAAATGGGTTTGCCAATAATGGATTTGTAAAACTAAGAAAAATAAAAATAAAAATAAAAGCTAAAACTAGAAACAGTGTAGGCATTTACAAGAACTTTGTCCTGTGCAAGTCTGCAGAGACATGCTCCTGGGCTCTACAAAAATAGCAAGAATAGAGATTACAATACATCAAAATTGCTATGCTAGTTTTTGACACTGTTTAACTCTTGAAAGCAATTGTATCGTATCTACAGAGGGTATTTCTCCTATTCTTGAAGTTTCAAAATGGTCACTTGATACGTAAAGTGAAGTTCACTCAAAAAGGGTTAATCTGCTAAAATTAGCTAACACGTTTATAGAGCTTCTCAAGATTTTTCCAATTTCTATGGATTTAGTGAATATGCTATACTTTTCAAATCCACATAATCAAATAAACTTTTAATATAGCATCAATGCATCATTCTACTAATAACTAAGTTTTAAAATAATGATGAAAACAAAAGAATACTGCATAAGACAGAGATTAGGAGCCCTGGGTTTGGAGTTAAACAAATCTGACTTCAGATTCTAGCTCTGCTTCTTAATAACTAGGAATGAGATTTCCAGTTACCCAAAAAATACATCCTCACACTTTTTTTTTTTTCTTTAAAAGCATCCTGACATTGATGATAGCAAAGTGTGAATACAAAAAGGTAGATTATGGCCCATATCACATATTTCTGATGTAAGTAGATGTTGTTGCCTGGGATTATTGAGAAAGCTTCTTAAAAGGAAGGGGTAAAATAACAGCATTTATGTTTCGACTTTTCCCCTTTTCTCCCTTCCAGGACAGGCGAAACAGAGTCTGGTAGATTTCACCATGAGGAAAAAAGAACATGGCAAGGACAGCAGAGCTTAGAAAGAACTAGAACCTTGCTGGCATCCATGGGCATGATCCCTGGCCTGGATTGACTCTCTCCATAGTTCCCAGGACAGGGGCCAAATAAAACCTCTCTTTGATTAAAACCACCATTTTCCAAATTTCTTTCTTAGAACGAATGTAATTTCTAACTGACATACAAATGGCATCACCACAAGCATAATCACAAATCAAAATACCTCTGAATTTCGGCTTTTCACTCATGAAAATAGTGTAATAGCAATAATTAGCTCACAGATTTGGGGGGAGTTAAGAAAAAAATAAATTTAAGAAAACACATTTAATTAAACTGCTTATTATAATGCCTGCTCCCAAATTTGCATTTATTATTTTTATATCATACTTAAAAGCAAGTCTTTCTTTTTCCTTACTTTTTTCTCTTTTCATTTTATATCTGGTAGATCAGGATAGACATCCAGATACTTGATGACTTAACTATCACATACCGTGATTATACATTTTGACTTTAACAATACATCTAATCATGCAATACAAAATTTATAAGACATGATATGCCCCTGGTATACTGGAAGGAATGCGTAATACATTTTCTGAAAAGCATTTTATTGTTATTGTTGTTGTTTTCCAAAACTTACTTTTTAATTCTACAACTCTGCAAAGTCCCGTGAGTGAAAATTCCTATTTACCTCAAAATACAGGAGAGAACACTAGGTCAGAGACACATGCACTAAAGTTTTCATGAAGGCACCACTTAAAAGAGACTAAGCTCAACACAGGAAATCATATCTTATAAATAATGACCTAATACTTTGATTTTTAAAAGGGTAATGAAAGAGAGAAGCGGTATCATTTTAAGCAGCAGCTGAGTTTTCAAATAAAGAATTAAGGTACAAGTGCAGAGTTGCTAATGATTTTAAGACCCAATTTAAATAAATCTATTAGACTGAACAAATAAATGCCAAAAGAATGGACTTAACAGTTCTTTGAAGATATGCATCATTTAATCACTGCTTGTAGGATATTTTCCTTTAATTTATTCTGATATAATACATGATTAATTTTTAAAAATTAATTATACTCATTTTCATTACCTTTCTAATACCCATGGAAGTTAACAATGGATTTATTAGAATATTCATATCTAATGTCAGACACTCTGTTTTTTATAAATAACAAAACTTGCTGGTTAAGTACATTTTCCATAGTTATGTCTTACTTCAGCAGTTTTATCTATCAATCCATTTTATAGGTACACTCGAAAAGTTAATTATCTACGATTCATTGGAAAACAAAATTATTATTCTTGGTTTATTTGGTTTAATTGGTTTCCATTTGCAATGTAAGGTTTTGATTTTTACTTTGTCAGTTATTTCCAAAGAAGTAATTTTTGATACTAGCAATTTAGGCATAGTTTGTCCATATGTTTCCTCTATAACGAATCTTTATGAAGCCTCGAATATGAGGCTTACTCATTCCCTATTTCCCCTAAATATACAACATTTGGAATATAAATATATTACATTACAGAAAAAGCAGTCCTGAGTGAAAGTAGACTTGAGAAGTTAGATTTTTATTATGTTTAACTAGAAAAATGTGACAAAATTGAATACTCTTTAGGTTAAATAGAGGTTATTTCATTCATTGACTCATTTAGAAATAGTAAATGGAAGGGGACCTGGGTGGCTCAGTCAGGTAAGCATATGACTCTTTTTTTTTTTTTTTAAGATTTTATTTATTTATTTGACAGAGAGAGAGATCACAAGTAGGCAAAGAGGCAGGCAGAGAGAGAGGGGGAAGCAGGCTCCCTGCCGAGCAGAGAGCCCGATGCGGGGCTCTATCCCAGGACCCTGAGATCATGAACTGAGCTAAAGGCAGAGGTTTTAACCCACTGAGCCATCCAGATACCCCAGCGTATGACTCTTGATTTCAGCTCAGGTTATGATCCTAGGGTCATGAGATCAAGACCCATATAAGGCTCCATACTCAGTGGGGAGTCTACTTCTCTCTCTCCTTCTTCCCCTCTGCTCCTCCCCCCACTCATTCTTTCTCTCAAATAGGTATTTTAAAAAATAGTTAATGGATACCAAATTACATATATAGCATTTTGATAAAAATGGGCATTGCTAACTTGAGTGCAGGCTCCTATTCAATTGAATTTTAAGTCTCTGGCCCTTAGCATATAGGGAAAGAGAAAGAGATGACAGAGAAAATAATAAAGGGAAATGGGAGTAAATAAAGAGGGAGGCAGCCCTGGAAGGAAGGAAGGAAGGAAGGAAGGAAAAAAGGAGGGAAGGAAGGTGGGAAGAATGGTGATTTGGTGATTAGAATTCTGGTGTGTGCTTAAAGGTAAACCTGATCTTGAACACGGGCTCTTATATTAACAAACCATGTGATCTTTTCCTCTTGGTATCTCATTTTCTGCTCTGTGTGCTGGATAATCAAATGTACTTCATTAGGTACTTGGTGGATTAAACAGATTATCAAGGCCAAGTGTTTAATACAGTGTTTGGTAAAGAAAAACATTCATACATGATAATTACTAGTATATGGCAGACTACTTCATAAGAATCATGAGTCTTGACACTCAGCCTACCCTAAATCTGTGCTACAAACGAAGAAATCAAGACCACGTCAATGGAATAAGACAATGATGCCAAATTAAATGAGCTTATTACAAATATAAAGGAATTTCACCCAAAATATATAGTTCAAATAATGAACTCTGGTACAGTAGTCAACCATAGAAGCCCAGGAAAGGAAGAAATGATCAAAGACATTCAGAAGGAAATGTGTAGGGTCATCATGAGCAACAAGAAAAGTGGAATTAGAAAGGGCCACAGAAATATCCTGAAAGCTGACTCTACCTTCCCTACCTTTCTCATATCCGTCTCTCAATCCTTTCATCTGCGTTCTTATTTTTTTAAGTTTGACCTACTCTTCAATAGAACCTGGTTCCAGTTTGGTCAGATATGCATATCTATATGTATATGTATCTATGTATCTATATCTACATATCTATGTATGTCTATACATCTATGTATATATAGACATATCTATATATCTATATCTATATATACACATATATCTATATATACACATACCTATACACACACACACACACATACACACACACACACACAATATATACTCAGCCATAAAAAAGAATGAAATCTTGCCATTTGTGATGTGAATGGACATAGAAGGTATTATGTCAGTGAAAGTGAACTAAAGAATATTTCAGTCTTTCTCTTGAGCTTAGTATTTATAAAAATTGTGTCTGTAGAATGACAACTCCTATATGATATCACTTATATGTGGAATCTAAAACAATAAAACTCATGGAAGCAGAGAACAGAATGGGGGTTGCCAGGTGCTGGTGGCAGAAGAATGGGGAGGTGATGGTCGAGTGGTATATAGTTTGTAATAATAGGTAAATAAATTCTGGAGATCTACTACACAGCTAGTGGCCATAGCTAACAATATTATATTAAATATGTAAAATTTACTAAGAGGGCACCTCTTATATTTAGTGTTCTTATGGCTAAATAAATAAAAATAACAATAATAAAAGAGGTGGGAAGAAACTCTGGGAGGTGATGGATAGGTTTATGGCCATGATGGTGGTGATGGTTTCACGGGTGCATATTTACCAATCAGTTGTATATTTTTTCAATCATTCGGTTCATATACATTAAATATGTGTAGCTTTTTAATTTGTTAATCATACCTCAATAAAAAGATTTTTAAAATTGTGTCCAATACCTTCCCAAGTTCAAATGCATCCCTGTGCTTGGAGGGGAAAAACAAAACAAAACAACAACAAAAAAAACTTCTCTGTGCAAGTTTTGAAAAGCTTAACATATTTTGTGTCTTTGGAGAACAAAAGCACTTTGCAACAGAGCAATCAGACCCTTTAAAGAAACACTGAGTCTAAATTGTGAATGGTTAGGCACTGAGGATGTTTCCTTCTGAGGTTCTTGATGTAGAACGGTTATCGAGCTGCCTCACAGGTTATAGACTTCACCCTTCAGTTTTGTTTTTGCCTTTTGTATGCTCTACCATCCTTGCACACAGGAGACAGTCACATATGTGATGATGGACTGAGAAGAGAAAACTGGCTGTCCATGGTTTATGTACTGTCAGATTTAGTTCCCCTTTTCCATGTGGCATTAAGCAGTTTTATGTTTACTCAAAGAATAATGAACACCTATTTACACACGGCAAAGGAGGACCGTAAAGAATCTTCAGAGTAAAATCTTTTCCGTTTTCTGGAAAAAAAAATTAAAGTGAATTGTTTAAATGTATATGAGTATTATATAATAAATAGCTTATATAATAAAAATGGTAAGGATTTACATAATAAAAAGGTAAAGATTGGTAAGGTATGAATTAGCAAATATAAGCAATAGATTGTATTTTTAAAGGAATTAACAAGAAAAGATTTTATTTTATTTATTTATTTATTTATTTGGCAGAGAGAGAGAAAGAGAGAGTGGGTGTGCAGCAGGCAGAGGGAAGGTGGAGAAGCAGGGTTTCCGCTGAGCAGGAAGGTCATTGCTGGGCTTGATCCCAGGACCCTGGGATCATGACCTGAGCCAAAGGCAGACACTTAACTAACTGAGCCACCAGGCACTCCAAACGAAAAGATTTTTATGTTTTAATAATTGAAATAATTCAGCTCATTTAGGATAGTTGAAGTTTTACAGGAAATCTAGCTGGATGCTTGTTTCTAAGCAAAGTAACCGTAATATCCTGACATCATCACGATATTACTCTCTGTGTTCCTAGCCACTAGTTAGGTTCTTATGTGTTTTACCAATGGCTATTTAATGTGCATATGCATATCAATCTCCAGAATTCAAAGTCTGAAAAGTCACATACTCCTCCTCACTGGTTAACATGGAAATAAAAGAATCTCTCACAGTTTTCACAGAGTAGTACGAAAAAGTTGCAAAAACGGACACCTAGGGCATTCCGTTAAAAGGAATAATGAAATTTATACATGAGAGTTTCTAAACTGATATCATTTTCCTAAAAATGCCTTCTTAGAAATGGTCAAGAGGAAATAGAAGCATTTCATTCTGACAGGAAAGTCTGGGGCTAAGCAATAGTCTAATAGTCATACCCTATTCTTTCTCTATCTCAATAAACGGGTAAAGCTTTCAAAAGCCTGATGATTCAGAAGATACAAAAAAATAACATTTCCTACTTGCCAAGAAATTAGAGAGTGTTTGAGCTTCAAAAATCATAGCTGAAAAGAAAAAAAAAATACAAACCTAAGGCAATTTTACATTTTTTGTAACATAGCAATTCATATGTCCATGTTGCTTTTTCCATACACCAAATTACCTACTAATTTATTGATTTATATCAGAGATACCTAATACCTGACTCAAGGGATTTAACTTCCTATTTTGCACCCAAACTACATATCAGAATTATTTAGAACACAACCTCTAAGGTATCTACTAATTCTAATCCGGAGTTGGCAATTGAAGTACGTTTATTTGCTGTGATAAACACAGGATTGGGGCAGGGAAATATAAAGATATATATTTCTATGATAGTCACATGCCTTTCCTAGGGTATGGTAGAAAGGATAAGAGGCATTCACCCGATTAACAAAACAAAACAAACAAACAAACAAACAAACAAACAAACCCTGAAAGTCTTGTCTGGACAAATTGCACAAGGACACTTTCAAATTTGCTGTTAGCGAATTCTTCCATAGCCTTGAAAAGCACTAAATAAAGGAGGTCACTTTCTTACATATAATAAATCACAAACTCTTAGAGCTAAAATGTGTCTTAAGATACACCTGATCCCCCCCTTGCTTAAATGTATCTATCCTCTATACCAGCTCAGCAAGAGCAAAATTCCAGATTCTTCCTCAATATCTCTGTTGCTGGAGAAATCACTGCTCCTTGTGATCAGCCCATCTGATCTAGAAGTAGCTTACGTGGCTGGATTTTGTTAGTAGTACTCTATTTCTCTCTTTTACTTTTGAGTCACTTATTTTATTGCTGTCTTATGGGACTTCATAGAATGACTTCTTTTCCCTTTTGCATGTTAGCTTTCCAACATCTGAACACAGGTTTTACTTTCGATATTACCCTTCATGTCTCTTATCGGGGTATGATTTCAGATAAATCTTTTCCTATCTGGCCTTAAGTTTCTAATCTATGAAAGGAAAGGTTTAAAGCCGTTTGTTAGTAAAATGCTTCACCTGCGAAAAGAGTAGAAAGTTTGAAGCCCTAACTATTGAATTCCGCACTGGCTGTCTCAGAAACCCCTCTGGTAAATACATATGTGGAAGTCAAAAGCTCTATAGAAAAGAGATTAAAAAACACCGAGACATGTGAATATAAAATATCTGCCTGGCTATAAACACATGCACTATTTTAAAAACGGCTATATCTATTCATTTTAGGCATTGTCTAAGACAGCTTCATTTTGCTCACTCCTTTCTGGACATGTCCCAGTTTGTCCAAGTAAAGGATAAGTCCTCAAGAAATTTCCCACTTAATAAACTTCAGATTGGATTCAAGATGAGCAAACTATTTTACTAGAAGGGTTTTTTCCTACCTTCATTACAGAAGGAATAAAGGAATCTGTCATAAATGGTTAACCCTTTAATAATACAGTTAAACACTAAAGGTTTGATGTCTGAACCATAACTGAAACAAATGTGAATTGAATTCACCCAAAAATCTATTCCTGCATATAAAAGATGTCTTTTTAAAAAAGATACTTTCTCTCTCAAACCTCTGAAAATCCTATGAAATATCAACACATTTCTTTATAGATCCTCCCATGTTATTGAATGAAGCAAGTATCATCAACATCTTCTATGATTCAGTAAGCAAAATATAGGCAAGAGATATTGTCCTATTTTGTTTTCTCACCTTCTGATATGTTTCAAATATCAGAATAGTCATCTGCATCTAAAACACTCATGTTCTACTCATTAAGTAGACATTGTCTTAGCATAGAAATACGTCAGAGTGACAATTGGAGTTACACTGCAGTAGTGTTTCATATGTAAATGACAGGAGGAAACTACAGAGTTATAACTATCGCTTCATACAAACTTATGTCTTTTAAAGAAACCGAGAGAGGAAAAGAAAACACAATACGTTACACCTGTCTTTTTTTTTTTTTTAACTTTTCTATTTACTTTACTATTTCTGGTTCTCTTCATTTCTATCTGTGGATTCAATTTACCATTTTGTGTTGTTCATTCACTCCAATTTGGTTTTATTCCTACTTCCCTCATCTTTGTGCTTATTGTCAAACATTCAACATTCCCATGTTATATACTTAACAATACAATTTTATAGACATTGTTTTATGCAATTTCTTAAGTTAGGTGCTAAGAAGATATATGTATCTAGTCTTCTATATTTACCTTTACTTTTTTTTATTCAAGTCAGCAGTTTTATTTAAAATAGTCAAAATTGGAAATAATTCAAATATCCATAAACAGATGAATGAACACATAGTTTATTTGGTCTTTATGTCTACTCACTCTCTTTTGTTTAGTATGTGTATCAGAATTATTCTATGGTGTCAATTTCTTAAGGACTTCCTTTGGTATTTTTTTTAGTTAAGTTTTTTTTTTTAATTCTTTATTTAAACTCAATTTAGCAAACATATCATGTATTACTAGTTTCGGGGGATTTAGTGATTCATCAGTTTAACAACCAGTGCTCATTCCATCAAGTGCCCTCCTTAATGTTCATCACCCTGTTACCCTTTCCCCACCCAACTCCCCTCCAGCAACCCTCAGTTTGTTTCCTAGAGTTCCATGCCTTTTATGATTTGCCTCCCTCTCTGTTTTCATCTTATTTTATTTTTCCTTCCCTTCCCCTATGTTCAACACATTTTCTCAGTTCATGTTTACCTGAGATGTATTTTTGCCTTCATTTTGGAAAGAGTTTTATGGCATATAAAATTGATTTTTTTCCCAACATTTGAATATAACACCACATTCTAGCCTCCATTGCTTCTGATAATGAATCTGCTAAATCTATGGGATTAATTTACACACAGAGTCATTTTTCTCTTGCCATTTTCAAGATTCTCTGGCTTTCAACATGTTGACTATGATGCATTCAGGTGTGGGTCTATGTGTATTTATCCTACTTAGGATTTGTTGAGCTTTGTGGATGGGTTGATTTAATGTTTTCATCAAATATGGAAGGTTTTTAGTTGTTATTTCTTCAGAAAAAAAAATCTGCTCATTTCTTTTTCTTCTCTGTAGCACTCCTATTATGTATATATTGGTATACTTACTAGTATAATGCTACTACAAACATTAAGGTGCACGTGTCCCTTAGAATCAGTAATTTTCTATCTTTTGGATAAATACCTACTAAATGCAATTACTGTATTGTAGTAATAAAAACTGTATTTTTAACTTTTTGAGGAAGCTCGATACTGTTTTCAGAGTGCCTGTATCAGTTTGCATTCCCACCAACAGTGTAAGAGGGCTATTTTTTAAACCTACTTTTGAGACCCTCTAGTGCATTTTTCATGTAGCTTATTGTACTTTTCAACTCCAATATCTCTACTAGTTTTTTTAAAATAATTTCTATCTGAATTTTCATTCACCATCTGATGAGTCTTTGTCATCCTACTTTTAATTCTTTCAATATAGTTGCTTCTGACTCTTTGAACACATTTATAATAACTGTTTCCAAGTCTTTGTCTTCTATGCCCAACATATAAGCCTACTCAAAGGCAGTTTTTAGTATCTGCTATATTTTCTTAGGTATGGGTCACACTTCTTATGTATTTCCATGCCTTGTCATATTTTTCTTATTGTTGTGGAAACTGGACATTTTAGATAATTTATGGAGCAATTTTTTGTATCTTATTGATGAATACTATATCACCTGATAAATCGAGTTATCTTTCCTTTTCCTCAAATATGATCAACTAACTTTACTGAAGAACTATTGTTCAATAAATGTTAACCTTGAAAATCATAATTTATGAATCTTCTAGGTTTTAATATTATAGAAAACAGTCTAATATTAGTCCAACATTTCTCTAAGAAATATTTGAAGTACTTGTTAGCTTTATTTTGCTGTTGGCACTGTTTTTATTCTGTCCACATATTTGAAATATTGTTTATTTTTAGAAATCAAAACTTTCCTTCCAGCTAGATTACCAGCTTTGTACTTTAAAGCTATTATTCTGATAACAGGTGAAAATTCTGGAAGTGTAGCCTCAATAAAGTTATCTTCTACTACATATGTGAAAATATTTCCCATTCCATTTGTTTTAGTAAACTAGTCAAGAATGCAATCATTACAGATGCTTCATTGTTCTTAGCCATCATGAATTTTCTTAGACTAGAATTTGTTTTTCTTATTTACCTTCCATATATTTACCTTCAAGTCTCATATATGCTCATAGGATGATGAGTAGAATTTTCTTAGTTCCCTTCACTATTTGCATGGTTTATTTTCAATCTCTTCCGTATTTTAAGCATCAGGGACAATTTTAAAATAGTTACTGTCTTCAGGTATTTTCTTGTTTTGATAACTCTGCTGTTCTAGGGAATCAGCATATACAGCAAGCTTTCTCATCAGCTAGGTCTACACACAAAGCTCAGAGGACGATTACATCCAGACTTCCCCAGGGTCATTTATTTGTCTTGCATATCAGTGACAATCCCAGCATATGACAGGATAGCCTTTAATTGTTCTTTTTTTTTTTTTTTTTTTTAAACTCACCATACTTTCTACAGGTAGAGCACACTGTAATAAAATGATTTGATGAATTCAATGGTCTACCCCTATCTCTGGAATTTGAAACAATAAATTGAGTCATCTTAGAATCTATGAGGTGTTCTTTGAGGAATCCAAACCTTTTATGGGTCATCAGCTTGAATTTATCCTACATACATGTTTGCAAAATTATGGGAATGAACAAACTTTATCCATGATAACCGAAATGAGAAAATGCTCTGGATTACTCATCCTCAGAGAATATTATGAGTTGAAAAGATCAAATGTTATTCAAAAAATTGAGAAACTTTCTTTTCTGATGATTACAAATACAAGTATCAATCTACTTGTTACCTAAAAGCAAAGCCCTGGCTCCTTCTCAGACACTGTTATCAGCTGTAGCTTCTAAATAAATGAGACTGCCCAGCTATGAATAATTGCCCTATTTTGTTTAGACTTCTGGCATGGGGCATGCAAATCCACCTTTTCTGAAGGCTTATACAGGAGCATGGTAAAATATCCAATATCAAAATATGCCAGAGAATGTGACATTAGGAAGGATTTATTTGTATGACCTGTCCAGATTATTTTTCATTCTTTTAACAGTCTAAACAGAATGGTCTATTTTTACGATACTATTTTGATGTCTTTATTTTACAAGCATAATCCTTACTTCAGTGGTATTAAAAATAAACTTTACCTTGTTAGTGATACACTTTGTGCTAATATCTTAAAGTCTAGTGGCTAGATGTCACATGGTACTGGTTTTACTCTTTGAAGAAGGAGAAAAACTTTCAGAACTTGGATATTTGCATATTAAAGACTGTAAAGTACATTGAAAGAGTTTACAGCCAGAACACAAAGCCTTTTTTTTTTTTTTGAATACATGTCTTTGAGAAGGAAAATTATATATTCAAACCTCAAGCCCTACATACTTTCAAACCTTGAAGCAAAATCTAAGGAAAAGCAATCCGATAAAAAGGGTAGTTCAGTGGACCAAATGTCAAGGTAACTAAACTGTTAACTTGAACTCCAGTTGCTGGTTTACCTTTCGTAGGTGTTTATTTCCTCTTTTGATGAAAAAAAATGGAGTTCATTGTAGAGACAAAGATATATACCAAGTAATCATTATTCTGCCTCAGGAGTAATTCTAATTACAGTGTAGTTATAAAATGCATAATTCATAAAATAATGTAAGTGAAATAAAATACACATAAAATAAGTAAAATAAATACAGACGAAAATTATAGAGCTCCAGAGCTATCAGCTTTTATAATCATACAGTTTGTTGTTAGGTTTTTTTTTTTTTTCGCTTGTTGTTTTTTTTTTTTAAATTCTCCTATGCTCACCACTTTTTCCCTTATCTTCTTTTTTGTTAGTGCTAACAAAGAAAAGTTGGTTTCCCTGAAATTGAAGTTGAGGTCAATGACTATCAGAAAAATCTATATTGTGGTTGATTGTGTTGATAACCAGAGAAATAGAGGAACTCTGAAATAAGGGAGACATGAAATGACTGAAATTATAGGAACTTTTGACAGAGCCCTACTTAATCTTTCCAACAACTCAGTAAAATTATCCCTAACAGAAGCACTAAAGGCATACTAACACGTAAGATCCAGGATCAGGTTTTGTCTTGTTTTGTATGATTTGTGTCCGTTTTAAGTTCACTTCCGTCTCTCCAAAATTGAAAGAGCCCCTGTGTATATAGAAGTTCAACAAATACGTGCTTAATAAGTTAATTTTTCATGAAATGTTTTCAGTGTCTTAGAACATAAGTGTCCATTTTGTCTTATTCCAGAAAGAAACAGGCTGGCCCTTAAAAGGAACTATATTTTCTGAATTGTATGTGATATTCCTTTTATCTTCCTCACTTGCTACTCTAGCTTCCCAAAGATTCTTTCCAATTTCAGAGAGGAAGAGAAAATTGTCAGACCCATCCCTGTTCCTAGCTGCCACGTGCCCTGTCCTCTGCAGAGGCAAAGCTCCTCCACTTACAAATGAAATCTCACCCCATTTCACTCTTCCAAACACAAGTGCTTTCTCAAAAGATGATTTCAGCTCCAGTCAATACGCTGGCCTTCTGTTCAAGCGATACCAGCAACTAGTCTGCATGAATGCAATACCTTTGTTTTGATTACTTGATTCTTACCTTCTTGTAGGCCCTGTAATCACACCTTTGTTATTATTTCTTGTCTCAAGACCCTGTTATCAATTGTAGTCTTTCTTTATTGATCACAGTTAGTGGATTCATTCCCTGGCTGGCTTATTGTTATCTCAAAACTCTCCTGTACATAGATTTCTTATTTCCTCCTGCCAGTATTCATTTTTGAGATTAAAGCCCAACCCTTGAAATAAGAATTAGAGTATAAGGCATCCCTCAGTCCCCCAACTCTTATTAGACATAGTCTCAAATGGTCATTAAGTTACAACCCAGACTCCTGACGGATCAGACAAGAAATTATAGCTTCAATGCTGTTACCATTGGAAAATGGAAAATACCATTTTCCATGTTATTCTATAAAGCAACCCCTCCAGTATAATATGTAATGGCAATGTCTCTCAGTATTTTAAAAGGCTTCCAACAAAACATTTATTTTCTATATTTTTAATTCTTTACATAACTCACAGTTAATCTCTGTGTTTTAAAACTCTCTCTATCCAGGAGTGCTTGGGTGGCTTAGTCGGTGAACCATCTGACTTCTGCTCAGGTCATGATCCCAGGGTCCTGGGATCAAGCCCAAAGTTGGGCTCCTCGCTCAGTGAGGAGTCTGTTTGTCCCTCTCCCTCTGTTCCTCCCCACCCTGCACCCCTGCTTGAGCTCTCTCTCATTCAAACAAATAGATAAAATATTCTTTTTTTTTTAAGATTTTATTTATTTGACAGACAGAGATCATAAGTAGGCAGAGAGGCAGGTAGAGAGAGAGAGAGGAGGAAGCAGGCTCCCCGCTGAGCGGAGAGCCCGATGTGGGGCTCGATCCCAGGACCCTGGGATCATGACCTGAGCTGAAAGCAGAGGCTTTAACCCACTGAGCCACCCAGGAGCCCCTAGATAAAATATTTTTTAAAAAAACCCTCTCTATCCTATTTTTAAACACAAAAACAAACCACTACTCCACATTCCCTCTTACCCCATCTCCACTACTGAACATTCTTCCTCTCCTGTTACTTTCAAGCCACACTACTTTAAGTTGTTTCACATAAAAACAACATAGTGTTTCATAGGCTTTTTCCTCTTTCAGGTCTACTTATCTTTCTTCACTTGGCAAGCTTTACACATCTTTCAAGACTGAACTAAGATATCAATTTTTTTTTTCTTTTTAGAGTTCTCATCTATGTCCAGTGGTTCTCTTAGAATTATTCCTAATAACAGTCAAGAACAGCATGTTTTGAATTCTAGTTCTGCTTCTGAGATATTGGGCCTCAGTTTTCTTTTATGTGAAATAGCACGTACGTAAGGAATTCACATATTTTTTAAACTGCATTGGTAATTTTTAAGTGGACCCAGAGTTGAATCTGACTTGCTTTCCTACCCTTTTTTTTGTCGCTCATATTTTTCTTTACACATTCATAGTGTATTTTCTATTATAGAAATCTCACCTTGTCACTACCTATATTTCTTTCAATTCCTTTGTTCTGAGTCAATCATAACATGTAACATTTAATTATTTGGCATCTGCTTAACCTTCCACATCAAGTGCATCTGTATTTCCTTTGTAAAATTATATGTGATATTTATAGTCTTATATTTTATTACATATATATTTATATTCTTTCAAAGAAAGTCTGATTCTCATAAGTTGTTATAATACATCATAGTTCTATACATTTGGATTTGATCTGTGGTGATCTATAACCTGTAAGAATGCACCTGATACTTTTATTTTCTGCCACCTGTTTCCAATGCTAAAGTTGCATTGCTTTTCAGAAGACTGCTATTATGCCTACGTTCCTTTTAAAACATCCAAACATGTAACTAAGTTTCTCATATGAAGGAATGTCTTAACTTTTTTCTTTCTTTTTTTTTCTTTTTTTGCTTGAGCTTCAGGATATTAGTAAACATTCCTAATTTAGTACTATCTCATAAAGATGTTTTTCTAACCTGTTACCACCATAATTGCATCTCCCAGTTTTCTAACTGGGTTATCATTATTTGCATCCCAACTGTAGCACCTGAAAAAGATGAACTTTAAGGATAACTTTAGAAGTGGTCCTTTTTCAATATATCTGTTGTACACCTGCTAGATTCTTAATCTAGTAGTCCTTAACTAAAAATCTTTGAATGGTAAGGGTTAATGATTAATGCCATATAACCACAAACATTCTATGAACGTATCATCTAATCAATCATTAATAATTATTCATTAATAAAGTATTTTTCAATCAAAATCCTGGACATTTTCTTAGTAGTTAGAAAGATCTGGAGATTAAATTGTATTTTCAATGGACTTTATAACAGGTGTTGAAAGTGAAAGAAACACTTGAAATGCAATAATTTTCTTATCATTATGTTATAAAAATTAACTTGAAGATTTAAAATCATATGCAAATCTTGCAGAGTAACATTTCAGAAAACCACTTTAACTCTTATTACATATATTTGAAAATAACTAATATTTTAGTGCATGAATGTTAAAGAACATTTGATAGGATTACTTTCAACACAGAAGGCAAATGTTTTCTTCAGTTTTACACTCAGGATACATTTACACAGGATACATTTACACAGGATACATTTAAAGCCATATCATACATAAATTCATAGAATGAGGAAGAAAAGCAGCAGCTCATAAGAATATAGGACTGTCTCTACCTACACAATTTCAGTTTTCACATTTGCAGTTTCTAAATGACAATTTTCACACCTTCTCTCTTGGCACCTTATACTGGAAAGGGGAGTTAAAACAGCTATCAGCACTTTAGCATCACATTTACAAAGGAGAGCAAACCTCAAACTCCCAGTCTCCTGTGCACTACAGAGCAAATGTGCCAGGAGGGAAAACAGATCCCTTGCACAGCCGGCACAAAGGCTTCCTTTCTCAGAATGAGAGAAATTCTTTCAAGGTCTTTCTAGCCCCAAGAGATATAGAGGGCACTCGTGAAAATGACAGTTTCACTCATCTTTTCTCAGAAAGAGCGATACTGCCACTAAGGGTAATGGTCTGCCCAGTAAAGTATATGTAAAAATAGGTTGTTTTTTTTTTTTTTTTTTTTTTTTAGACTACTTGGGGGGCTAGTTTTAGGTTCAGAGCAAAATTAAGGGAAAGGCAGATAGATTTCTCCTAGATCCTTACCCCCATATATGCATGGCCTCCCCAATTATCCACATCCCCCACTAGAGGAGTACTTTTTACCAACAACTGATAAACTTACACTGCCACATCACAATCAGCCAAAGTCCACATTTTACAACATGGTTACCCCTTGGTGTTGCACATTTATTCAAATAAATGTGTACTGACATGTACTCATCATCAGAGTATCATACGCTGCCCTAAAAAAATCCTCTGCCTATTCAGCCCTCACTTCCTGCCGCCCGCAAGGGACCACCACCGATTTTCACATTATCTCCATAGTTCTGCCATAACAGAATGCCATGTAGTTGGAATGTTATGCAGAGTTTTCAGATTGTCTTATTTCACTAAGTGGTATGCATTAAGGGTTCCTCCATGTCTTTTCAGGAGTTGAGAGCTCATTGCTTTTCATCACTGAACAATATTCTGTTCTCTGGATGTACCAGTTTATTTATTTATCCATTCACCCACTGAAGGACATCTTGGTTGTTTTCAAGTTTTAGCAATTATGAATAATGCTGCTATAAACAGCCATGTGCAAGTTTTTATGTGGATGTTAGATTCAACTCCTTTGAGTAAATATTAAAGAATGCAATTGTCAGATTGTATGGTAAGAGTACGTTCAGTTTTGCCAGAAGCCACCAAACTCTCATCCAAAGTGGCTGTACCATTTTGCGTTCCCATTAGCAAGGAATGAGAGTTCCTATTGCACCACATCCTTCCCACCATTGGGTGCGATCGCCCAAACGCCATTCTAACAAGTGTGTAGTGGGATTTCATCCTTGTTTTATTTTGCATTCGCCCAATGACACACAACATGAAACATATTTTCATATATTTATTTGCCATGTGTATATCTTCTTGGGTGAGGTGTTTCTTAAGATTTCTGACCCATTTTTTCTTTAAGATTAACTGATTGATTGATTGATTGATTTTTAAAGGGGGCGGGCAGAGAGAGAGGGAGAGAAGCAATCTCAAGCAGACTCCCTGTTGAGTGCAGGAGCTCAACTCTGGGCTCCATTCCACAACCCTGAGATCATAATCAGAGCATAAATCAAGAGTTGGATGCTTAATCGACTGAGCCACCCAGGCGTCCCCTGGCCCATTTTTTAATCCCCAATTTTTTTATCACTGATATTAATATTAAATTGATACACTTCACATACCATAATATCACCCTTTCAAAGTATACATTTCGGTGTTTTCATTATTGTTTATAAACAGAATTGTGCAAATAAAATATCACTATGATTTAAATATAGAATGTTTTCAACACTTGAAAAAGGTACACCAAAGCCACTGGCAGTTTTTCCCTTATTTGTTCCTCAGGAACAAGTAATCTAATTTGTATTTTATGGACCTGGTTATTCTAGACATTTTCATAAATAGTATAATCCAATATATGGTCTTGTATATTGGCTTATTTCACTTACACAGTTTTCAAGGTTCATCCATAAAATAAGTATCAGTACTTTATTCTTTAAATTGCCAAATAATATCTCATGGTGTAGATATATCTAATATATTTTGTTATTTAGTTTTAAAATTTCATATGTTTATGATTTACCTTTTAACCAAAGGATTTACAATAATTTTTTTTTAGTATCCAAATATGTGACTGAAAAAAAAATAATACTCTTGTCAATAAATTTAATTATACTCTTTCATAATATACGAATATTACAAATGGAATATTCTCCTCAATTGTGGGAACTTTTTTCTAATCCTAAGTAACAACAAAGCTGATTTTGAAATCTTGAAATAGTCTCTTGAAAGATTGCAGTCAAACACCTCATATAAAATGATAACCATTTTCATTTTACTATTTCATTTAAATCACATAAACCAATTTCTTTTAGGTTTAAAGTATTAAAAAGTCGTACTATTAAAAAGGTAGTTTAAAAAATAAAGATCATGATATTTATTTTGTGCCTCATGTAGACCAAGTTAGAAAAGACATCTGGGTGGGGGGAGGCTTTTTAGTTTTAATCCATTAAAAAGACTTAATTTGCTAATATTTAGACATTTTCAATAATGGAATATATTCCTTGCCTCTAGAAGTGGTCAGGCTGTGTTGGGATCCAATACACACTGAGATACCTCAAGTCTGGCTACAATATACCCAAATATTCTTTCAACTCTAAAATGCAAGACTCTCTATGGAGCAGTTCTAACAACCACCAGCTAATAAAATCAATCTCTTATAACTGTGTCAGTCACATCCGAACTAATGTAAACACTGATTTCATATACAAGTCAGGGTTGTTTTGCAAATAAGACAAAATGAGATTTACAAATTATTCTCCAAATATGCCTTAGATTTATGTTTTTAATACATAAATATAGGCAGGTTCTACTTTAAAATATTTCTAGCACACTGTCATCTCTGGTAGTTAGTATCAGAAGAGCTAGCACGTCTACGTCATTGTAGTAAGACTGACATGTTCCTCTACACAATGACAGATTCCTAAGTGTTCTCAAATCCCCAGCCATTTAAAATTTTTAAGTGGCATGAAGATTTTTTAAAAAATTATCACAGAGGACACACTTTTAGAAGTCAGACATTTCACAGAAAGAGTGGGCTTTCTCCTTGCTATTTTTTTTTAAAGATTTTATTTATTTATTTGACAGAGAGAGATCACAGTAGACAGAGAGGCAGAGAGAGAGGGAGAGAGGGAAGCAGGCTCCCTGCTGAGCAGAGAGCCCGAAGCAGAACTCGATCCCAGGACCCTGAGATCATGACCTGAGCCGAAGGCAGTGGCTTAACCCACTGAGCCACCCAGGCGCCCTCTCCTTCCTATATTTACTAATAGCATTTTTCTAGCCTAGAACATGGGGATCCCTTCTTATTCCTCCATTCTAAACAACACATTGTTTCTTTATATTTTTATTGGGTCTTCAGCCTGATATACCAAAACTACCGTAATCAGCAACACGAACATTTAAACATCTTTAGCTAAAGTTGGGAGCTTTTTTTTTTTTTTTTAAGAACTTGTTTATTTATTTGACAGGGAGAGCACAAGTAGGCAGAGCCACAGGACGCTGGGATCATGACCTGAGCTGAAGGCAGACGTTTACCCAACTAAGCCACCCATGTGCCCCAAGTTGTAAGCACTTAGTCATATAATTTGTCTCATTCAAAATTTTCTACTTTAACAATATTTGAATTTGGCTACCCGAAAATATTGGCATTTACACTGGGTGTATCTCTGTCCATAGCCATTTTTTAGTATATGTGCTGCCGAAGCGAGCACTGTCCATAGCCATTTCTTAAATGAAATGTTAAGAAGCCCTCCATTTTCTTTTTCGTAGAAACCTTCAAATAGGTCTGGAATAACGCTGCAACATCTTTTACCAAAGACATGGTCTATAAACACAGTGACACTAATTTGAGAATAAAACAAAAGTGTATTGAGGTTTTCAGGAATGGCACAATACTTTTGCAAGTGATCTATGATCTGCAAGTGGTTCTTCCCCAACTCCCAAAATACCAGTGAGCTTGTCAAGGTAGCTTTAGTAAGTCAATGTACCCCTTTTATAAATTCATTCCACATATCTTAAATAAGCCGAACATTTTTGGTTTCTCCCAAAAGTATCGATATCCTTCCATACGAATTTAATCCATCCACTATGATCAATTCACTTGTAATTAAATGTATGTACATTCAAAAATAAATAAACCAATGCTCCCCCCAAATTTTTCCAATAGATTGTTCACTTATATAATATTTATTATATTATAATATTTACATTTAATTCCCTACTTTCCTGGAATGTAATGGAGAGACAAGCCATAAAGATTCCCTCTTTTACTCAAAACAAAACAAAACAAACAGAACATGATATTGGACAAGCCTAGCTGAGGATATACCTCTGCAAGTTTCCCTGCTAAATACAGTCTTTTGCATTTATCTTTACCACAAATTTGTGAGAGACAGTTAAATTGTTAAGTTACACAGCCATTCAAAGGAATGGACTATTTTTATGAATGAAAGTGACTATTTTTCATTATTAAAGTAGCAGTCTAGCATACTGCCCAAAGCTATCTTGTATAATCTTAAGCAACATCCATGTAAGGGCTTTTTCTAGCATTCACCCATATTTTGTTTTACTGACTATGAAAATCAAGGATCTGTCCCACCTACCTTTCCCTAAACACACTCTTCGTAATAGCTATGATAAGCACTTTTTTCACACAAAGGGACATTCTTCAAATTGATATTTAACATTTGGTAATGGCATATATAACTGTTTGGTAAATGTCATACCAAAAACAAAGATTAATTCCTCTGGACTTACTTCTCCTCTTTGTTATGCCTGAAGGGGTGATCTTTTCTAAAGCAACTGGCTGTGGGCATCACTTCCAAAAAGAAACCCTGTGCTCATTACCTACCATTTACTCTTGCTTGAGCTTTTTGTATTATATCTAAGAAACCACAGCCTAATTTAAGGTTGTAAAGATGTACCCCTATGTTTAGTTTTTAGAATTTTATACTTTTAACACGTATGCTTACCTCTATTTATCCCTTTTGAGTTAATTATTGAATATGATTTGAAGAGTACAACTTCATTCTTTTATATGTGGATATCCATTTGTCCATTATTAACTCTTACTTCTGCTAGCTGGATAATTGAAACTGGTCTCCTTATTCCATTTATTTGTGCCAAGTAGATTATAACTGTGTTATGTATATATTCATGTTTAATTTCCTCTTCATCTATGTATTGCCTATTTACATTTTGGGGTACGTAACTTTTTGAGTACACAGAGGAAATGTACCAGTCCTCCTTTTTCCTTTTTTAGAGAAGCGACTATAAGACAAACTAGTTGGTTATAAGTAATTACTTGAGAAAAACCACCACACAAGTGGTTCTGTACTGTATTTCTGCTAGTTGACACAGTTTGGCCTACTTAAAATTTTTAAATTAAAGCAAGGTAGTAAAATATAGTATTTATAATAAAAGGTAGATAACTTATTTAAGGATAAAACTCCATTTTCTGGTAGTTCTTTTCACAGGCAGGATTCAGACTCTATTACATTAAAATATCATGATAACTGGTATTTATAAAACATATTAGAAAAAATTTGTAAACGTTTTTCCATTTTAATTTCACTGAGTAGACTGAAACTAACTTCTAGAATATGCCATGACAAAATTTTACACATTTTTCTTCAGAAGTTATATATATTCAGAAATTATATAAAGAGATCTCTCTTTATTAGTGACACTCTATCTGTACTACCAAAAAATAATCTTTGACCTGTATTAATGTATATTTAAATATAGCACATGCATTTTAGTACAAAAAACTTGGGTTTAGTTTGTTATACAATTTCAGGCTTATCAAAAATTCAACTTGATGATTAGCAATCCCAATCAAAATTCCAGCAAATTATTTTCTGCATATTGACAAACTGTTTCCAATGTTTTTATGGCATATCAAAACCACACAATAGCCATCACAATATTGAAAGAGAGTAACAAGTTTGGAGAACAATAAGTTGGCACTTCCCCACTTCAAGGATTACTATAAAGCCACAAGTGTGTTATTGGTGAAAAAAATAGGCAAATAGATCAACAGAACCAAGCGATCAAAAATAGACTCATATAAATATAGTCAACTGATTTTTCTTAAAGCTTTTGCTTATTTTCTTAAAGAGGGGGAGAAAGTGCAAGCTGGGGGAGGGCAGAAGGTGAGAGAGATAATCTCAAACAGACTCCTCACTGAGTGTGGGAGCCCGACGTCGAACTTGATCTCACAACCCTAAGATCATGACCTGAGCTGAAATCAAGAGTTGAATGCTTAACCGACTGAGCCACCCAGGTACCCCTAGACAATTGATTTTTAACAAAGGGGCAAAGTTTTTTCAACAAATGCTGCTGGAGCAACTAGATATCCACATACAAAAGGTGATTCTAGACACAGACCTAATAGTCTTCATAAAAATTCAAAAATACATCACAGGCCTAACTGTAAAATGCAAAATTATAAAACTGCTGTTATAGCATAGAAGAAATAAATGACCAAGGGTATATTGTTGACATTTTAGGTAGAACACCGAAGTCTCAATTCATGAAAGAAATAACTGACAATCTAGACTTTAATAAAACTAAAAGAACATGTGCTTTAAGTAGATAATTTAAAAGAATGAGAAGACAAGCCATGGGCTGGGAGAAAAATCTGATAAAGTATTACCATCTAAAATATACAAAAATGGGGGCACCTGGGTGGCTCAGTGGGTTAAAGCCTCTGCCTTCGGCTCAGGTCATGATCCCAGGGTCCCGGGACCGAGCTCCGCATTGGGCTCTCTGCTCAGCAGGGAGCCTGCTTCCTCCTCTCTCTGCCTGCCTCTCTGCCTACTTTGATCTCTGTCAAATAAATAAAATCTTTAAAAAAATAAACAAATAAAGAAATAAATAAAATACACAAAAATGTCTAAAATGCAACAAGAAAACAAAACCCAATTAAAAATGGGCCAAAGACCTTAAGAGTCACTTTATCAAAGAAGATATACAGATAGAAAATGAAAAACAAAAACATATAAAATGATAAAACAGCACAGTATGTCATCAGGGAAAGGCAAATGAAAACAATGACATAACACTATACACACACACACACAAATTTTAAAAAGTAAAAACAAAATCTACCAAGACTGAATCATAAACCACAGAAAACAGGAGCTGACCTACAAAACTGAAGCATAAGAAAAATATTTGTTTTTTTTTTTTTTTAAGTTTTATTTATTTATTTATTTGACAGACAGAGATCACAAGTAGGCAGAGAGGCAGGCAGAGAGAGGAGGAAGGAGGCTCCCTGCCGAGCAGAGAGCCCGATGTGGGGCTCGATCCCAGGACCCTGGGATCATGACCCGAGCTGAAGGCAGAGGCCCCAACCCACTGAGACACCCAGGCGCCCCAGAAAAATATTTGTATTATTAAAACTATAAAACATTGCTGAAAATAATAAAGATATTATAAAATAAATAAAAAGATAATTCCTTGTTCAAGGATTAGAAGACTTAATATTGTTGACATGTCAATAATACACAATAAAGTCTATAAATTCCATGCCATTCTAATCAACAAATCAACCATAATTATTTTTCAGCCATAGAAATACTTATTCTAATACACATTTGGAATCTCAGTCAGACCCAGAGACCCAAAGCAATATTGAATCTGACTGAACTTGAAAAACTCTTACTTCTGGATTTCAAAACTATAAAACACTTATGAGAAAATATATGGAAATATTGTCATGACATTGGCTTTGGCAATAATTTATTGGATATGAAAAATAATATACAAATGACAAACACAAGAGCTCAACCTCACCAATCATTAGGGATTTGAAAATCAAAACTAAGGAGACAAGGCCTCATACCCGTTAGGAGGGCTATTGCAAAATAAATAGAAAATAGCATGTACTGACAAGGATGTGGAGACAGTGGAAATATACACACTGTTGATAAGAAAGTAAAATGGTGTGGCCACTGTGAACAAGAGTATGATGATTCCTCAAAAGATGAAAAACAGGGCGCCTGGGTGGCTCAGTTAGTTAAGCGACTGCCTTTGGCTCAGGTCATGATCCTGGAGTCCCTGGAGGGAGTCTCAGGATCAAGTCTCGCACTGAGATCCCTGCTCGGCACCGAGTCTGTTTCTCCCTCTGACCTGTCCCCTCTCATGCTCTCTCTCTCTCATTCTCTCTCAAATAAATAAATAAATAATCTTTAAAAAAAAAAAAAGATGAAAAACAGAATTATCATATGATCAGCAGTTGCACTACTGTATATTGTATATATCCCCCTTCCCCCAAATTGAAAACAGGGAATAGAACATTTGCATGCTCGTGTTTATAGCAAAATTTTTAATTTGGAAAAAAAAAAGAAGTGTTTATCTACAGATGAGCACATAAACATAATGTAGTACATTCACACAATGGAATATTATTCAGGTTCAAAGAGGAAAGAAAAAAATAAATAAAAATAAACTTGATGAAAACAATTAAAACTTCAGCACTAGCCTGCAGTAAGAGATTGCAAAAATCTGGAGAAATGTATTCAATAAACAGAAAATGATAGGGGGAAGAAATTTTTATATCCGTAGAGTTGATGCGGATTTAGAGTTTTATTCACTGTATTTTATTTAAATAGGTTCATATTTTTAAAAGGAGAGTAAGGGGGCACCTGGGTGGCTCAGTTGGTTAAGTGATTGCCTTCGGTTCAGGTCATGATCCCAGGGTCCTGGGATCCAGTCCCATATCGGGCTCCCTGCTCAGTGGGGAGCCTGCTTCTCCCTCTCCCTCTGCTGCTCTGCCTGCTTGTGCTCCCTCGCTCTGTCAAATAAATAAATAAAAATCTTTAAAAAAATAAAATAAAAAAAACAAAAGGAGAGTAAGGAATGATTACTGTCCTTTTTAATCTGTTTAATACTTGTGATTTTTATAAAATAATGCAGCAGAAAGATACAGAGTACAAACTGAGGAGGTAAGGAGGAGGGATGCAAATATATTGAATTCAATGTGTGATACATTGATTATTTCCCATAATCCTCATATATGGTAAGGTTGATATTATGTTGAGTTTTATATATGTGCACAAAAGGAATGAGATAATTTAAATAAATTGCTACAAACAGCTAGTAAGTGGCAACTCCAAAACTCATATAGAAACAAATGATTGCTTATAAAGAAATATAACAGGCATGTGCCAAGGGGCCCTGAGAGCATAAAGGAGGGAAGAATTAAATGGAATATGCACCAGAAGTCAGCAAGAACAAATTTTATGTTCATATATTTTTTTTTTATCAGGAGACCAAAATATTTTAAATTCCAGGCATATCCTTTTGAAAGCACATCAGAGAACAGAGAAGACAGTCTGAAAGGCAAATAAAATGATTTAGGACCTTGGAGGTTTTATTTTAAGTGAAACCAAGGATAAAACAACTAGGCAAGCATTATTTGGGGAAATAAATATATGAATATGAAAATAGCAATATCAAAGCAATATAAGGAGAGTTCAATGACTAGGAAATAACGATTCATCAAAAAGATATAAAAGATCAAACACTTCTGAATGGCTGACAAATGCTAGAGAAGTAAAAACCAGATGGCATAACCCACATGCAGAACTGAATGAGACTTCTTAAAACACAATTAGCAACCGGCGAAGACATGGGGGCAGGTCCTGCTTTTGGTATGAAGTAGGAAGGAAAGGTCCATGCAATTTCGTATGCAGGAAAAAATTAGTGATTCCACATTTTCTGTATATATACATGTACAATGTATATACAATGAACTCTGGAATTTTAAACCGAAAACTGGTATACACACACTTCTATCTTTTTAGCAGGGTATCATTAACGCTTTTCACGTTAGATATATAGAACAAATCGACTGTAGAAAATCTTGCTTTCAGGGAATCTGATTTTATTAAGCATGGGGAATATTAATGGAACTATCTCCCTCTTTATTTATCCAACTTTGGCCTGATGTTATTTCTTAAAAGAAGGTTTTATTATATCATTTTATCTGAAAATTTAATATAATAATAGTGGGAAAATGCAAAGGCATTGTTAGATGATCTAAGATATCTATATAATTAGGACTCTAATGTGCCATTTTAGAATAGAATTGTGTGTTATACTTTTCATATCCAAACTATAGGAAATCTGTTATTACACTTGAAGACCTTGATATGCCAGCATCCACCCTCCCACCATTGCCTTCCAAGTGGTTCATACTATGTCACAGAAAATCACTAGGGAAGCAAACATGTAAGTAGAGCAAATACACATAAATATAGCAGAAGGAGGATCTACTAGTTGTAGTGCTTTCTTTGTAACTGGGCAAGGGATGGAAGTGGAAGACAGGATCTGTGTTGTATGTGACATTTGAGATGGTTCTTAGGGGATGAGCAGCATCTCAAGGATGAGGAGAATAGGGAAATGTGTTTAGAAAAATAACTGCTTCTGTGTAGCTTAAATAATAAGGGCCATAATTACAGAAGGGTAGAAGATATTGAAATAAAAAGTGTATCTATCCTTCCAGTATGAACTATATTTAGGAATTACAAATATATTTCAATATAGCAAGGCACCCCTTTGGGCTAACAACAGTTTCAAAATTTCTCCAAATTTTTTTACTTTGATGAATTAGAAGTTTATTTAAATGATGGGCATGATGCATATCTTATTGACAAATAGAGTAAGTACACTTGAAAGATGCATATCTTATTGACAGAGTAAGTACACTTGAAAATGGGTTTACTTCCCAGTTTACTATCTACCTAAAATCCATTGCCTATTTGCCAATTAATTTAGTAAATACTTATTGAATATTGAGTGTATATCTAGAATGGTTCCAAGAGCTAAATTAGCCAAAAACAAAGAAAAATGAAACAGAGATTATACTTTACTGAAAAGAATAGGAAAATAATACAGTAAACAAGTTAATGAGCAATCTATTTTCAATAAACAGTGCCACAAAGACAATAAACAAAGGGTACTGTGTTCAAGAATAAAGGAAGGGAAGAAAGTAAACCTTAGATGAAAAGTCATGGACATTCCCTCTGCGAAGGGGTTATGTCTGCTGAGTCTTAAATAATGAGAAGCCGCTAACATTTTAAAGAACTGAATTAACATGACACGTGCAAAGGCATCAAAGAAGAGAAATACGTGGTGTGGCCAATATCAGTATATTCAGCTGGAGGACTGAAGCCAACAGAGTGACATAAGCCAACTGATATTTTAAAACTCTAACTCTACTTGTTAGGAGAATAATGAAATTTAAGAAAATGCAAGTGGAAGAAACCTATTAAGAGTGAAAAGGAGACCACTTTTAGATGGCCAAAACTTTGAAAAAGATACTTGCAATATATACAGCGAACAAAGGGTTAGTATCTATCGTGACTATTATCCATCAATGTACCTAAGTGTTTATTATGTTTTAAGAAAATTAGGATTAACACTCCCATAGAAAAGTGCGTGGAGGTTTTGAGAGTGTATATTAAAAGACACACAACTAGACCTTAAATATATTGGAAAAAAAAGTTTAACCATATTTTTTTAATACTAGGGGAAAAAAAGCAAAATATCCTAAATCACATCCCAAAAACATGTCCCAAAGTTATTTTGCCAAAAATATGAACTGATATATATATACAAGTATATTCAGTGCAGCAGAAGAGAATAAACAACCCAAATGTCCATCAGTTGGAGGACTATTTGACTAGACTATGGTACAAAGGGATAAACACACACAAAAATCAAATATTTTTTTAGAAGTATTTTGTAGACAGTTGTAAAATGGGAGCATTAGCTACATAAGAATGTAAAATCAAAAGAGTGTTTTTCCTATAGAAGATACATATTTTTACCTATATTTCATACATTATATATATGCATGCATGTATATAGTCATATGATGAGCAGGTTATGTTTAGCACATGCTTGATAGTTAAATCAAGAAATCAAACTGCAGATTTTACAACGGTTACAAATGTCAAGCAGAGAAACTGGCAGATGAAATATTCTAATGCTGAAGTTACACATTTAACTTGCCCTGAATCCCCACGCTGATGAGAATAATGCAAATCTCCTCAGTGAATTCATAATTGTGTGTATTGCATCGGAAATTTTTAGATGCCTTAGTATTAGAATCAGGGTACTTTTGGTTGAATTAAATGAAAAAAAAAAAAAAGATACTGGTATTAAAATTTGCAACCAGGAAATGGAGTGGAGAAAAAGAAAAAGATGTTTAGGATATTCCAATCAAAACTTCAAAAAGAAGAATAGTCTAAGGTAAACACAAAGTTTTGATTTTTTTTTCCAGAAAAACAAAACAAAACAAAAAAACAACCCTCAAATTTGGCTTCTCTGCCCAGAATGGTTTGGGGATCATTTACATTTTCAAGAAAAATGAAGATATTTATTAGTAGTCTTTAATTAAGTTATTAGTAATGTGCAAAACAATATTGTTTACTTTCAAAAAGATGATGAATTTCCAAAATTTTAAAATGCTTTATAGATAGATTTATGTAACTTGACAGGCTCTCTATATTTAATGATTGACATCTAATTTTGTATTATAGGATAACTGTATAACACAATCATAATCATTTGCCCTGTTAAATGGGGAAAACCACTAGAGTACTACCAATGATCTGATTAACTTTTTTATAATTTAAATAGTTGAAAGTCTTACACTTACTGATTCCTGACCTTGAACAAGAATGCATTAACCTTAATTTGAAGAGGGCAGTTTATTGGCAGAATAGTGATATTTCTAACGATGATTATTAATTGTGTATGTTTATATTCTAATGTGGTCCTCAAAAACCACCACTTACAGTTTTTTGTTTTTTGTTTTTTATTCAGGTGTCAGAACTTATGGCATACACTTTCAGAAGGGCTATGATCAGTACTCATGTTTTCCCCCTTGGAAAGCTAATGAATAAAGAGTTTTTTGCCACATGGCTGAATTCAGTGATTTGATCTCATGAACTGAGCACCTAGATAAAGACAGACCTTGCATACATTCATTCATCTATTTAACAATTCCAATTATTAAATAGCTACATCACACCTATTTCTTGGCTGGGTCTTGTGTATAAAGACACAATGAACAAAACAGTCTCTGTCTTATAAAACTTACTGTCCCAGAGATGGAAAAATCTATAAAATTTTATCAATGAACTATTAGATAATCACAAATTGAAATGAGTTCTATGATGCAAAGCATGAATATGGTATGATGGAAGAAAATGACAGGAGGGACCAGTCAGGAGCCCAGAGTGAAAACAGACATCTCTGAACAATGGTCAGACAGAAGTTATGTACACAGTCTAAGAAGAGTTACAATGTTTGGAAGTTCAATTTTTATGTAGCCTAGTATGCTATCAAATACCGAGTATTTCTCAGCAACCAGAAAAGCATGACCAGAAAAGTCACGCAAGGTAATTTATTTGGGAGCGTGAAAGGATAGATGTATTCTTCAATACACTTTATGTCTATAAAAAGCAGAATCTCCAAGCCACTTAGTTAGGGTCACTCTGTAGAAAAGGATCGGGTGGTGGGAGCAAATGAAATGAATACTCTGTTGAGCATTAGGAAGGAACTGAGCTGGCCCTTGGTCTCAGTCATGTCATGACCCACTGTCCAGAGAAGAAATGATTCACCAGTTACAATCATTCTTTAAAAATTTGTATTTGCCACATCAGCATTTATAACAGCATTTCCTAAGACATGTTCCAAAGAATGCTGTTTCCATGAGATGTTCTTTGGTAGCTAAATTAATTTAATAATATCTGCTATGTATCCTCTCCTCAGAGGTTCCTGTGCATTAATAAATAAAAGATTCCGAAAACTCCCGCAGTAAAGAAACCTGTTTAACTGCCTTGGTAGTGTTTCCCAAGAGAATTATTTTGTTCATTTAATTCCTATTAATGTCTATTGAAACTAGTGTCCCTTGAAACATGCTGAGAAACATGACTTTGATTCTAAAGAATCATTTACTTCCTTTTGCATTTTCAATTAGCCATCAGATTTTCATGAAAAGAAACTTTTATACTTCCTCAACAAAAGCAAAATGCCCACACCAACTATGAAGAGAAGATTGAGCCGTATTTTCAATGACAGCCTCTTAGAGGGACCTCGGCAGAGGCATTTAACAAGAAACGGAAGTCCAGCCCTGTGGATTTGCAATTTCCTGCTTCTTAGGATGCTGATCTCTGGTCACAAACCCAAGTTCCCTAGCACGACCAATTATAAGTTGCACTGTATTCAGCTCTATTTGTATTCTGAGCTTTATGTTTGAAAGGTTTTTTTTTTTTTAAGACTTCTCTGAGAAATTTTGAAAGCTCTAAAGAGGAGTGAAGCATTTGCAAAGAAAATGAGGCGATGACCCAGAAGCAGACTGTAGAGTGACCCAATTTGTAAGAAAAGAAGAGCAGGCTCCGTGTAAGGTCTTATTTTCTCAAGGCTGGATTAAGTGGGGTTTGTTTGTAGGAAGGAAGGGAGGAAACTGAATAAAGGCCCTGAAAATATAGAAATTTCCAGAAGAGGCCAATAAATTACAAATTGTGTGTGAGGGAGAGAGAGGAAGACCCCCCCACCCACTAACCACCACACACACACACACACACACACACTGGGAGAGAGGGAGAGAACCTTACTGAACAAAGGTAAAGGAAGATTTCCATTACATTGGAATAGCCTGTAAATGCCCCAAACCTTATTCAGATAATACAGCTACTTGTCAGAGGAAAAGTGATTTATTTTGTCTCTTTACCCTTGAGGCTTGGAAAAGCTACAGTATTTTAATAAAAACTCTTCTGAATATATAGTTAATTAGAATCACTTTTTTTTTTTTTAACTTCCATTTCATTACAATCTATATTCTTACGGGGACACTCAGAAGGTCTAACTATTGTCTGCTCTTTTTCAGCACGGTAGAAATACCGAGGCATGTCTGCCACTTTTGCTGAAGATAAACCTTATTGAGGAAGGAGAAAAGCATTATCTTCAGAATATATTGCTCAGAGCCTCCTTGGCAGTTATTCCAGTTTCTTTCAATGTTTCTATTAAAAAGAAAGAAGAAAGACAGACAGAAAGAGAGATAGAGAGAAACTTGGCTCCCAGAATCCCAAATGTGATAAGAGAATTACAATTGGGGTCACTAACTCACTGTTTTTATTTCAATAAAGATAACAAAAAGCATCTGAATCCCCTTCCCAATGGAGGTTAATGGGCAAAAGCCTCTGGGAGTACCAGCCCCACGTTCAAACAGCTGCCAGTGCCTTGTGGAAGACCACTTAGAGCAGTGCAGGATCCCACCCAGGAACCCCAGTGGGTTCTTTTCGTGTACTGTCTGACTACTACTGCCTTGTAATGGGGACCAAAGGGATAAGGGAACTCTTTGATGGATTGGTCCATTTCATGGAGGACCTAAAACTTCTACCTCAGTATGACTAAAAAGATCAAAGTCAATCCTAGCACAGAAAGACAGGTCCTTAAATAGAAATAAAACCCAGGTTGATCATTTGCTTCTAATACATTATAATACTGTCAGGCATTAGCAAGTTATTAAAATAATCTGGCTGGGGCGCCTGGGTGGCTCAGTGGGTTAGGCCTCTGCCTTCGGCTCAGCTCATGATTGGGGTCCTGGGATCGAGCCCTGCGTCAGGCTCTCTGCTCAGCAGGGAGCCTGCTTCTCCACCCCCCCCCCCAACCTGCCTCTCTGCCTACTTGTCATCTCTCTCTCTGTCAAATAAATAAATAAAATCTTAAAAAAATAATAATCTGGCTGAGTGCTCTTTAAACATGAGATGCTTTAACAAAGTGACGTGAAACACGGTCAAGTAAAAGGATAGTTTTGTGACGAGAGATCATGAAGACCAAAATAAGGAGTGAAAGATCGTGATTCATAGTTCTTAAATTGCCTCTTAGCATTAAACAAAACAGAAGGTGGAGAAGGGGATTAAAATGGCATCTCCAAACCAAAATTTGACTTCCTCTTTTATTCACTCAGAAACCTGAATGAATCAGGTTTCAGTTAGAAATGCCCTGTCAGTACCAGAAGTGCTAATTTACACCTGTGACATTTGTGTGTGTGTGTGTGTGTGTGTGTGTGTGTGTGTTTTCTTGGTGTCCTGAGTTACATAACTGATTAATTGGTGCTAATTGATTTGTTAGCACTGGAGCCCTGTAGGGAGTGAAGCACTTCACAGAATGATTGTTTTTGGAAGCATGAAGGAACACAGACCAACTCAGGAACCATGATGGATAGAGCCTTTAAAACAATGTTTATCCTTTATGGAAAAAAAAAAAAGACCCCCCTCCTCCCCCTCAAAAAAACCTACAAAGAGAGAAAGGAAGCACGAAAAGAGGGAAAGACAGAAGGAGGGAGGGAGGAAGAAGACATATTTTTAAGTGAAAAAATATTAAACTGGTCTTTTGGTATTTGGAACTACGCTTGCTATTTTAGTTTGGGGTTTCATTAAAATGATGGATAGAAAGAGCAAGCCTCTGTAAAGATATATCAAAACAGTGAATCTAAAGAGTAAATAAAGTCAGCTCTAAGTTTCTAAGCATCTTTCATACATGCCTGGGTCCCACCATTTGCTTCTAATTTAAATCCAAGTTTTTACTTACCACTCAACCAGCACACGTCACAAAAACATACAGATTTCCTACAGGACCTTTCTTAAGTACACATTTGTTGCTAAGAAGATTATTATATGTGTGTGTATAACATATCAGAAAATTTGCAGAGCAGAGATACTCTTTTAGTGGGATGAAACTAAGAAAAAAAAATCATAGTATCCCAACAGATCTATTTTGATCTTTTCTTGGTTTCACTAGCATTAACCTAAGTCCTTCTTTCACTGCATTACATTAAAGGACCCCCAATCTGATCCCACCTATGACAGCATGTTCCTAAAGCTACAGTCATATGAACTTAATTTTGCTCCCAGAAATGAAAGCCAACATTTTGCACAAGTTGTTTCCTCTGCTGGGTGGGTCACAGTCACACTTGCACAAAGACACAATAATATCAAAACTATTATGTAATTAGAAATAGCAGATAATCTTACTCTATGCCCTCTAGAAATAAGCATATAGAAAATATTTGTAATATAACCCTACAAATAAAGGATTTTTTAAAAGATTTTATTTATTTATTTGAAAGACAGAGATCACAAGTAGGCAGAGAGGCAGGCAGAGAGAGGGGGTGAAGCAGGTCCCCCGCTGAGCAGAGAGCCCGATGCGGGGCTCGATTCCAGGGTCCTGGGATCATGACCTGAGCCGAAGGCAGAGGCTTTAACCCACTGAGCCACCCAGGTGCCCCGAAATAAAGGATTTTTAAAAGAACTTAACATTGCCATGCACAAATGCAGTACACATTAAGCTGTGAAGATTTTAAGTGATACAAGTATACATTTAAAAAACATAGAATCATTAGGTATTCATTTTTATGGTTTCCTTTTTCATAAGGGTGAATTAATTTGTTTTCTTTTATAAGCAGTAATATTAAAGTTTCTTTTAAATCAAGTTAAAAAGAGAAAGTTGGGTTAAGGAAAATTATTAAGAGAAGAATATTTCTGTTGCCAGAAGTTGTTGTTATCAAAACCAGGAAGGTGGAATAATGCTGACACAACCCTAGAGGGAAATAAAACTAAAATATATTCTCCAGTTAGGCGGGACTGGAGAAACCTAACATGTAACATCTACCATGCAACTTTCTTCCACCACATTTCTTTTTTAATCACACAAGTAGTTAGAAAAAATAGAGATCTCCTATTTTCTTTCCCATCCACCCCACCCCATTTCCTCCAATGGTAACATTTTGCAAAACTATAGCACAATGTCAGAATCAGGATATTGACAATGATGTAGCCCATATACAGAGCATTTCCATCATCACAAAAAACTGTTGTTACCATCTATTGACCCATCAACCCACTCTCATGCCAACCCCTGACATCTGGAAACCATGAACAGTTTTCCTCTTCTACGATGTTGTCATTTCAAGAATGTGATAAGAACGGCATTATACAGTACGTGAACGTCAATAACTGACTTCTGGCAACCAATATAATTCCCTAGAGATTCAACCAAGTCATCACACAGATCTGTAGTACTTTCCTTTATACTGCTGGACTCTGTGATATGGACATAACAGGAATTGTGTAGTCATTTACTTACTGAGGATCGTTTCAGTTTTGGACAATTACAAGTAAAACTGCTGTAAATGAAACTGTATAGGCTTTTGTGCGGACCTAAATTTTCGTTTCTCTTCAATACGCCCAAGAGTTCAATTGCTGTGTTACATTTATTGTAGCTGATAGTTGCGTGTTCAGTTTTTTCAGGAACTGCCAAACTGGTTTTCCACAGGGGCTGTAGCGTTTCACATTCACACCAGCAATGTGTGAGGGATCCAGTTTCTCCATGTCCTTGCCAGCGTTTGATGCTGACATTCTAGTTTACTTCATCCATTTCGGTAACTATGTAATGGGATCACTTTGTGGTGTTAGCTTGCATTTACTTGATGAATAATGACGTTGAACATCTTTCATGTGCTTATTTGCCATCTGCATAACTTCCTTGGTGAATTGTCTGTTTATGACTTTGCCCATTTTCTCATTAGATAATTCATTTTATTACTGTTGAGTTTTGAGAGTTATTTTCTAGATACTCTCCCCTTTTCAGACATGAGAGTCACAAATATTTTCTCCTCATCTGTAGCTTGTTTTGTTGGTCTTGACAGTGTCTTTGCAGATCAAAATTTGTAAACTTTCATCAGCTGAATTAATTTTTCCTTCTATGGATTGTTTGATTGTTTTTGATGTCAACTGTGAGAAGTGTTTGTCTTGCTCTAGTGTTACTGCTGAATTTTACCTCAAATTTGTGCAGTTAATTTTGCATATCATAAAAGAGATAGTCCTGAACAATTCATTTTTCTATTCATTTTTAGGATTTGAAGAAAATCCTATTAACTCTGTTGTACACTACTATCCTTGGGAACTCCTTAAAGTTTTCCTGATCTCAGTAACAGGTAAAGTCTGTCTTCCCCCCCAAAATGAACATTCTTATATTATGTGGTAACTGAATTACATAAATTCAGTATGTTTCTCTCTGTGTGTATGTCTATGCTATATTCTGCCTACCAACTATTCTGCACCAACTTTATAACCAACTTGTAGAAGGCCTTTTAGATTAATCTTGTATTTTTCATACGTTTTATCCATTTTTTTTTCTGTTGTTCTCATTTGCCCACCAACTCTAGTATTTTTACTAAATTAGTGTGAATGTAAAATGCTACCACCACTCTGGAAAACAGTTCAGCAGCTCTTGGACTCATCTCTAGCTCTATAAATTTGGCTACCTCAAATGGGCAATAAAACTAAAACAAAAATAAGAACAGTTGTTGAGTTATTGAAGAGAGACCAAGTGTGTCTGAGGACCAGAGCGCCTCACTTACCACTATGGTTCTCTCAAATTCCACATTTACATCATTCTGAGATCATCAACATCATCACACAGCAATGTCAAATCAGAAAAACAGAGGGACTTTCAGTTGGTAAGACGTGTGTCCCTTTCACTACAGTACAGGTTATTATTCAGTGAAGGCCCCGTATAAAAACTATTGACCACTAACAAGTGTAGCAAAGGCAAAGAAAGAAGGCTGATGTCTTTTCAAGGACACTTTCGTTGTACCTGTTTTATGATCCTATGAGCTTTGTCAGATGCCTTCTAAATTGTTGACTATTCAGGGTCAAATGTTCAGTTTGAGATCATGATATGGAAACATCAGAAAAGGATGAAATGTAACTTTGATCCCCTAAATTGATAAAGATTTGATTTCAATGAAAAAATATGGGAGGCCGGAACTTTCATGTTCTCCTCAGTGACCCAGCACATTGTCCCCATTCAACTTAGAAAAGGTGCTATTCAATATTTCATAATTAAATGAATCAATTTACTTTGCAGTAACTGTATTTTTAATTGCTTCCTACACAGTTGCTGTGCCAAGGAATTTGAGTTATTGACTAATGTATAAACAACATTGCTCTTGCTCAGTAAAAATAGCATTGCGACGGTTTGCCGCGGATTTCAGGGAAAGGGTGATTATCATTACCTAAAGTCTATCTAAAAGATTTGAGTTCTGAATGAGAAAAAATAACTTTTTCAACTGTAAGGACCTATTTTATATTTTTATATTTTAGCCAGAGGCTGTCCCTGCTCCCCTTCCCCCAGGGGACTGACTTAAAAACAAGTCCCGGAAACCAGCCCTAGGTAACAAAGCCCAGATACAAGGGTGGGTCAGGCCAGGTGGAGACATCCGATCAGGGGGGGTTGCATACTATCTCCCTAGGAGCATGGGCCCCGCCCTTTGGGAGCCTTTTGGGCACCAATTCTAACCAAGGTGTGATAGGCTAGGTCAAATGTCTACTATAGGGTAAATTGTAATTCAGTTGGTCACCTAGCATCACTGTGCAGCTTTCTCTGTGTGTTACAATCTCATTGGCCAGGCCCGACCGCATGGCCTTTGCCCTTAAAAGCTAGTCTGTGAAACAGAGAAGGGTCACCCTCTCTGTAAGAGGTGCGGCACTGGCCAGTCAGTTTGATTCTTTTTTTTTTTTTTTCAGTCAGTTTGATTCTTGATGCTTGGCGCGAAATAAAGCTTTGCTTGACCTTCGCTTTATATCAGTCTCGCTCCTTTAACCACGGACCCATTTTGGGGGCGGCATAACACAACTAGATGTCTCAGAAGTTGATAGAATAGAATCTTTCTAAAGAAGAGCTCCTGTATATACAGGAAAGAAAGCGTTGGCTGCCTGCATATTTCATTAAAGCCAAAATTCTTTTTTTGTTTTTAAGATTTTTTAAATTTATTTGACAGACAGAGATCACAAGTAGGCAGAGAGGCAGGCAGAGAGAGAGAGAGGGGGAAGCCGGCTCCCTGCTGAGCAGAGAGCCTGAGGCGGCTTGATCCCAGGACTCTGGGATCATGACCTCAACCGAAGGCAGAGGCTTTAACCCACTGAGCCACCCAGGTGCCCCTAAAGCCTAAATTCTTATAAAGATACATCCTTGTTATAATCAGGCCATGCATTTTATTTATTTATTTATTTATTTATTTGACAGACAGAGATCACAAGTAGGCAGAGAGACAGGCAGAGAGAGGAGGAAGCAGGCTCCCCGCTGAGCAGAGAGCGCAACGCGGGGCTCCATCCCAGAACCCTGGGGTCATGACCCAAGCCGAAGGCAGAGGCCTTAACCCACTGAGCCACCCAGGAGCCCCTCAGGCCATGCATTTTTAACATTAGTCACATTATATCACCTTGGGTAGGTGATATAGGGTAAGAGAACAGGCCCTGTGACTTGAACTGCAACATGCAAGCTATACAACTATATTTTGTTTTAAAAACAGTTTAATACACTAATTTTTATAATGAAAGGTAGCATTAAGTAACTTTATCACTTGGCAGAAGATGGAACTGGCCAGCTCAACTTCTGAAACACTCGCAGTATCTAAGACAATTAATTTGAGGACTAGATTCTTATAACAGCATCTGCCTCACATTTTGTTTAGGGTAAATTAAATTCTGATTAATCATGAGATAAATGAGTGCAGATACCAATTCAACTTTGCACTGCCCTTCTGCCTCACTTGACATTTTTTTTAAAGGAGGCTTCACATAAAAATATATTAAGAATTTTTTATTTTGCAAGAAGTAATATTTTCACTTTTCTCTAATGCTTTATGCCCCACTGCCTCTAAGACCTAAGATTAAAGATCTTTCATTGGGGTCAGAGTTAATGTATTACAAAGTAATGATGCAGATTTGTAATAAAAGCCAAGTCCATTGAGTCTTTACCTGCCAAGAGATTAGGTGGGACCTCAATTAAAATAATATTGTTATCTCCGATGACTCATTTACTTATGAATACTGGTTACCAGGATCCTGATTTAGAGCTAAATCGGCAATCTAAATACTCTAACCTGACAAAATGAGAACCATTATCAATATATGCAGTAAAATAGACTCTCATCTGTGACTGAACATATTTCAAATTATTTTATTAATAGATCAATGCTTGATATTTGAAGTGAATTAACATGTTTTAATTTATCCACTAAACACCATTAAACTATGCCTGACTCCTGGTATATGAAGAATTTACATATGATGTTAAAGGTACTGGGTAGACATCACTGATGCACTGTATGGTGACTAACATAACTTAAAAAAGAAAAAAAAGAAAGAAAAGGTACTGAGTTGAGGTATTTTCCCCCCATTTATATTTTTCTACATTTCCCACCTTGTCTACAATGCTATGAAAATAAAATATTTTTTATTTTGAAAATTAAATGTTACTTTAAATAAAAAAGAGCTACTTCTTCAAGCCCCAGATTTGAGGAGCAAGTGTCAGATTAATCATAATCTACAGGGACATAAAACATGGACAACACCTAGATTTCTTAAACTGAAAAGTAATTGTAAGGCAACACAACTCCCACGCTAAAGGGATGCTCGTTGTATAGCCAGATGCTGCCTAAAAGCAGGTCAGAGAAGGTTTATCACACTATAATTTGTCAGGGACTATTTTTTAAAGACAATGATATAAGATGATTGTTGAAATATGAGGTGTGGTTTGGTAGAGAGAAATTTGAGGGAAGACTTTCAGTTTGACATTATGCAGGTGAAAGATTACAAACAGGACATGTTATTTTTTACATGTGTGTATAATAAAGTTTTGGTGCAGGGGCATCTGGGTGGCTAAGGTGGTTAGGTGTCTGCCTTCCACTCAAGTCATGATTCCAGGGTCCTGGGATTGACCCCTTATCAGGCTCCCTCCTCAGTGGGGAGTCTCCTTCTCCCTTTCCCTCTGCCCGTCCCACCAACTCATGCTTTCTCTCTGGCCATCTCTCTCAAATAAATAAAATCTTAAAAAAAAAAAAAAAGTTTTGGTGCAGAAATTGAGAACAGGAACATTATGTTTGTTTGTTTTAGGATTATCTTTTAAAGTCTCTTTACTGACTCCTCTAAAATTATAAAAATAGAGTCATCTTTACTATGTAACTTTTGCTTTAAATTATGATAATCCTCGGGTGCCTGGGTGGCTTAGTTTGGCTGAGTGACCGACTCTTGATTTTGGCTCTACTACTACTACTACTACTATCAGTGAGCTCAGGGTTGGGTCCCTTGCCCAGGGTGGAGCCTGCTTAAGATTCTCTCTCTCCCTCTCCCCTCCCTCACCCCCCTCCACTTACACTCTTTCTCAAAAAAAAGGAGAGAAAAGAAAAGAAAATTATGACAGTCTTTCCATGAGACCAAAGCCAAAAATCCATCTGAGCAGTCCAAGGAACTTCTTACTGTCAAAAGGATAATTGTGTACCCCTATTAGCTCAGGCCTTTTCCTACATGATTAAATAAAAAACCAACACAGAAATACTTTAGGATTGGGAATAAGATTTAAATATCACTTCAAATGCAGACAACGTGACAACTTATCAAATTACATATTTACCCAGAGATGGGCCAAGCTTTTCACAATGAGTTATGCAGAACATGAAGAAGCCTAAGACTGAGCTCTTGCCTTCAGAAGATATCCAGACCGAGGAACCTCTACCTTCCTCCTCTACACATATAGGATTTGCTTATAGATGCACTTAACAAGCTCCACAACTATATTTACAGCTTTGCATTGTATAATTAGATGAATGAAAATGGATCTTTTCTTCTTTCAGGGAAGTTAAAAAAAAACAGCAATATGAGAAAAAGACTTAATTTTTAGAATTAGGTTAATAAAAGCAGCATGTGAATATGTATGCCAATTAATATTTACTATCTTTTGACACAAACTGTTACACATTCTGTTATGAGATATTAAAGGGTATGTTACCTGTTGTGAAACCATCATGAACAAGTTGGTGGTTCTCTAGCTTTGTGGTTTTTTTTTTTTTTTTAAATAACACTTTCTTTAGGCTCTCTCCATAGAAAATATAAACACCTCATAAAATCAGCTATTTGTATCAATTTGAAAAACTCTGGGCCAATTATTGCCAAATATTAAACTACTCAAAAAAGTTTCTCTGCAGAGTCTAATTTCTTTCATTAAAAAAAAAAAAATCAATTTCCAGTATTTCATTTGGTGGTGGTTACAAATCATTGGTTAAAGGAAATGTGCCTGCAAATTATATTTCTAACATCATTCCTCCAGAAACATGTTTCATGACACAGAAGTCTTGAAATCATAGTTTTACTGGTATTCAATGGATGTAGCATTTCCAAAAGGGAAATCTCAATAGAAAAAGAAAGATACCATCTGTTTTGAATTGCAAAGCAGCTGCTTCCTCATTGTGATGTGCTTCACTGGAACTAGAGTTATTGAACTTGTAATTTCAAATATATTTCTTCTTAAATAAACTAAATGTGAGGATTTCCATGAACGTTATCTCATTACTATGTGAGAAGGTGGGCAATGACAGATTGATTCGGAAAGTAGGTATAAGTCTACAAAGGTCATAACCAAGTTTCCCATCTTTAACATCAAAATGTTATGCTTTTTTTCCCCTGAAAAAACACTGACATAGAGACTGTTCGCTTGGCTTTTTTATTCTTCTGATGTCCTCAAGTATAATTGTATTGTCGTACAAGTCTGTTTTCTTAAAAAGTTCGAGCAAATGGCAACACCCATTCAAAGAGATATTTAAGAATAGAAACATACCTAGTAAATTAAAAACATATTGTCTACTTTCAACATTGTCTCTTTTCTCTCTAGAATGGACCACAGTGGCTGACTGGTGTAGACTGTACCAGTCTCTCCATGATCTGATCCTAACTGCAGTGCTAGAAAACCCTTAGCACCGTGTTTGCCATAAAACCCAAGTTAGGAATCAGTTTAAGGACCTGGAACTCCAGAAATCCTTAGGGAAAACATAGTCAATGATATAATGCAACTTTAGAAACAAAAGCTTAAGATGTACAGCTCAAGAGAGGAGCCTTGATTAGAATGTGTTTGATTAGTGTCTTACCACAGCAGAATGTCAGTTCTACCTTATTACTTGTGCACACCCTAAATGAATATGTGTGCAAGATAATCTACACTTTACTATTAGGAATCTTTACAAGGGGAAAAAAATATTTTCTTTGGACTGTGTTTCTAAAATACAGATGATGGTCAATTCATCTGCAAACCTATAGTACTGACCAGAAAATTGATTCTCTGTCCTCCAACTCCCATCCAAATTTGAGTAACTTCTATGTTCCAAAGACCTTACTGCTAGTGGAAAACTAGTGGCCACCACAAACTCGTAAGGGAAAACTAGAAGTGAAAAAAAGGCAATTTATAAAATGCTACTTAGGAAATCACTGCTTTTGCCATGACCTTCTAATCCACTGTAATAATAAAGAAGCTTGCTTTATATTGTTAATACAAGGTTTTCAAATTTTATTTCACAACAGATTCCACTTCTTGATACTTTTTAGATACAAATGGATTTAAACTTCCTCTAAGTATCTTAACAAGTTTCTCTTTTTCACACGTGTCACCAATACTCAAAAGATTGTTGTTCTGGTCGTAAGGAGAGAGTTTTGTTCCGGAGGTAGGCTTGCATATGTGATCTGCTAAGATGTCTGGGATTTATAGTACTGCCACTCTGGTAAGCGCTTATCCATTGAGAGGACTGCTAGCAAAATGTAACTCTATTACTTGTTTGGTTAGTTAAGGGTTAACTTACTAAGCCGTTATTTCTAACTGACACCAGCACAAGTAGATGCAATTTTGATGTATTAGCAAGTTTTGGTTGAAATACAAAGTTTTGAAAGAAGAAGAATTATCTTGGGCCACACCCCAAAGTATTCAAAACCAGCCTTGGGCAGTATAGGGGTATTATTTCGTTGGGGTCCAGGTTGACAAAGGCTAGAATCTGAGAGAAGATCTTGATTTTATTGGGTGTAGGTTGTAAATTCTGAAAAAAAAAAAAAAATTGCATACTACTAAAGACAGATTCTCCCTTTCTCAAATTAGACCAGATTAAACTCTAAGCACAACTACTTAAGCATATGCAGTCTAGATTATTCTTTTAAAAGCACTCTTGTGCAAGGTTTGAGTACAACAAATAATGGTGCGGTTGTGATGTAGGAGCCACCCTGACCCAACCACGGAGGAGACAGCAGTGCTATCCACCCCAAAGAAGAGGTACAGAGTTACCTCTGGGCTGGCCTGCGGAAGTCCACTCATGATGAAACAAGCACCTACTGTAGGTGACAGGTGATTATGAATAAGACAGTGAGGTATACAGAACACTCCTTCAAAGAAATCTAAATATAATATCAGGAACACGAGACTAGATAGACCTAGGAGTATGACTAAGCAAGAAAACACAGAAATTATTCAGTCTCAAGGCTGGGCAAAAGAAAGAAAAAAAAAAAAGGCAGTTTCACTGGCCCAAGGAGAACTATAACATGACTAACCAGTCACTGTAAAGATGTTCCTCCTAGAACTGTAGGATGGGCAAGGAAGTCATAGTGTATCTTAGAGGATTCATTCCTTGGGACAGTCTATCTTCTACTCTCAGTTAACACTCACTTAGATTGTGGTAGAAAGCCCAGGCTCTTAACCTGTCCACTGAAAGACATCTATCTTAATCTACCTGCAGCATTAACAGATTTTGCAGTTTGTGCAAATCCTGGACTTCCCTGCGGTTTTGTCTCCTCATCTGTAAAATGACAGTGATCAAAGAACCTATGCTATGAGCACTATGAGTTTGTATGAAAATGAAATATGTCAAGAGCTTAGCGCAGGGCTAAAACCCATGACAATTTTTTTTTCAATAAAACATAATCACTGCTACTACTGTCATTATGACCTGATCACAACGTGGCTATCAGGGGGTTTTCCCCCACAGAGGGGTAAGGCAGTGACTGGAAAACACTAGCATCTATCCCCACTGAATGTTAATTTCTCCTCAGTGACAACACTGGAACTTTAAATTATATTTCAAGCTCTTATAGGTTTAACTAATATGAATTATCTCCCCTGCTAGCTTATTTTGAGGAATGCTGACAAAAATTAGGTTTCTGGTCTTTTAATGGCATCGCCATGGACTAACTGTAAGATTTAAATTTCCTAAATCCAGTCTGGCCCAGGTTTTAGTTCTTGTGTAAGGGGACTTTATGTTGGCCCGTGATTCATTGTGTCCCATCTCCCCTCACCCCACCCGCAAAAAGGATCACTGAACACAGGAGAATGTGAGGGGGAGCCAATACCATATTTTTCAATTCTTTCCCATAATAGTTCCATTAACTATCATTCAGCAACTTGGTGATATTTAAATTTATACACCAAGATCTTGTGTGTAAGCTCAATAATCTTGCAACCTATTTTTTTTTAATTAAATTGTATACTTCCCATGGTCAGAAAAACCACAAAAAAAAAAAATCACACCTGATTTCTATGGCAGAGAGTGCTTCAAAGTGATGTTCAAATGCAATCACAGATGCAAATACTCATTTCAGTCATTTTTCAGTTCTGCTTTCCCTTCACAGTGATAACAGTTCCATTTTCAACCACTCCTTTTGGTCATACACTAGTGAGTTTTAGAATAGATAGCAACTTTGCGTGGTTCATTTAATTCTGCTGGTAATAAGTCCATTGCATTTTTGACAGCTATTTTTCCACCAGATTTCCCCTTTTGAGAGTAAAATCTCCCAAAATCTTCCCCTTTAAATTCCCCAAAATTCAAGAACCTGGATGTTAGGGATTTTGTGCATTATTATGCCACTTTATAGTCACATAACTATGAAGTTTCTGAAATGAGATAATAACTCTAGCAAACTAATGAAACTAAAGAAATCAGGTAGAAGAAAAGCCTTTATCCCTGCCTGACACCAAGGTCTCTCTTCTCATTATACTGGGTTAGTAGAAATGAGTGAAGACATATCCCAGGCCTGTACCATCAATGTTTTCATGTCTAAAGCTTGGCTGAAATGACAAATTTCCTCACAATTATGCTAACAAAAAATAAACCAAAATATTTTCTTAAAAAAATGAAGTTATTTTTAATTTTTTAGAGAGTGCATATTATAGGGGCGCCTGGGTGGCTCAGTGGGTTAAGCCTCTGCCTTTGGCTCAGGTCATGATCTCAGGGTCCTGGGATGGGGCCTGCATCTAGCTCTCTGCTCTGCAAGGAGACTGTTTCCCCCTCTTTCTCTGCCTGCCTCTCTGCCTACTTGTGATCCCTCTCTCTTTCTGTCAAATAAATAAATAAAATCTTTTTTAAAAAAGTGCATATTATAAATTAACTATATTAAGATAGCAGTACTTTACTAAATTTTAAGTACAATTCCTCAGATAACAGTAAATAAATAAATAAAATTCCCCTTCTCCCCCAGCAAAAAAAAGCCACAAATAAGACATGAGAAGATAATAAATTTCAGTATGCCTGCAGGACTGCCTTACTGAAGCTGATGCAAATCATCTTTCCCAAGGACTTTCCACAGGTCTAGTTTTAGAGGAAAAGGAACAGGCCTGCTCTTCAACTATGTTCACAGTCCATTCCTAATTCTGGAAATGTCTCCCTTCCTTTCTTCCAATTTTTTTTTAATAGAATTAAATACAAAGTGGTGTAACTATAGAACACAATAAAACCTTGAAAAAATCTTTTATGCAAATCCTTGTCTTTCTCCCTAAACCTACATTCAACTACTTAGATTCTCCCAGATGGCAGACTGTATTCTTCAACGAACACTCTTCAAAACTCAAGGCTCATTCAGAATAAAGTTATCAGAGCATCTAAAGAGTGCTATTAACCGCTCTTAAATTGTCTGAAGAACAATTGTAGTTAAAATACAAAGCAAGACTTCAGAAAAGAGGATGAAATGACTGTGAGAGCCAACTAGTTTAAGAAGCCATTCTCTGTTTACCAACTAGCTTTGAACTAGGAACAAGCAGTGGAAATACTAAGAACAACCCAGCAAATGTGCATTAAGATCCACCATAATCTTCTGATATTTCAATCACCAATTTAACAGGCTCAGCTATATTAGGGATACACAGCAAATGAATCCTTTAAAAAATTTAAGCAGTTTCTCTTAGATTCTTTCAAAGCACACGGAAGAGACTACACTCTTCTTACTCAGCTGTGGTACTATCTTACACTTTCTTGAGGTAAAATATCTCTTACTTCTGAAACCATCATCTTCTCTCCCTTAGAATACCTGCTGAATTATCCCCCACCCAGATGCCTAAATCTAAGAACCTACTTGCCTACTCAAATTCTTGTTCAATTAAATTAGTTGGGGTTGGGGAAGAATGAAGCTCCTTTTGCCAGAGTTGATCACCAGGAGAGAGAAAATGGGAAGGAAAAATAGAGATGAAGAGAGACAAAGACAGGTGGTCAAAGCCCACACTAATATCAAATAAATTCTGATTTCTCTCTGAAAATTTATAGAAAAAGATAATATACCTTCAGATATTTATTTTGTGTAGGGCAAAGTATAAATATGGAATGTGATACATATAACATTTTTTTTTTCTTCAAATTAATCAAAGGACTTAATGATTTGGCTAACAAAAAAGCCTATGCTATAGGTTCAAACATCCAACCCTGGACTTGAATTCTGGTTCCACCATTGACTAGCCAACTAAATGAAGCAAGTCTCTTAACTTATCTGAGCCTTAGTCTGCTGAGCTATACACCATATGTAATAAATTAACTCAATTAGGCAAAAATAGATTAACGAGGCAATACCTAACACATAAATACTAACTATTCTCTATTTTTTCAGATTATTCATTAATAAAGTGGGATGAATTAAAGGCCTTTTAGTCCCTCCCCCCATCTCAATGTTTCGTCTTCCTACCACACATCCATTTTATTTCCCATGTCAGTAGAACCGTACTAGATAGAAAGTGTTAAGTAGCCCACATTTCAAAGCTAATTCCTAATGAATGTATCATTTTAAAAATGAAAAGATTAAGTAAATTGTTATTTTATTGTAGAGAAATTATTTTCTCAGTGATAAAAAGGCTGAAGTTCAATATAATTAAAAACAACCTCTAAACTCCATAATTGTTAGAACATAAAAGATTTTTCTTTCTTCAGACAACATGAAAATAACCTTGAGCAGCAATAAAAATCCTACTTCAATAAGTCAAGATTAAATTTTCTTTTAATTACCTTACACCATCTGATAAACTCAACATTCTTAAATGGATTTTTAAGGAAGTAAACTGTAGAAATTGGTTCAAATAATTAAAGCTATGCAAACAATATGATTGATGCCCTCAATGAAATGGTTGATTTTTGGAGTTACTGCTTAGATGTGTAAGAAAAAAAAACAAATAAACATGAAATTGAAGACATAGGTTGAAGTTCTCACATAAAAGATAGTAGAGAGTACTCTTAACCTTTCATAGTAATTGCTTGGACAGGCAAATGCCTTTTTCCAATAAGATTTCATTTCCACCTTTTAATTGAGAACACAGAAAACATGATTTTTATAAACCTTATTTTGTGTTAGGAAGGATATGAGGAAAACAACATATATATGGCAACAAGAAATTATCAAGCCCAGGAAAAGGAAACAACAACAACAACAACAACAACAAAACAGCTTTTGAGCATGGATTCCATCACAGAGCTTATTCTGACCACCCTGTGTGGTCACAGAATTTCATAGTCCATAAGACCTACTCAGATTCCATGGAAATAGCTTTAGGTTTTACATTCATTTCCATAAATTAATGGTCATGTGAAAGACTGGGATTCAAAACCCAAAAGGCTCAATCTCTATCTCAGGTCAGTTTTCCTAAAAGTAAAGCCTAAGAGAGGCCTCCTTTGTCACAGATTTACCTGGATGAGTAAATATTTTCAAAAGGTGAAAAGAAAACATAACAAGATAAAAAATGTTCGGCATAGAAGTGGTCCCAGCAGGAGACTGGCTTTACCTGGTCCATAGGAGAGCCCTGAGCACAACTGTACCACAGAGACACACCCACCCTGAGGCAGGGGCCATTCTGTTTTTACCTGCATGTCAGTTAGACACAGGGTTGTTAACTGTGGAGGGGAGGGATGGGGGACAGAGGGTTCATTAAAGGAGAGGGTGCATACTACCCAGTGGTGGGAGGAGGCCAAATAGACATAGGGGATTTGGGGAGAAGGGGGAGCAAACACATAACACCAAGAGGCAGGGGGAGGGCGAACGTGAGAGGGTGTTGCTGAATGACAGGGTGAATAAAACTCAGGGCTGAGGAGGAATCTCCTTGGGCTCAAGACCATTTTTGTGGGATAAGTGTTTGTTAGCCATAGGCAGCCAAAATAGCAACTGGTAAAAAGGGGAACTCCTAGTGATGGGAAGCTGGACTGGGCCCCAAGAAAATCCTCCACAGCCTCTAAATTCCATTACGCTATGTTGCGTCTTTCACAAACCAGAATGTCGGATGTTGAACTGAATTAATGTCCTGTCAACTTCCCGGAACACGGCTCCCTATGCTATCTCCCCTGCCTGAGGCATTCTAATCCTAGCCTTCTTTCGTGGAGATAGAAACTTAACTTTGAGGACTTACTGGGCCGCCCATACCCTCAGAGATCAGGATTCCCCATCCTAATAAGGCAAGACTGTACAGTTATTATACAATCTGCTACAAGGCTGAAAATGTCACACACATGTGTACATCCCACCTGCTCATGGGCAGATCTGTCTCACTGCTTTGTAAAACCAGTAAAATCTCACAGTCATATTTGAAAATTGCAAAAAATGTGTTTGTACGTACTGATAACACATTGGTTATAAATAAACTCAATACAGAATTTGCTGGGGCTACTCAAGTTACATAAGATTCATTTACGTGACAAACTTTAATCCAAATTTATGTAACAAAAAAGGGGATTTTTTTTTTTTTTTTTTTAGTATGGAAGATAAGTTTGCCCATCTGTTTTCCCTTTTTACTGTTCTGCTTATACACCATGGAGTCTGAATATTATTATTAATTATTTTAATCTTAAGGCCTTTACACATTGCTGTTCTCTTCCTGGAATTTACTTTCCTAAGCAAATTTTTGCCTAAAACATCCCTCTAAGTGTCGAAAACCTCCCCCAGCAAAGAGAGACACTGATTTCTGTGACGCCTTCCACAGCTCTTTCCTCTCTATTCCCAGAGGTAGGAATCTTCACTCTTCTGTTTGGACATTTGGTGTCCCTCACATTCCATAAAAGGGTCTATTTCTTACACATCTGAGCTGCCAAGCAATTCACATTATTTCCTGGCATTTATCGGTTTCTTAGTAAATGTTGACTAGTTAATATTAATTGAATCAATTTGCATATCCTTCTTTGCTATTAAACCAACCAGTTGTCAAATTATCCCTCTTGCTGGTTCTCAAAAGTGTCATTTATAGCTCAGGATCCTTGGGCTCAGGAAATTAAACCTCTCCAGAAGGAGGAGAATAAATTACAGAAGATGTGGCCTCTCCAGCATTAACTATTCCCTTCTATCCTCTTACCACACATGTCTGGGGCTACTGAGCACAGTATGTGATTTCATGACCTACTCCAGCGGAGGGGAAAAAAAAAAAAAAAAGTCCTCTGGATGAACAAACGTCTCCTGTAGCAGAGGCCCAAGGTTAATTGGGTTAATTTCCAAAAAAAAATTATGACTGGCTTCTTGGCTCTAGTCTTTGCCCAGAAATTTGGGAACAGCAAATAACTGATATCCCGCCGCATCCTTCCCTTACAAGCACTCAGAACTCCAATCAGCAGAAAAGGCTTAGTGACAGTGATTGTTACAACTTTGGGTCTTACTAATAGTTCATTCACTTCCCATGCTGGGACACCTGACCCAAAGTCATCAGAAAAGTCAGCTTTTATGTTTATCTCTAATGAGCTTGAGTCTGTCCTCTCCAGTCCTTGGTTTTATGAATTTGGCTGTCTCTGAGCTATGCATTCCAACAGAGCTGTTTTTCATCTGAGGGGCTTATTCCAACAGCATTTCTTGCTCCAACACCAGTAGGGAGAATTCTTTAAAAAATGGTCCTGGTAATTAGTTTCGTGTAATACTGCTGTGTTGTCATAACCTCATCTCCTCATCCTTGAGAGAACAAAAAAACAAAAATGCTCAAAACCTAACCACAAAATTAAATGAATAATTTTCTTCATATAAGCAACATAAATCGAGCTGGCTCCCTATAAAGATGACACCATACCATCCCCCATGAAATGAAATTCTCAATCATCCAGTGGGGAGCTGGGCTGGAGGGAGGCAGAGGCCTGATCTTGTTATGTGCTCGCTCCCAGTACCACTGCATGGCTCCCTCATTCTGCCGCAGCCCCGCCCAGCTTGCAAGCTCCCCTGAAATGTGGGGACTATTCATTCAGGGTCACTCAGGTGGAAAGCAAGCACACTTACTCTGAATCCATTCTTCTCCTGTTACTACACTCTGTTTCACTACAGATGAGGAATAAGGGACTCATCATCCCCAACAACTTATCTCCCTCTTTCTACCAGTTTGGCTTATATGTCCTTTTTATTGCCAGGGGAAAACAAAACAAAACAATCCAGAAAGACTCTCCATAGTCAGTGAAGGATTTTTTTTTTTCCCCATCAAATCCAGATTCCTTTCCCACAAACTCAAGCTCAACACCACCAGTGACATCAGAGGAGTCAGTTTATGGACACTGTGCTCACTACTTATCCTTAAAACATTCTATTTTCCAATGATCTGCCTGCCCTCCATTCCCCCAAACCACTGTGCTTGTTACAAAACACAGCCAGGTATTTACAGAATGTTCTATACTTGCACACGTCAAAACACTGAATCACTTCCATTCTCACTTGATCTTCTACTTAGCATTCTGTCTAGCAACTCTTATTTCCCTAGCCTATCACCTTTTCATCACTTTTTTGGAATAAACACCTCGTACATTTCACATCTGAATGGTTACAGGCAGACAAATATTGGTGATTTCCTGAAACAGCAATTCACTCATTTCTGCCAGGATTTAGCCTTTGCTTGTTACTAATGACATTCATCCACTGATCTACCATAGTGTAGCCTAGGCTTTGGAATCACAGTCTAGGGTCCCAACTCTGGTCCTGCAACTTAGTTGTCACTATAAGGGATGATGACTAGAAAGGAGCCACAGAGAAAACCATACGGGTCTTGTCTCATATAGGCCCTGAGCATATTAAAAAGATAATATTCTATACACTTTTAATTCTTTAAATAGTCACAAAGAATCAAGATCCAAAAGTGGCTACTGATAAATTTATATTTTCTTTATATCTGAAAATACTTTAAGACATAGTTGTTGGCTTAAAACAAGCCTCATCCATTTCTGTCTCTTAATACTACACTGATGATAAAAATAAAACTTTACCGGTGATTACAAGATTATGACTAACCATCTTATGACTCTATAAGTTTTCTTTCATGTATACATTTTTTCGAGCTCAATTCAAATTGTTTATGAATTTAAAATCAGGCAAACAAGGCTCTATTTCTGGTTATTTTGTATTCTTGGTCATTTGGTTGTCAGCCAGTATAATTTTCATACTTTTAAAAGAAGTTTATGATGATAGCTTGTCTCCAGCAACTAAAGAAAATCATATTAATCTCTCTCAAGTGGCAAAAAAAAGAAACATAAAAGTTATCATCTATTTTGTTAAAATAATAAAGGAAAAGAGAGACAGTAAAACTATGCCAGGTAGGAGAAAACACTAGCACCAGAAAGTAAAAGACCCATTTTGACCAGCCAAGATATATTTATTATATATAAATTAAAGCTGAACTTAGTAGCAAGTGTTAGAAAGGAACCAAGAACTCAAAGTCACTGAGGCTTTTCCCTTCTTTTTTTTTTAATCATTTACATTTGTGTTAAAGAACATTTTAGACATCTGAAACAAAAACCACTATAATTATTAATTTGTAATTTTTTAAAGAATGTTTTACAATGATTAGGTGAGCTCAAAATCATGATGCGGTTCTCAATTTTTATGAGAGACTGATGCTGAACTGTTAATAAAAGCATGCGAAGTCTTCCTTTGTTTTTTGTTTGTTTGTTTGTTTCCCTTTGTCTTGAGTACACTATTAAGCACTAGTACCTGTTTTGGTAAGTTGCTTGACATCTAGGAGCCTAAATTTATACATTCGTAAAATTGAAGGGCTGGGTAGAAAGACCCATTGAGATCTGAAATACTACGATTTTTAAGAGGTAATTGGGTTATGGAAGGTGGAGCCCTCATGATGAGATTAATGCCTTTATCAGAAGACACACAAGAGCTGTGCCCTCTCTCACTGCTCTCTGGGCCACAGGGATGCCGCCCACCTGAGGAGGAAGCAGGCTCTCACCAGACACTCTGCCTGGCGCTTTAAGAGTGGGACTCAAAGCCTCAGGTCTGGGCCTCCTACTGCCAAGAGTAACAGCCACCCCATTTTTATAAAAAGGAGTTGTTACTTATCGCTGCACAGGTCATGTGAAAATGTATAAGCATGTATTAAAATTAAAATTAAAATAGTATTAAGTGCTCGCTTCGGCCGCACATATACTAAAATAGTATTAAAACAGGGGCACCTGGGTGGCTCAGCGGGCTGTTTGCCTTTGGCTCTGCTTGTGATCCCAGGGTCCTGGAATGAGCCCCCTGTTCTCAGTGGAAAGTCTGCTTCTCCCTCTCCCTCTGCCCCTCCCTGTCACTTGTGCTTTTTCTGTCAAATAAATGAATTTTAAAAACCTCTGTAAAAATAAAAGTATAAAAATGTCAGCCATGTCTTCCTTACATAATGTCTACTTCCCCTTTAAATCTGTCCTTGAGAACCCTTTTACTATGTCACTTGAGTAAGAGTATGTAGGGGAAATGGGTACTTTTTCAATTTTCAGGTTTAATTCTCCTTAAGGAGGAAAGTGGACCTAGAGGAATTACTACAGTGACGAATGGAATTAAACCAACAGCAGCATGCTACCAAATAAAGACTATTTTTAATAGATTTTCAGAAAACTTTAAAAGATCTATGTTTTAAATGATTAAAATTATATATATATATTATAATATGTACTATAAAGCATGTTATTCACATGTATACATACAGGTACATGCATACTTATGTTTGCATATACATACATACACCTTGATTTTGATGTGAAATCAAGCCATTTTTTAAAGAGATCAATTTTGAGACGTGTCAGCTTATAAAGGGGTTAAATCTAGAACAGAGATAGGATTGTACCGCACTTTGTACTTCACAGTGCCATCTTCTGACGACCAGTGGAAGTGTAGTTCCAGTAAGCCATCAGCACTTCAGCTTTGTAAGGAAAATCTGACTTCTCATTAGGTCAGTCTTCAAGACAGACTAAGTTCAAATGATGAAGTCAGTTGCTTTTCACATCCTTGAAACCAAAGGTGATACTACTTGCGACACGGGGAGGTTATGAGGGTTTGCTTAGAAACGCGGTATAACCTGCAGCACCCTGAATCCCTGGGTCGGGCATCCCTGTTCATATAACACAAGTCCCTTTTTTGACACTAGTCTGCATTAGGTTCTCAATAGCTATGTTTCTGAGCTACTTCTCAAACGCCTGACACCACCAATTCCAGGGTAAACACGTCCTGCCTGAGAATCCTGACCTTAAGGTTTATGCCTAATAAATGATGGGTTCAAATTCCACCTCTACATTTTAGTAATTTTGTAACCTGAGAGCTATTGACTTCTTTACTCCTTAATGTTGTAATCTACAAAACACCTTCAGGAGGTATGGAAAAGCATTACATGAAATTACAAAAAAAAAAAAAAGAAAGAAAGAAAAGAAAAGAAAAGAAATTATCCCAGAGAACTGGGTAGCACAATTCTTATACATAAAACAAAACAAAACAAAAACAAAACCCTTAACCACTGTTATTATAAATTTAAAAAATTAAATTATGAGTCTGGGCAATTGAGAGCACTACCTAGGATCACACAGGTAGAAGGTGCTGAGCTTCAGTCAGGTCGGTCTGATCTCTACCATGTGTTCCTAAGCCCCACAGTTAAAATCTGGATGCCTTCTGGGGCCAGGCAGTAGAACATTGTAGTTTGTTGGTTTTGACTTTGGAAAACGACGTCCACAAATAAAGAAAATATTACATAAATATGATTATTTTCTTTCACAATGAGAACAAGATAAAATACACATTATTTTAGTTAGAACTTTAGTTGTGAGCTCAGGGGATACCTGAGAAGACATTTTTCTTTCCTTCTCTCACTGTGTAAATCAGAACCCACAGAGCAGAGGGACACGAGCAGACATGGGCTCATTCCAGGGCTTTAGATCACACGCTAGGAGGCGCTGTGGCACAGTAATTAAGAGCATGGGCTCTAGTGCTGTTTGGTGTTTGAATTTAGAATTCACTTAGTCAGTTTACAACCTTGGCCAGGTAACCTCACCCCTGTGTGCCTTATTTTCCATATATATAAACCAAAGGCAAGGTTAGGAAGCACGTCACGGGTTAACTGTGAGTCTTAACTTGGTTTAAAGTGTTCTGTGACAGTCAGTGATTGTGTATTATCATGTCATCGTTTGATTCTTTTGTTCTCCCAAGAAAACTGAAACTGCAGAAAGGAAAGGAACAGACATAATATGGCTAGCATCGTTGCACATTCTGCTTGATCCAGAAAAATTAATCCGGAAAATTGTTCTTCACATCATGCAAAGCCAAGTGCTAAGGCAGGTGGTGGGATATGTGTGTGTAGGGGGGGGGGGCAGTGATCAAAACCTTTTTTTGCCAGGCTAAATATTACTTCTACCTCATCTGAAAACTCTGATTTCCTGCTCCAAGTAGAAAACAATAAGCAAGAAAACATAGGTCTTGGTTTTCGAATCTTTGTCACATGACTTAGAGAGATAAACACGGGACAGGAAGTGGAGTTAGTTTCCATTCTTTTCAGAGTTTCTAAGATTTCACCTCACTTTCCAGTACTTTTTAAATAAAACATGGTCCCTGATAAAACTATGCAATACAGTTTTATATCATTTAGTTTGACTGTTTTCTCTGCCATTTGCAGCCCTGTGTGATTTTTTTTTTTTTTTAAATGAGGCAGGGATTTATTCTCATGTATCTTGACTAGTAAATGCAGCCTGGTATATGAGAAGATACTTAGTTATTAAATTTATATGCATGCAGGGGCACCTGGGTGGCTCAGTCTCTTAAGTGTCTTATTTCATCCCAGGCCATAATCCCAGAATCCTGGGATCGAGCCCCGGATTGGGCTCCCTCCTCAACAAGGAGCCTGTTTCTCCCTCTCTTTGAGCTTTCTGCCAAATAAATAAATAAATACTTTTAAAAAGTTATTTACATGTAAAAATCAGCAGAATTTTTTTTTTTTTGCCAAAAGATCACCATATTTCTATCCTCCTGACTTCAAACAATGTGCATGTTGAATAAATATCAAAGATTTCAAACTGTTCTAGACTCTATAGTTCTCAAACACTGGACCAGTGGCTTCCAAGCTTTCCTGTGCTTTGGAAGCACCTGAGGTCCAGGTTAAAATGAAAATTTCTTGGCTACTTCCTCAAGGAATCTAATCTAGTAGGCCTAAGGGCAGGGATCAAGAAGTTGCCTTTTTATAAGCCTCCCACAGGACATTCTAATTTAGGTACACTGAGAAATATACCTTGAGAAACATTGATCTAAAGACTGTTTTCTACATAGGAATAGGAGTATTAGCTGGCAAAGTTTTGTATTTATTATAAAGGCTTCAATTTTGCTGGTCTTCAAACTAATGAATTTCTTGGGCTGACTGAAGAAATTATTTTTTAATAGCGGATCATTTTTATCTTTCAATTTTTAGTATTTTCTAACTGACGTATATTTAATACGTGGCATACTACTTTCAGATGTAATTCTAAGAATATGTTTAATGTAGCCTGTCCCACCCCATGTAAATAGTTATTTGTCAACGTGGTTTAGTTTTGGCATTATTTGTATTGTACATTATTTTTCTTCATCATGTATTTATTTAGAAATTAAATCCTACGGCCAGTCCTATAGATACGTTCATATAGCAATTCTCAGAATAAAAGGGTTCAAATCGAATTACTTTCTAGCTGGGAGAATGTAGGCTAATCATTTAATGAGTCTGAAACTCAGTCTTCCTCACAGTAAAGGTGTTTTAAGTAAAACAGGTTGCAAGGAAGGGTTAAGTTAATAGAAAGCAAGTATCTAGCACGTTTTCAGGTAATTAATCAGTCCTCAAAAATATTGGCTGAATCTGTAACTTACATGTTGTATCAAAGGACCAACTGAAAGAAAGATACATACAACGCACAAAAGGGATTTGATACCCTTCAATATTCTTCTAAACTGTAGTCTCAGGAAAAATTTGCCCCATTTTCATAAGAACTTATTTGTAGAATGAGCTCACATTTCACTCTGTGGCATCTGGAGGAAAAAGCTACATGTTCTCAATAATATAAAGCTTCTTCAACCACATCTGCTTCTTGCCAACATGTCACTTCAATTTTTCATGCATTGTCTTGTTTCTTTTATAATTCAGTCTTGCCCTCTCCCTTTGCTGCCCAATGTGAATGGCTTAGTTCACTGCAAAGACAACCAATGAATGACTGCAAGCATTAGAGAAGAGAATTTTTAAAACAAAATAACAACAACAACAACAACAACAACAACAAAACAATGAAAACAGGAAGGCTAGAATCTGGAACTTTCCTCTCCACTACCACTATCTCTGTCCACACCTTCGGAGACCGAAGGTTGGGTTTTTGGCTTCCCTTTGCCATTCCAGCCCCTTCTTCACCAACTGCGGAGGTCATGACCAACCTTACCCCATGTGAGAACACTGCATGATTAGAGTCCAGAACCCTCAACTCATCAAAAAGGCTTGTGGCTGTTATGTTGTCCTTGTTTAAGAAAGACCTCTTTGGTTCTCTCATCTTCAAGTAAACTTGTAAAATGAACTTTCTTTAAAGGCATTAACATATTATGGTAATAATTTTAATAACTATATTTAATGTTCAACTATTAGTCACATAATTTAGAGCTTTTGGACTCCAAATAGAGGTTAGGTAAGGCCATACTGGTTTCTCTCATTTTTTTTCTTGAGGTAGTTTCAGGTGTTTAAATCAGTGTTGCCAACTGCAATGGGTTAGGATGTCCCAGAATTGGCTTTTACTTTGGTCTCAAATTATCTGCATGAATTTAGAAGGAAAACATACAGTCTCCATTCAGTTTTATCATCTGTGATAAGCGAAGATGGGACTGAGCTCCAAATCTCTTCACCAATACTTCTGTCTTGTCCACACCAGCATGAGGTACAGTTGATGAAGGACAGTGCTTTCTGAAATGAAATTACACTCTGGTGGGGTAAAATTGATCTCATCCCTTTCAATCAGATAAGAATGGAAATATAGTGAGTTGAATTTCTCTGTTCCAGACACTATTCTTTTAACACATTAGCTTACTGAATACTCTAAATCAGAGAGGTATTATCACTTTTTTTTTAATTGATGAGGGAAATGTGGCTAAGTGTTGTTAACTGACATGAAGTCATGCAGCTAGTAAGGCTAATCCAAAGTCTGAGTTCATACTCTTTGTATTTAACCCATACAACAGGGCAAAGACTTCCTGCAAACCCTGCTCACGAAGCTTCTGCTCAGAGTGTTCCGAATATTAGTTTGAAGGACAGGAAATCGGAAACCCTAATAATTCCCTGGAAGATAGGCAGGAGGAAGTCACATCCCCTATAGGGACATGAGATAAAGGCTGGTCTGGAATCTGCAATCATTGCTACCAACACCTTAGCTCAGCTGCAAGGGCTATTTTGGAAGATGGCAAGTTGTTGCATGTTTTCGTTTCCATTTTCCCCCAAGAATTGATCACTGGGTCAGTTCTCTCCCTGCCTACCCCCAGAAAAGTCTTATCAGAATATAAATGTTATTATGATTTTGGCGATACCAGTCAATTCACTTAAGGAGTATGTTTTGATTTTTAATAAATTCATTAGACACTGGTTGCTTGAGGTAGCCAATGCAAAATCGACACACTAAATTGTAATCTCTACCTATAGTAATAGCTGGCACATCTTAGGATCTCTTAAAGACTCTGAAGTACAGGTACATGCACTGACATAGCACTTAAGCACATTTTCTTTAATCCTAATAACCCTAAATGATGGACACTTTATTTTCATTTTATAGATGAGTAATTAAAGTCTGGATGGCTAAGAAACCTATCCAAATAAAAAGATCTTGTAATATGTACATGCAGGATAAGATCTGGGACCACCTGACCCTAAAAAGCTATATAAGTGGCTCATTGGCCCCACTGAAAATGTAGAGACATGTAAACCAAATGAAATGTATGCTCATCGTAAAGTTCAATGTGAACAGATCTTTGAATCTACGTGAATTCATCTTCGTAAGGTGGTTGAGTATGTTTCGCATTGAGCAATACCACAGAATTACAGCACGGATTTAACAGGAGAGCAATATAAAAGCAAATGCCTAGCTAGGAGCCCCATTTATAGGAAATAGTTTGAAAATAGGAAAAGATCCCAAAAGCACCAACAATATCACCTTCGCAACAGAACTGAAAAATCGACAGGAACCATTAGAGGTGTATTGCTTGAGAGGTAAATTGTGAGCAAAGGTGAGAACTCATTAATGACTCCTTAGGGTTTTGAAAATGACCTGGAATCTCTTTTTTAAGCCAGCTCACTCTTCAAAAGACAACTGAATATGGACAAATAAAGGGTGTTTAAATCTGCATTGCTGTGATTTCCTTTGACGGTAGCCTGTTGTTCTATCATGAGTATATGTGCTCAGAGAATGTTTTAGAGCTACTATTTATTTCACAATAACTGGAAAAATTCCAGATATATTGCAGGATATATCTGGATATATATATGGCTTGATTACAGAAGAACTATGTCATGGAAAGCAGTCACATGATAGAACAGAGAGAGTATTGGGGAAAATTCCAAGTCCTTGCTCTGGTTCCCCTCGGTGGCCTTAGGTAAGTCTGTCACTTTGGACCTCGCTTTTCTCATCTCTAAAATGAAGGGCTTTAAACTAGAATGCAACCTTATATTCACAGTATGTTTCCCAATAACAAACTCTTTAAAGTACACTCAAAAAGATTAAAACACGTGAAAGCAACACCAAACAAGTCAGACATAATTGCAATGCAATCACTACCTATGGTATAATGATGTCTCCTGGTGTTTATGAAAGCATTCTCAGAGCTCAGTGTTTACTTGGTTGACCTTCAGCTTCTATCTGAACGTGATGGTTAATTTTGGTATTTTTTTGGCCTCCTATAATAAAGAAGCAAAGTTCGTACATGTCCCGTTAAACATGTCCTTTCTTCAAAGCAGACTTATCATTATCTATGCTTTATATCTCGCCATGGCAGCAACCCTTTTCTATGATTCACTAAATGAACAGACATCAACACTCATTCACACATACAAACACACACACATACACACACACACACACACACACTAATCTATAACAAAAAATATTTATTTTCACTTAATGATCAGAATTTATGGCAAAATTCTGAAAATTTTAGGATAAAATATGTGCAAACTAATTGAAATTAGATGATCTCTAAAGTCATTTTCAAAATTAGCTTAGGGATAACCCTTTCATGTGACGATTCTTTAAACATAGTCAAGTTTCTTCTTTATCATTGGTTTTCAAATTGTTCTCAATAGTAGAAAAAAAATCTTTTATGTATTTAGAAATTTAAAAGAAAAAAATTGTTAACAGATTATGAAATCAATTGACGAGTAGAAAATAAAACTGTAGAACCTTTTACATATCAATCCTGCTTATGCAGTTTCAAAGCATCCTTTTACTGACACCTGGGCTCATGGCTTTGATTTGATATTATGTATGTGCTATATATACAATTAAATTTTAAATAGATACACAAGTAGTTAAATATGTACTTTTGTGCTAAATCACATTCTATATGATAACGCAATTTTTCATGGTGTTTGCCAAGTGCACAGCACTGCCCAGGCACTTTGCCATCAAAACACTTTTGAAAGAACCAGCCTAGTAACAAGGTAACCCTCATTACTTCTATTGCTTCCTCTCTTCTTTGCCAATATTTTCTCTTTTGGACGAGGACTGTAATTCCTGTTAATTTTCTGTCATTCAACTGACTTGCATCCAATTTTTCATTTATTTTGCTATGTCCTGATCAATCACAGATACAAACATTGTGTGAACATCATCAAAACAACCGCACAGGCTAATCCCTGGCTGATCACTATGTCCCAAGAAATATGCAAACTCCTTCCCTAAATAAATTCATTCAGTCCTTACCTCTCAGGTAGTTTCTACAAAGAGCCCTATTTTCTACTTGAGAAATTCAGATAGGATAAGCAATTTACCTAACATCACATGGTTAGCAAGTGCTGCAGGATGTTAAAGTTTATTACAAAATATTACTTCTCTCACTGTCCTTGAAAGTGGAAGTTCCTCCTGAGACTTCCTCAATGGCATTATTCACTGTTTTCTCTATTCGTATCTAGAATTTTAAAATGTTTGTTGCTATTTACCCAATTTTGCCTTAATACTATTTCTGTACATGACTAGATTATAAGGACATGCATCTGTAACTAATATCTTCTTGTCTTGGTGCCTGACACTTCCAATGTGTGATAATGAAAACATCTTAGACAACTTCTAAAGGTTATGAAGTTCGAATGATTTTTTTTTTCTCTTCTGGAGAAGATAATATAATATTAATTGTCTGCTTAATCAGGTTAAATGATTTAGCCCTACTTATTCAGGGGATTTCCTTTAGAAGTCAGTCAAAAACCTGTTCTCAAGCACATGTACCTCACACAAGTGCTCTCATGACACTCTTGAGAGAACACTGTATCATTACAATCACATACCCCTCAGTGGTTTCAGTAATTTTTGCTTCCTGGTGGGTAAGTCAAATTCCTCTTTCCAATTACATGGAGTTTGGTCTGGGACAACTGTGATCAAATCATAATTGTTTGAGGGGTCTCTTATTAGTCATGAGGGGAATTTAATCCCCAAAGATAAGCCCCAAATAAGTCATTTTAAAAATTGTTATAGGAAATAAGCAACTAAGGTCCAGAATGGAAATTTGAAAAGTCAAAAATTCGCTCATTAATATCCTCTTATCCAAGAAAAGACCTGTCACTAACTTGATTACACAGAAGAGTAGAATTCTTATCACAAAGGAATGCACATAGGGCCATATAAAGGTGTGTGTGACAAGACTCACTCTGTGTAGGGCTTGGGAAAACAAACCCACAGTTACATCGTATCAACTTGGGGGCGGGGATGGTTTAAGGAAGACCACTTACTACCTCAAATTTATTTGCTTAATTTTTTTAAAAAGGTGTTTATTGTGTTTTTATTGTGACTCTAGTCTTTAGTTTATCCCATAAATTAATTTAATTCTGAAGTCAGATTAAGACACAGAGCAAATAGGAGCCTAGAGCATCTTCAATATATAGTATCATCTAAAAATAGATTCCAAAGTAAACATGTGGTATGACTGCTGATCTGAGGGACCAGGAGAGACCTCTAAGGTGACTCCTATGGGGAGGACTATAAGCCTACCATCTGCTTAAAGTTCTTGCTTGATGGAAAACCACCAGAAGTCAGTAGACCTTCACTCCTCCCCTGCCATGTTTCTCTCCCCATTAAGTCATTTAAAACTCAATAAACCAAAGGCATCAAGAGCAGAATCACAGCATAGAGGAACAGAGGTTCAGCAGACTAAAGCACAAGCCTTCTCCAGCACTCCATGGGTCCCTTTTCACCAAGAACTTCTAAAGATTTTTTCACCCTACTATTCCTTTCAATACCCATACTACTTCTTTCTGAAGTGAATTGCTGGCTGCCTTGGAATTGCAATTTAATACTTCTACAGAAGGAAGCTCTTTAAAAAGTAGAGTCATTCTTCTCTAAAGCTCTTACACCAACGTATGTTTGCTTTCTTTGACCACATTTATTTGTGCACAGGTTAAATGGGTTTCTGCATTAGCTTTATAATTCATATCATTAACTTGATGTTTGGAATTTGTATATCTTTCTAAATGGGGGGGCCAATATACAGAAAATTAAATAGCTCTTTTTAACTCTATAGGGTTTACCAGTAAAACAATTCTTGGTTACTGCTAATGGTGAATATTTAACTTGTTTTTTTTTTAGACAAATAAAGTAACTCTGATTGAGGATCATCAGTGTTGTTCACTATGGTGCAAATTATGGAATTTGGGGGCTTTAGCATTTAAAATCGTTACAAAAATGTAAAGATGGAGAGCAAACAAAAACAGAAAGCTATCCCAAAAAAATCATATTTAAAAGGCAAACTGTTTTAGGGTTTTCATCCCTGTGGATAGAAAACTATTACATAGTAATTATCTTTCCCTAATTGCATATGTTTTAGTGAACACATTCCTTTAGTATAAAACAAAAATAAACTTTAGGCCTCTTGGAAAGGTAATAGTATGGTATTAAAGAGCTATGCCCAGAGAAAGGGATATGAAACAAATACTTTTTTTTTTTTTTTTTTTTTGCGCCTTAAGTGTTTCAGATTCACATTCACACCACTTTGAAAAGAACTTGGCCATAAAAGTGATACCATCCAAAGGCTATAGGAATATGCAGTAACTGCCACCCTTTTCTAATGCTTTCAACATGATATAAGCTTGTGAAATGCCACTTGCTTCACACACAAGACCACTAACTAAGAAAGCAATGAAAAGTCTTTGGCAAGAAAACCCACTGTCACAGGTGCTCATGGCTGAGCTACAGTTTTTTTCTCAGCAGGACAATAAACTCACCTCTACTAATGCAACTGTTCTTACAAACCTGTTTAGTTCAGGTTCTAGCCTGCACATGAACCATATGCCTATAAGAAATCTTAATTATCACAAGAGAATGGCCTTCTGTTAGAAACCACTAAAATATAATCTCTTCTTGCAAAATGATGTATTTGATAGCACCATATGCATTGTCGAATCTGCTGTCACAAGGTAATCTGGATATCCAGTAAAATAAATTACTACAGAGTAATCACAAGACAGGGCACTGATTATGAAAAGTTTCAGGTTTTTAAGCCCGGCATGCTCTTTTCTGTTGAGTTGCAAGAAGGAAAATTTAAAGACCTGACATAAGTTTTTACATACAAATGACACTGCAGATTTCATATCTAAAGTAAACTAGGAATGACTAACTCTAATTTTTGTTGTAATAAATGTGTTGGCTATTTAAAAATGTTATCCTAATAAAAATTAACACTTCCATAAAAGGAAAGATGATGGCTCTTTGTATTATGTAACCAACACTAAAACTTTAGAAGCTAGAGACTATGAGCTTCCTGAGTCACTTAAATTATAGCATCCTTAAAAAGTAAATGTACTTTTGGAACACTAGAGAATTTCACTGTCTTTAAAAATCATTGTGGGCTGGGTTTCTATTGTTTAAATATGTATTATTTTGTGCATATGGTGACAGGCACCTACTTCAGTATCCAAAGTTTGAGAATTTCCTTTTTCTAGAAATCACAGTTATTAAACTATAACACAAGAGTTCAGAGTAAGTGGCAATACACTTTAAAAAGACGACTGATGTACAGTTTGGATTAAGTCATTCAGAGTTAACACATTTAGAGGTTAAAATGGGTTCTGTAATTGGTGCAAGTTACTGTAATACTGGGAAGCAAAGTGATTTTTAAAACCATCTGCACTTTGTGAACTGAAATGACAAGCAACCCTTAGAAAAAATAAAAATAATATGTAACTCATGTTCCATTTTAGTCTGGGAAAGTCACCTGCGCTTTGTCTGCAAGGAAAGACGAAGTTTATGAATAATTAGGGCGAAATCAAACAGTCCTCTCACTCTAAAAGGAAAGTCTGGTTAGAAGAGTCTGAAAGGGGATATATATATATATAGATTAGGAATGGAATAAAGGATTTTACTGCCTCATTCTTATAGACAATGAGTTTTCTTCATTCTTAATTTCAGAATTTGATATAACCCTGCCTCCCCTCTTCATTTTCCATCAGATGCACAATCAGATAATGTTTCCATTCACAGAGATTTGAAACGATCCTCATGCTGTGAGGGTTATTTTATTTTATAGTAGCCAAGAGAAAGAGGTTGCTGCCAATATGATGTTAAGGGCATACAGAATAAAGGCTCATTCCCGGGCAATGAAACAGACCACCTTTGTGCTCCTTTTGAGGAAGAAGAATGCAAACCCATCACCAACTTTGGGACTTGATCAACAGTGGGGAGTCACAAAACTCTTTTCAACCACTGCATTTTAAACCTCCACTAAAAATAGCTTCTCTGTGCTTGGGCTTAAAGTCCCGTCTGTGGCCAGTGATGGAGTACAGTACTTAATTGTTTCTGACTAGGGTCTCTGCATCAGCACTCTGAGAGTGTCTTCCAACTTTTAATCGCCTTGTGTATTCTTTAATTAGACCTGTTCACAAGATAGCCAAATGAAAATGCCTACCACTAAGCCTGCTCAAGACCTTAAAACAGGTCATTTCAGAAGTCCAGGAACTTTTGTGCAAGGCTTACCATCTTCCAGGATTAATCATCTTTCTCTGGTTCCCCATACCTTAAAATCAGACACACTTGGAGGAGGCAAGCTTTGTGGCTGTTAAGTCATCTCTAATGAAAAGACACTGCCTGGTGACAATTCCCCTCTTGTCTCTCCATTTCCTTTACTTTGGTCTGTTACTGCCTGTTATCTGTGCTCCTACTAGGGCTGCAGGAAAACATGTTTTCTTTGAAAGGAAAAGCGCATAGTCCCCTCACTGGTTAGGAGCACTGAGACTTTCTCTAAGGGCTAGGGTAACTAGAAAAGGGCTCTACTCTCCAGTAAGGATTTCAGAACCCGAAACACAGAGGCACCCTTTAACTTAGGCGGGAGATGCAAACAGCTGAAGTGTCTGTCCTTGGCCCTGACAGGTGACCTGCAGTAGGACCAACCCACCGGCAGCGCCCCTGGGCTCGGGTCACTCACGCTCCCGGACTCACCTGGTGCTGAGGACCAGCGCCGGCAGGAGAGGCAGCAAGTAGTGCGCTGGGCTGAATTTCATGCTGTCGCCTGCCGGGGTCCTCCTTCCCTCGCTGCCTTTGCTCTCCCTCCTCCTCCGGGTCCTGTCGCTCCTCGGTGCCCGGCTCTGTCCCCGGCCGGCGAAGAGCCCTCTCCAGCAGCGGACGGAAGGAAACGGACAAACGGACGGACGCCTCGCGAAGGCAGGCACTGAGAGCGGGGAGTATCTTCGGCAGTGATGTCACCAGCGAGGCGAGCCCTGCCCGGGATTGTTCGGCACGCTGCTGCTCCCGAGCCTGGAGGGCGCGTTGTCACTCGCGCTGGAGGCGGCGCGGGGAGAGGGAGGGGGGCCCGGCGACGGCCCCGCGCTGGGGTCCGCGGGCTGCGCTCACCGGGCTGCACCCCCTCCTGGGGCTGATCATTTATTCTTCCTCTCCCGAGGCTCGGGAAGGAAGGGAGGGAGGGGAGGGGAAGGGCGGGGCGGGGGTGGGGGGCGAAGAGAGAAATCTAATCTTCCAGTAATTGAAGCCGAGTACTCGGCAGGATGTGAGACAGAATTCACTGGGAAAGACTATCAGACGCTCCGAGTCGCAGGCAGGTGTCCCTCACCTGATTACACAGTGTTTAGAAAAAATGTCGCTCTAGAGAGTGTTTAGAATATTCTAATTAGAAATGCATCATGATTAGCCTGATGCAGACGGAAGAAAAGCAGGAGTGAGCAGTGTCCAGAAGCGGACACTGAACCCGCAATTCTACACCGCAAGCTTTTTTTAGTCCGTAAACGTGGGATATAAAGAGGTTTCCGGGCATAAGTTAAGACGTCTGCTGCTTCTGGGTTTTGAAGATTTCTGATCTTCCTTCAATTTCAATCTGTCCCCTACTACCAGCGGCTGGCAGTGGGGTTGGAGCTGGTGCCCCAATTTCACTCACCTGAAGGGGTCCTTTCCTTCAGGTGAGGAAACATAACTGAGGTATTCATCAAAATGCTAACAGTAATTAACTCAGAGTGGTGGTATCAGGGGACAGAAGACTGTCATTTTGTTGTCTATATTTTTCAAATTTTCTATAATAAACATCTGATATTAAGCTTTATTTTGAAAAAATGAGTAAAATAGAAACTCTAATACAAAGTATTATTTTTGTAAAAGCAAGTCTGGAAAATGGCCAACTTCGCTTACTGAGAGATGTTCAGTTCTAGGGTCCTTACAACATGGTTTACTTTTGATCTTCCAGCAGTATTTCTCAGTTAAATGTTTAAAAGGTACTTCTTCATACACTATTACACTGATCCTTACCAGAGCCATCCTAGAGAGATATAAATTAATATTATGCCTATTACAGAAATAAGGTAACAGAAGACCATGAAAATCTAGGCTGGATTTTTTTTTTTTTTAAACAAAGAACTGGATTCTTTTAAATCTTAAGCAAACCCTACCATCGCTTGGAACATTACACCTAGTACAAGTAAGTCCAATGACTAACACAAAGCTGATGTTCAATAAAGGCTAATGTGTACCCAAAGACCCTGGGCGGGGCGGGGGGGGGGCAAATTTCAGGTGGTAACAGGAATTCCTATCCAGAGGGTTCAGCTCACATTCCATTTTTTCCGAGGTAAGACACTTACAGTAAAATTTAGATGAAACAGTCCCTTTCATCTAATTTTTGAAACATGATTTGTAGAAAAAATATTTTTTAAAAAGCTTTATTTTAAAAAGGATACAAGTTTAAAGAATTAACTGTCTAATTTACTGATTTTTGGTTTTGCTTTTAATGGGATTGAAGTTTAAGACATTTATACAGAAGAGATATTGCTTTAAAACCCCAGACCAGGGGCACCTGAGTGGCTCAGTGGGTTAAGCCTCTGCCTTCGGCTCAGGTCACGATCCCAGCGTCCTGGGATCAAGCCCCACATTGGGCTCTCTGCTCAGTGGGGACCCTGCTTCCTCCTCCTCTCTCTGCCTGCCTCTCTGCCTACTTGTGATCTCTGTCTGTCAAATAAATAAATAAAATCTTTAAAACCCCAGACCACTAAAACAGAGGAGTATTGACTTTTCATAAACTGGATACCAGCCCCTTGGACAATAGGATCCACAATAGATAGAACTAGGCATATATAAAGATGAACTCACATGTGAATTACATGTCATTTACAAAGAAAAATTGCACTACACTCTGCTAAAACAGAACTCTGACTCCAAAGGAAATATGTATTTCAGTTTGCTCCTGTCAAAATTATTTAACAATAGATTTCCTGCTCAGTTGGGAAGGTGATCATTTGAGTTCCATACTCAACAAAAACATATGACTACTTGGTAATAAAAAAATTACATATACTAGGGAATAACACTCATACTTTTAGAACACCTATTTGTTTACATAACAAGTTTGTGTTCATTATCTTGTGGTCTTAATTATAGGAATCAAATATCCTAGTGATTTCTATTATCCTCCTCTGTTGCAGTTCAGGTGACAGATTCAGAGGGGTTAAGTAACTTGCCCAAGGTCACTTCATTACTTACATAGTGGATAACATTCAAATTAAGAATGTATCACTTCATAATATTTCTTTTGAGGGAAAATTTTTTAACACATCTATGTAAGAAGAGACATTCTCCAACCTAAACTATATTACTTTTTATTAGCTGTACAACATAAAATAGACAACTATAGATTGTCAACCGAGAAAGGAGAGTATCAGAATGAACTTTGGAACTTTGTTTAGACTGTGTCTCATGGTTAAGCTGTGCCCCTGTACTGGATACCAAAAAAGAACCACAAGGCCTGTTGGCCTCTGTATTTTCTGCAAGCAGGAAAAAAGACATCGAACTTAGAAGGGCAGGCAAGCATCAGGGAAACACATTTGGAAGGTGAGCCTAAGTGAGATTTTGGAAACTCCTACAGATTTAGAGGATTGAGGTATTATATTCTGAATTCAAGTATAGATCTGTTGCTCAGCAGAAGTCTTTTCTTCTTGGGGAATTACAAGACTGTAAGTCTCCATCACCCATGACACTCTGTCCACATTGTCACAGGAAAACTCAAATCCAAAATTGATTTTATGGCTTCAGAGAATTGGTGTATGAATTTTAAAGATGCAGCAGCGCAGACAATGTTTCACTTAGCTGAAACCACTTGTCCTATGCTGAATCCCAACACAGCTCAGCAAAAGTTGTTTTCAATAACTATACCCGAGTCTGGATAAAGGACATCACGAAAGTCAGTGCAGTTACAGCGGGAGGCTAGTCTCCATAAAATGCTGGGACTGGGAGATACAGAAGCTATTTTTTAAAGAGCACTGAGTTACCAAAAACATCACTATTTTAAAGTGTGTAACTCAGTATTTTTAAAATATACTTAACAAGGTTATGGCATCACCATTATCTAACTCCAGAACATTTTCCTCTCTCCAAAAGAAACTCTATACCCACTAGTCACTCACTATTCCCCTGCTTTTTCTTCTTCTCCCAAACCCTGACCATCTAATTATGGTCTTTACAGAGATGCCTAATTCTTGGCATTTCATATAAATTGAATCCTAGTATATGTGGTCTTATGTGACTGGTTTCTTTCCTGTTTCAAGGTTTACCCATGTTGTAGCATATATCAGTACTTCATTCCTTGTAATTGCTGAATAATGTTCCATTGTAGGAATGTGCCACTATTGTGTTAATCCCTTCATTATTAGAAATGCTTCCATGTTTTGGCTATTTACATAACGCTGCTATGAACATTCACCTGAAAGTTCCCATGTGAACATCTGTTTCCAATTCCCTTGGGTATATACTGAGAAGAGGAGTTGATGGATTATACGGTAACACCATTTAATTTTTTTGAGAAACCACCAAACTTTCTACCAAAACAGCTACACCATTGTTCACTCCTTCCAGCAATACATGAATATGTTAATTTCTGTATGGCCTTGCCAATACTTGGTGTTTTCAGTTTATTATTACAGCCTTTGTTGGGGATGTAAAGAGGTATCTCACTGTGGCCTGTATTTGTATTTATCTGATGAGTAATCATATCAAGCATATTTTCATGTGCCTATTGGCCATTCATGTACAATTTTAAGAGATTTGTTTATTCAAATTCTTTGCCTATTTTAATTGAGTTATTTGTGACTTCTGAATTTGTAAGTGTTCTTTATACATTCTGGATACAATTCCTTTATTAGATTCTGATTTACAAATGTTTTATCCCAATTGATGGGTTATGTTTTCACTTTCTTGATGGTGTCATTTGCAGCAAAGTTTTTAGTTTTCATGATGTCCATTTAATTTCCCCTATGTAAATATCCTGCCATTTATTCTCTTCCCAAGTGCTATGTTTTCATCATTTCTGCATTTCCTTTTGTGCTCTTATGTACTAAACTCTGATATCCTCTAGAGTTTCACCCTTGATCCTTCTCTTTTAAAATTCTTTTTTTTTTTCCTCCCAAGGTAAACTTAGCGTTTTTATGACGTTTACCATTGCTAATACGGTTATGAATGTAAAAAAAATACATCTCCAGCATAGACTTCTTCACTGAGTTCTCACCTCAGTTTCCTCTGGGTATGTCAAAGTCAATCACACAAACTTCTGTTCCTCCTCCCTGATCAGCCTTCTGTATATTTCCTCCTACCTCCATCAACTCAGTCACCTAAGTTACAACCCTGGGAATCGTCAGTTACTTTTAACTGCTTTCTCCCACCCACACAGAGTCAATCACCAAGTCCTATGGATTTCACTTCCTACATATTTCTCTATACCGATTCCCCCCTCCCCCGCCCCAATATTGAACCTAAATTAAACACAGTCACTAGAGCTCTATTTAGGGTTTATCATCTTGATTCTGAAGTATAGTCCTTGCTCTCAGGTATTATTTTCCTCAAATCTATTCTCCCAAATGACCTTCCTTAGCTGCAAATTTCTATAGTGTCTTAAAACTCCTAGGAAACTATGCTCAGTAATATTTTTCAATACATGTCTTTTCTCTGTGCCTTAGCTTCCATATTGTACTTCAAACAGAGTAACAGATGTTTTCCTTGATATGACTTTATAATGTTTCACGTTACTCCCTTTTCCTGAAGTGTTTGTTCCCTCACTCACTCACCTGCAACTTACTTTACTCATTTAAGACTCATCAAGGACATCATTTCTTTCTAGAATATTTTCCCTAACCCATGAGCTGCCACAGACTTGGTGCAGTCTTCCTTTATGAGTCTAGAACATGTGCTAGATTGCCTTGATGCTGCACTTACAATATTACTTTTTCATTATAGTTTCTGTTCCTCACTACACTACAAATACATGAAGAATCAGAGGGACGTTTTTCCCTTTACTCTGAACAAAAGAAGGTGAAAGATATTGTAAAAACTGTATTTTTGGCCGACAGACACATAAAAAAGTGCTCCACATCACTTGGCATTAGGGAAATACAAATCAAACCCACAGTGAGACACCACTTCACACCAGTCAGAATGACTAAAAATAACAAGTCAGGAAACAACAGATGTTGGTGAGGATACGGAGAAAGGGGAACCCCCCTACACTGTTGGTGGGAATGCAAGCTGGTGCAGTCACTCTGGAAAACAGTATGACGGTTCCTCAAAAAGTTGAAAATAGAGCTACCCTACAATCCAGCAATCGCACTACTGGGTATTTACCCTAAAAATACAAATGTAGTGATCTGAAGGGGCATGTGCACCTGAGTCTTTATATCAGCAATGTCCACAATAGCCCAACTATGGAAATAATCTAGATGCCCATCAATAGATGAATGGATAAAGAAGATGTAGTATATATATATATACAATGGAATACTATGCAGCCATCAAAAGGAACAAAGTCTTGCCATTTGCAATGATGTGGATAGAACTAGAGAGTATTAAGTGAAATAAGTCAAGCAGAGAAAGACAATTATCATATGATCTCCCTGATATGAGGAATATGAGAGGCAAGGTGAAGGGTCGTGGGGGGCAGAGAGGGAAAAATGAAACAAGATGGGACCAGGGAGGGAGACAAACCATTAGAGACTCTTAATCTCAGGAAACAAACTGAGGGTTGCTGTGGGGTGTGTGGGAAGGGATAAGGTGGCTGGGTAATGGACATTGGGGAGGGTATGTGCTATGATGAGTGCTGTGAATTGTGTAAGACTGATGATTCACAGACCTATACCCCTGAAGCAAATAATATATTATATGTTAATAAAATTTAAAAAAAAAAGAAATCTAAAAAAACCTGTATTTTTATGTATGTATATTCTAAGTCAATCACTAATATTTTCTTCTAGGCATCCTTAGGCCTAAGAGTTGAAGACCTAAAAACAAAACAAGGTGTCTTAACGTGGTTCATCAAAAATATGTTTCCTATTCTCATACTCACTGTTTAATTGTTGCTAATGAAAACTGTCTATAAAGAAATTTCTTCTAATAAGTCTATTTATTTTTACCAAATACACCCTAAGAAAGAGAACAGGGATATAAGAATGTAAGTGTCTATGCCCCGTACAAAACCAGGCAGCTAACCAAAAAAGAAAAACAAAAGTGAAAAAAGACCAAACCCTATACTCTCCAGTACTTTTGAGCTGGTCACATGTATTAAATGATTTTGACCTACAGAAATCCCCAAGTTCTTGATAAGTCGTCCTTCTTGTTCACATGAATGATGAGAAGTCAGTGTAAGATCTCCAGATCAGGACTTCAAGAAGAAGAAAGGACTGAGGGATCTCTTCTATCTTATACTGGTTGTCCTGGACATAATGCTATATCCCCCTCTTTGCTAGCATCACTGTTTGTGTGAGTTGTCCTGGGACTAGGTCTATTTACTTGAAGAGAAAAAAAAAAAAAAAGAAAAAGAAAAAGCAGTAGCAGAACAGTTGCCCTGCTTCCCTTTACCCAAATGTAGGAGATACATTGTAAATCTGCTTTTGGAAAGCAATTACATTGGGAATTCACCAGGGTACTGAGACCTCAATTAATCCTCTTGTAAAGTGAAGTCTTTAATAATGAGCAAAGAAATTCTTTAATGTATAAATTTTTAAGTCTTTTAAAAAGTATTTTCAGGGTGCTTGGGTGTCTCAGTTGGTTGAGCGATTGCCCTCAGCTCAGGTCATGATCCTGGAGTCCCGGGCCGAGTCCGCATTGGGCAACCTGCTCAGCAAGGGGTCTGCTTCTGCCTCCGACCTTCCCCCTCCCATGCTCGTTCTCTGTCATTCTCTCTCTCAAATACATAGATAAAATCTCTTTTTTTAAAAAAAAGTATTTTCATATTTTTCTATATATTTACAAAGGAATCTGGACTGCCCAACCAATCCACTCAGTTAAATTCTTTCTAACTTTTTAAATCAATGGCATTTCTTATTTTCTGGGAGTAAGTATGTGTTTCCTTTTGCCACACACAGTTGTCTCTGTGAATTTCTTCAGATATATTTAGGTCCAATTTAGTTCCTCTTTTATGACTATCTCTCATTATAAAACCATTGTGAAACCAAGATTTCTAAGGCATAACTTCTCCTCGCTCACTGTATGTATGTAACATTAGACATATGGTTTTCAAAGACATCTTCTCATCCAACATTACATTTAACTCAATATAATTAATCATGAGAATTCTGTTTCTAGGCATGAAGGAATAATTGGCATCAGACTTGTCCTCCTACTATAAACAAATAAGAAATTTGAAAAAAAAAAAAAAAGAGTGAGGACTAGTTTCATTGATAAACAGGAAAAGCAGGGTCCCAGAAAGCAAGCCCACGCTCACACTAGCTTTCTCAAGAGGAACATCTTAAGTACCATGATACAAGGATGTACAGTACAAGGAAAACAATCCTACTGAGTAGAGGAGGCAGAAATCAGAGTTCTGGTTTCCTAAAGTTCCTAGGTTTTGTAGAAAATAATACCAGAGAAGAAGATGCTTTGCAAAAAAACCTCCAAAATACTGCATGGCGGTTTGCCATAGGTCCTTGGCCAAGGGATGGGCTGCATAAACACAGACCAGACTCTGAAAAGCCTAGTTCTGCTAACTGGCAGTTGCAGTGAGTCTGGAATAGAGAGACCAGAATTTTTTAACCACTATGAGATGTCAGAAGTCTCACTGAGCCAGAATGGAGAAGCCCCAAAGCACTTTATGAACACCTCCAGCAATCATTTGAGACTCACAAAAGCTAGGCTTTTGGAGTAACAAGTAAGCCTTACGATAAGAGATGTACCTTAGCTCTATGAACAAAACTGATACCATTAAAAAAAAAAAAATTAAGGCCTGATAGTATTGAAAAGAACCATCACTAACTTAACTATCTACAGAGGAAAATTCAGCATCCATTAAAGGAAGAGGACACAATTTAGAATCTCTACAGTGTATCCAGCACAATGCCAAGCATATAATTAGGAACATAAAGAAGCAGGGAAACATACTCATAATCAAGAACAAAAGCAAACAGTGGAAACAGAACTCAGAGCAACACAGATCTTGAGATCAGTAGATAATAACTATTGAGAAATTTAAGCTACAAAAAAAAGTAAATTCTAGAACTGACAATATGAAATAAAAATGCACAAGTTTGAATATTAAAGAGAGAATGGTTAGTAAACTTGAAGACACATAAAAAGAAATAATCCTGAGGGAGATAGAATAATTGAAGAAATATATGAACAAGGATTTAGTGAACTATGGTATCATAGCAAGTTGTGTAACAAACATATTTACAGTTCCAAAAAAATGAGAGGAAAAGATTAGGACACAAAGTTAAAAAAAAAAAAAAAAGCAATGGCAAAAAGCAAATATGTTTAAAAAACAAATTCTCATTTTTGAGAAATTCCACCAAATTTAAGCTGGATAAATACAAAATAACCACATTTAGATATATCCTAGTCAAACTGCTGAAGTGAAAAGTAAATCTTAAATAGGAACATCATAAACAAGAGAGTCTCAATAATGACAGATTCTCAACAGAAATAATGGAGTGGAGACAATGGAACAATATCTTTAAAATATAAAACTGTCATTCCGAAGTTTTGTATTTCACAAAATATCCTTCACAAGTAAGGGCAAAATAAAGACATTTTTAAAAAATTTTTATTTAAATTTTAGTTAGTTAATATATGGTATAATATTGGTTTCAGGAGTAGAATTTAGTGATTCTTCACTTATAACACCCAGTGCTCATCACAACAAATGCTTTCCTTAATGCCCATCATCCATTTTTTAAAAATTTTATTATGTTATGTCAGTCACCATACAGTACATCACTAGTTTTTGATGTTTTCCATGATTCATTGTTTGCGTATAACACCCAGTGCTTCATGTAATACGTGCCCCCTTTAATACCCATCACCAGGGTAGCTCATCCCTCCACCCCTATCCCCTCTAAAACCCTCATTTTGTTTCCCTGGAGTCCATAGTCTCTCATGGTTCCTCTCCCCATGGCCATCACCCATTTAACTCATTCCCCTACACACCTCCCCTCCAGCAACCCTCAGTTTGTTCTCTATAGTTAAGCGACTCTTACGGTTTCCTTGCCTCTCTTTTTTATTTTATTTTATTTTTTTAATTTTTTTTTAAGATTTTATTTATTTGAGAGAGAGAGAGAGAGAGAGAGAGCGAGCGAGCACAAGTGCAGGGAGAGTAAGGGTAGGGGGAGAAGCAGACTCCCTGCTGAGCAGGGTGCCGGATGCGGGACTAGATCCTAGGATTCCAGAATCATGACCTGAGCTGAAGGCAGATGCCTAACTGACTGAGCCACCTAGGTGCCCATTTCTGTCTTTTTAAATAAAGATATTTTCAAGTAAATAAAACTTAGAAGAATCCTTAACAGAGAATCTGCTTTAGTACAGATGCTAAAAGAGACTATTCAGGCTATAGGGAATGATATAATATGAAAATGCAAATTCATAGGTAAGAATGAGGAGGTCCAGGAATAATACATATTTTGATATATGTGAAACACTATCTCTTTTTTCCTTATTTTTAAAAGACAAAAAAATAGTAACATTACATTCTATGATTTGAATATGTAGAAATAATACATGACAACAATAGCACAAAGGATAGCTATGGCAAATGAATTATACTACTGAAAAGGTCTTTTGTTCTGTTATACAAAGTTGTAAACACTAATTTAAGCACATATGAAAAGTATGAATAGATAATATAGCCACTGGAGTAACCGCAGAACAAGTTCAAATACATAGAGCAGATATTCTAAAGTAGAAAATGATAAAAAACAACAATGAAGCCAAAAAGAGGCAAGAATGAACGGACAGAGAAACAATATCTCAATTGGTAGAAATAGAAAGTAAATAGTGAAATAGTAGACATAAAGTAAACCACATCAGTAATTATAGTAAATGAATATAAACAATTAGACTACCGATTAAAAATGTGCATAAAACAGCCTAGAAGAAGTGTGTCTGTTTTTTATTTTGTTGTTGTTGTTTTTTAAGTAGTTGTTTTTCAAACCCACGCTGGCATGGTTTTGAACTCATGACCCTGAGATCGAGACCTGAGCTAAGAGTCGGACACTTAACTGACTGAGCCCTGAAAATACCTCAAGATGCATATTAAATATAAAGATAAAAGAACTTACTTTGCATAAGAAAGCTTTTTTTTTAAGTTTTTTTTTTATTTGACACAGAGAGAAAGAGATCACAAGTAGGCAGAGTCAGGCAGAGAGAGAGGAGGAAGCAGGCTCCCTGCTAAGCAGAGAGCCCGCTGCGGGGGGGCTCGATTCCAAGACCCTGAGACCATGACCCGAGCCGAAGGCAGAGGCTTAACCCTCTGAGCCACCCAGGTGCCCCAAGAAAGCTTTATATTAATAGAAAAATGATTTCATGATATAGAGTATTACTAGAGATAAAGAGGTATATTTCATAATAAAAAAGATCAAATCACCAGAAATATGCAACAAAGTTAACTGTATGTACTTAAAATTTTAAAAGAGACTCAAAGGAGAAACTACTGTTCTCATAACTGAAAAACAACTATACAAAATATCAGGTAGGATATAAAATATTTGAAGAATATGATTTACCAACCTCACCTAATTAACATTCATAGAACACCTCACCCAAAATGCAGAAAACACATTTCTGTAAGTGTACGTGGAGCATTAACCATGACAGATAATAGGAGGCCATAATATAATTCTCTATGCATTTAAAAAAAATGACGATTCCAGAACATATACTCTGATGAAAGAGAATTAAATTAAAAATGCAATGCCAAAATTTCCAGATATTTTAAGTAACTAGTAAATCAAAGAAGATATCACAGAAAAATTGGAAAAGATTTTGAACCATTTGAAAATGAAAATACAACAGACCAATACTGTGTGATATAATTAAAGCAATAATATAATTAAAGATAAATGTTCATATTAGAAAGATAAAATATTTGTAAAGAGTGATCTAATGTTCACCATAAAAAAGTAGAAAAAGAAGAGCAAATTAAACTCAAAGTAATCACATAGAAAGAAATAATAAGAGCGGAAATCGATGATATAGAAAGTAACAATGTATACTGTCAGCATTATGAATAAAAGGGCCATCATTACAGGTATTACAGGTATTAAATGGATGATGAGATATATTATTCTGACACATTTGACAACTTAGAAAAAATGGACACCTTTATGAAAAAAAAATCTTTCCAAAAATCACCCAAGAATTAGAGAATGTACAGAGTCCTACTAAGTAATTAATAATTTACAACATTCCAAAAGGCAAATTCCAGGATTATTCAGGTAACTGCTCTTAGACTCCTCACAACAGAAACACATAATCAGGTAATAAAAGTTTTTTTTGTTTTACACTGCTATGCTTCACAGTTATTTCTTAAGCTCCAATAGATTAACCAATAGATAAAATCAATCTGCAATATGACCAGATATGTATTTTAAAAATGCTACATTATTATTTTGGTAATACTTTATTACTTGCTAAATCCTACTAAATTTTTGGCTTTTTAGAACTGCATAACACTTTGAAATTTCATTTGTTAATTTTTGTTTCCAAAGACACATTATGTTCTTTAGCAAGGAATACTAACTTTCACATAGTGTTTTAATATTTACACAGTGCTTTTTAAGACTAGCAATTTAATTCTCACTATAATTCTGTGGAGTAGAAATTCTTTTCTCCAGTGTATAGATATAAAAGCTGAGCTTGGGAAGTTATAGAACTTGTCCACAATCGTAGAATTAATAAGAATCAGGGCCTGGATTTGAAAACAACTTATCTATTTTACAAACAGGAGAACTGAGTTCTTGTAACTAGTCCAAAGTCAACATAGTTCACTGATGGCCCTGGAGGGCATAAGCTCGGGTTCTCTCCTTTCCAATCTGATTTTTTATTGGTTTTATTTAAAAATATTTTTCTCCTCTACATTGTTATCCCTCCTCAAGCAAATTAGTTTCTTTTACCTTCTCTGCACATTTGATTACAAATATAGTATCATGTAAACCAAGTAAACATTATGAGATCTACATGCATTTTTTGACTCTTCTTAATGTTACCCAAACACATTAAATGCCAAATAAAGCTGCAATGCCTGTTATATACAACTAATATGCAAGTTCTCTTACTTAAGCTCTTCCATATTTAAGTTTTTGCTGTAAAATATGTTTACAAGGTAATTTTCCTTACGTTCCCTGTAGTTAAAACTGACTATTTATTACAATGCACTACTTTGGTTTTGTTTAAATGCAACTTTTTTAGAGGAAAAACACAGTAATAAAATAGTACTGAAGAAACTGATATATGTTATTTTCCCAATGCTAGAAAGAATTATACACTTGTCTTAGTATTTCCTTTTTTCCACAAAACCCCAAGATTGAACCATACATTTTGTGTAACAGTACATTTATTCCAAAGAGCCACACCAAGAAACATAATCACTCTCAATCACATTGGCAAAGTTTTACATCTCATCAAATCAGAGCTCAAGTATGCCTGTGTGCTGAAATCAAAGCTGAAAATGTTATAAAACCTAACTGAAAGTGACCTTGTAGAAAGATCAGGGCCACTAATTATTGTATCTTCCATTACTTTTTCTGAGTAGGAAATGAGTAAATAAGTATATTATATGTATGCTATACACATAATTTATGTAAGTGGGCAATATATTTATATTACACACGTAATTTATGTAGTATATGTGCTCATGTTCATGTATCTATATGTAGTGTACATGTCTAGATACATAAAAAGCACAAAAGTTCATATGTAAAGCTTTGGATAATATTCAGATTTAGTGGACACTTAGTGGACACTTACTGTTGCCTATTCTGCCTCCGTTATCCTGATTCTGAAAATAAACAGTGATTTTCCTTCGACACAATACCTCTGTCTTCCCTCAGTTGTGATTTGAATGAGGCTGACACAATGTCCTGGTTTCAGAAGTAAGGAAACACCTAATGCTTGGCTAATCATCACATTCTGTACTCTAGTCACCATACTGGTGTTAGGATGGACTATTGTGAGTATAAAGTAGTCATGTCTTCTTCTTTTTTTTTTTTAAGACTTAGTTCAGAGAGACAGACAAAGAGTGCACAAGGGAGGGCGGAGAAGGGCAGAGGCAGAGGGGAAGCATACTCCCAGCGGGGCACAGAGCCTGGATGTGGGGCTTGATCTCAAGATCCTGAGATCATGATCTGAGCCAAAACCAAGAGTAGGATGCTTCACCGACTGAGCCACCCAGACGCCCCTAGAGCAACCATATCTTAAATCCACAACCTAGCAGTCGACCTCAAACATCCCATCAGTTTGCGAAGCCTTTCCAAACCGCATTTGAACTTTCACTTTATTTGATTCTTGTGGCTCCTGTGATATTCAAAATTGATGTCTACTGCCAATTCCATTTTGTTTTTCCTCCACTGTTGGCAAGTCGTGGTGATCACCTCTTTTATGTCAGATATTACAGCTACTTTAAACAGCTTCCCCAAAAATGTATTTTTTCCCATACTATCCCCTAAACTTCTAGTTATGTTTTCTTGTGTTTTGTTTTGTGGATAGTAACACTGAGACTTCTATTATTTCCATGCATTGCTTCATGGGAATTGTCTCAGCCAGATTTCCCTTCATTGTGTTTTAGCACTTCAGCATCTGAATGTGAAAGTAACTGTAAAATCTATGTAATATTTAAGTCTGTATTTAGTTCAGGTCTCTCTTTCATTGGGTAATTTATCTGAAGTTTACATTCACTGCATTCCGTTTTCATGGTGTCTGTAGAAATCAGGCTGCCCTAACCAACCACATGGATTTATGCTGAGGTCTCAGCCTTTCACTGCAAAATCAATCAGACTCAAATAGAAAATGTACCTGCTTGAAAGAAACTGATTGCACACGTTTTTGGTTACAATTGCATAAAAATGTAATTGGATAATAAAACTTGGTCTTTGCAGCACTCTGGAATTTTCAAAGTATGTGGGGGAGAAAAAAAAGTAGTACTATTGTAGTGGGTAGAAATATACAACACAAAGAGGGAAGTGACATCTAAGGTGACCCGGGATGCTGATAAGGTATTTGGGATTTGGGTATAGAACAAAGAATATCCCTTTACTGTCCTAATTACCATTATAACTCTATAATCATTTTAAATTGAGTACCAGCTATGCTAGGCATTTTGTCAGGTACCATGAGGAATGTGGCATCTCACATCTGAGATGGAACTTAAAATTTCTTATTTCTCTTCCTTTCCTGATTTTATGTGGACCAAATACCATATAATCATTTAAAAGATAAACTTCCCTAATTAGTCTACAGGGATCTCCCCTTCCTCTAATTCTATCTTGGAAATGCTATATCCTTTTTTGCCATGGATTTCAGAATCTTCTGATCATGACATAGAAATGTCTTTTCTCAAGGCAACAGTGAAAGCTCTTAATGAAGACTAGCAGTGACTGAAGAATCAAATTAAGGTTTGCTGCACAGATAATTTCAGTGTTGTACTGTGTGGGGAGGGTACAGCAGGAGATGTGAAGTGATCTGGGAGTTTCAGGCAACAAGTAGTACAGACTAAGTCACTCATGTGGTAAAATAGAACTGTTTTTTATTTAAATTGACTGGAGATCATTATTTCATATCATTCTGAACGGAAGGGCTGTTCCCTAAATAGGCACAATGAAAACGAATCTCTCTAAGATAGATGGGTATGAAAATAAACTACCATTTGTCGAATATATTCCACGTACCAGTAATAGAAAAAAAAAAGTTTTATGTTTGTGTGTTCACGGTTAACAGCTAAAAGAGCTCTATTTTTTTGTTGCTTTCCTTAATTTCATTTAATCAACCAACAGCCAAATTTGAAATGAGGATATACCTGTGAAATTTCAGTGAAATTAAGGCACTCATAAAACTTTACTCATCTTGGCAAGAGGCCCTTGAATACAGGGAGACAATCAATAAAAGTGGTTAAGTGCAAAAGGTAGCATGCATGCAGTTTTGGAAAACATGAGATCATGCATAGAAAGACCTCAGTGCTGTACCTGACACAGGTAATATGACTGACTGTTGTGGACACTGTACAGCTTTGCTCACAATACTTCAAGGCCTACGTATCCCCGTCTTTGCTGGAAATGCCTACTGCAGATGGTTCACAACTACCTTGCCCAGGGTGACTTTACATTCTAAGTGTTGTCTTCCAGCTAATGACAGCTTTGCCTGCAGATACAAAGGCTCAACTCCCTTGCTCCATTTAGGAAAACTCTGAAGGGTCGTCGTATCTCAACAACAAAGCTCCTCAGAGGATATACTGAGGCTTCACTGCAGGCCACCTCTTCTCTTGTCCCATTGCCTCTTTGTTTCCTCTCAGGCATAGCTCTTGAGAGTTCTTCTCCAAAAAACCTGCATGCAATACTTTGCCTCATCTCTTTCCAGGAATCCAAGGCTAAGAGATGGAAATGGATGACAATAGCGAAGGGCGTGTGTGATGTGGTGATGGCATCTCTCCATGACATGTTCTCTGAGGATGAGCTGAGACCTTAGGTCCCACAGCACAGGGGTCAGATAAACAGTATTGAAAAATACAGCCTGTTGCAATAGCGAGAAACCCTTTAACTCATTTGAGTCCCAGTTTCTAGTTTCTTCACCTGTAGAATAGGTATATTTTTAGGACCTAACATGACTTTTTTTAGTTGAAAGAGATACAACTTACAAAATATTCTGCATATAGTAAATAATAAAGCTTGTAATCATTATTCTAAGTCTCGGTACTTCCATTCAACAGGTGAAGATAATTATACTTACTCTCTACCCCTGCCAGGATACCTGGGAGGTTAAACGAGGCAATAAGTGACCACACTTATTAACAACCATACAAACATAAAGCATTTTTTTTCCTATTACTACTGTCCCGAAGGGCAAGAATGCCAACCTAGGATCTAACTTTGCATCTGAAGACCAACCAAAATAAGGGTGAAATTCTGCTTCAAGACTGTAATTGAGGAAGGATCTTGGCTGGTATATAATAATAGGGCAAGATAAATGAAAATAAAGTAACCCACACATTTTTTTTTCTTTGTTGTTTATAAAGGCTTGAGTCTGTGACCTTGAATAAGTCATGTAATACTTCTGAGTTCCAATTATTTGCTATCTACTCCAGAGAGAATATATAATAAAGAGATGAGATGGTTAATAAGATGACATTCGTAGAGTCCTTTAAGATTCTTAGGTGAAAGATGGCACAGCAACAAAATACATTATCTCACTGTTATTCACCTGGGGAAAAGAGGCATAAAGTGACTTCTCAAAACACCTAATGAAGGCAAATAAAAACAAGGTGTTGCATTAATTCCCCCAGACTTTTAAAGTCAGGGAACAGAATTCTTCACCTTTCCTCAGAGTTTTAAAGGGCTATCTTGACTAAGCACCTGTGTAACTTACAAGTATATAAAGATTTTAAACTATAAAATAATCTTAAATACCAAGTTGGGGTTAAAATCCCAGAATTTGGTGCCAACTACCATGAAACCTGGCTCTGAAAGGTATTCACTTTATAACCTTGAGTAAATTACTCACCTTCCTCTCCTTACCTCAGTTACTTTATCTGTAAAATGAGAACAGGGTATACTTGATAGAGTTGTGAGGATTAAATGACTAAAGTAATTAAAACAGCATCTGACATACATGAATCACTCTCGGTAGGTTCGATTGCTATTACACATAGCTCAATGGGATCTCAAATTTAAAAAAAAGTCAAGTAGCACTGAGTAAGGGACAGGTGGGGCTAGATAGGGAGAAATAAGTAGGAGACTACGAGATCAGGCTCACAAAAATCTCAGAAATGCTGAGGCTTTATGAAACCAGAGATAAGGGCAATGAAACCAACCATCCCAGTCTGTCTTCAACATCAGAGAGGAGATATTCAAAGGACAAGTAATCCTGGTGTATCAGTGGTGACATCAAGAAGATTTAAGTTCCCTGGTCAGTTTTCAATAAAAGAATGACCATAAAAGCCCTCAATGGCAACCCATTCGGGACCTCTCTCACTCTAGAGAGCTTTCTTTCTGTTCTCACCTTCACGTAATAAACTATCATTTCACCCTTTCATGTTCAGGAGATTCATTCATTGACTTCCACAAGACAAGAACCCTGCAACCCTGCAACAGCATTTTGAGTTAAATAGCACAATATTTTCAAGATAGAAGAAGTTTGTACAATATTGCAACAGAGTCAGGATTCGGTATTGTGAAAGCCAGTCTTTGTTTCTTTCATGAAGAGTCTCCCTAAGTGAGTTCTGTAAGTAACAGTCAAATGAGGTGAGGTGGAGAACAAAGGCAAAAGAAATGTAGATAAAATTAAATCTCCTGGGGTGCCTGGGTGGTTCGGTGGGTTAAGGCCTCTGCCTTATGCTCCGGTCACGATCCCAGGGTCATGGGATCGAGCCCCACCTCAGGCCCTCTGCTCAGCAGGGAGCCTGCTTCCTCCTCTCTCTCTGCCTGCCACTCTGCCTACTTGTGATCTCTGTCAAATAAATAAATAAAATCTTAAAAAAAAATTAAATCTCCTTATGACTTGAAGCCCATGAACACTTGAAGCAGGCAGAGAAGGACCTTCCTCCAGGAACTCCCAATCTTAAAGTTAGTACCTTGCTCCAGGGGAAAAAAACAAACAAACAACAACAACAACAAAAAAAACACAAAAAAACCTTAGGTTGTCTATAGCCAGGCCTCCAGGATCCTTTAAGTCTTCTTTAGCATATGAAGGTCCTTTTGGAAACTTCCCAGGCCTCTACTCCCCCCAAATCCAGAGTATACCATCACCCCTCACATTTAGAATGCAGCTCTCTCTGAGCCTGTGTCATTTTTGCATCAAAATGGCTTCAATAATTATTTCTTGGCCGTTGACTCATGGACCCTACTTCAAACCACATCAGAAGGACCCACGAATTGAATCCAAATCAATGAGTGGTTGGTGCAGAGCCATGGCCTAGAACAGAACCTTCCCTATTGCCTGGAACTACCCTGTTACTTCTTTACTTTTCACAAAACTAGATCTTCTCAATTTAGGCAAGACCAGGACTCCTTCTGATATGTCAGCTATCTCTTCCAAAGGAAATAGACATATTCCACAGAGGAAACAGAGGAGACACAGAGGAAATCTCTCGTTGTGTCTCTCTCTGTCAAATAAATAAATAAAATCTTAAAAAAAATAAAATAAAATAGCAGGAAGGATAGATAAAAGAATCCTGCAACAAGAACTCATCACTATGTACAGCCAATAGGATGTAATGCAAGTCACAAAGCAAACGAGGTTGAAAAATGCCATCTTATCTCTAGTAATCAATTAAAATTTGAGTTTAGGTGAGGGAATGGGTTAAATGGGTGATGGAAATATACATAAGAAGTGTGTATATCATAATGAGCACCAGCTGATGTATAGAACTGAATTACTATATTGTACACCTGAAAGTAATATAACACAGTATAGTAACTAACTGGAATTAAAATAAAAATTAAAAAAAATAAAATTTGATTTTGGGGTCCAGTTGCATTACTGAGGAAAAAAAGTACATCAGTTGGTTGTTACTTGAATAGAAGGGAAGTACAAATTGCAGCAAAAGAGAGGAGGCAATGTGAGTAGCAGACGAGAATTAATACAATGATAAATTTTTAATCCTTCTCTTATTTCTCTACCAGGCACCTTCTAAAAAGAAGTTTATTTATTTGATGGGGGAGGAGGGGCAGAGGGAGAAGGAAAGGACCTCAGACTACCCACTGAGCACAGAGCACAACCCCAGAGCTCCATCTCAGGACCCTAAAATCATGACCTGAGCCAAAACCAAGAGTCTGATACTTAACTGATGGAGCCACCCAGGCATCCCTCCCTACTAGCGACTTTTGAACAAAATGAACACTTTGGTTTTTTTGTTCTTTTATTTATATTTTAATGCTTTCTTCTTTTAATTTTTAAATTAAAAAAAATTTAATTCGTTAGCACAGCATTATATTACTTCCAGTTATACAATACAGTGTTTCAACAATTTCATACATCAGCCAGTGATCACTTTTCCTTAATATCTGTTTTACTCGACTTCTGTAATACCAGTGTTTCACTAGCCAAACTCAAATACTTTGTTGGTTTTTCTACATATCCCCAACTATGAGCTGACTCTCCAGCCTTTTCTTTCGTTTATGTGCACTTGATCCCTAGGTGATATTAACCAATCTCATAGATGACATAATGTCTCCACATCGATAAGCCAATGACTAAATATACAACTCTAGCTAGGACGGTCCTCTGCACATGGTATATCCTAGGGACAATCTGACATTACCATTTGGGTGTCCAACAGGCATAACAAATAATATATCTAAAAATGACCTCCCTATTTCTCCATACCCCTAAACTGCAAGCCTCCCTGGCTTCTTCATCAGAGTTCCATGGCATTTCCATCCTTCCAGAAGGAAGGATGGTTAAGAGAAACACTCTGGTATCATCTTCTTGATTTATCTTTTCCTGTCACATAGTTCCTTTACAATTCATCAGTGAACTCTGCCAGGTTGTCCTTCCATCCTCAGTTTAATAGTTTCACATCACCTCCCTACATCCACCTCAGCCCATGCCATCCTCCTTTCTCACACTGAATTTATGTTCTGGTTCTTGTCATGACCACCCATTGTCATTTCTCAACATCATGGTCAAAGTGATCCTTTTAAAATGAATTAAGATCACATCCATCCACTGATCTGAACCCTCCAGTCCATTTTCCAGTCACTTCAAGGAAAAACCAGCCCTTGATCTATTCTGTTGCTACCTCTCTGAACTCCTTGATGTCCCTTCCAGCATTGTGGACTTCCCCGCTCTTGATCAAACCTACCAACCGTGATCCAGCTCCAGGTGTCCTGAAATTGTTTTTTCCTCTACCTGAAATCTTCTTTCTTCAGAGAAAAAGATAACTGGATTCCTTACTTCATTTAGACCTCTGATGAAATCCCATATTATCAGGGATTTGTGCTAGTTATTAATTTATTACCTCCTAACTCCACACCCATCCTTTTATGGCCTACGTTTTGCTATGGAGTTAGTCTCTGAAAACTGTATTTTCTCTTTGCCAGCTGGCTCTTTGTCAAGCTCTGTCAACAGGAGGCACTGGAGTGACAAGGCAAGGATGGAGGGGAAAAAAAAAAGATTAGTTTTTTTCTTCATCATTTTGTTTTTTTTTTTCCTGCGGTGGCAAATTCAGGATGGTCTTCCTGGCATTTCCCATGGTGGTGGGCCGCTCTCCCAGTTTCTGGATGACCTCAGGGAAGTTCCCCCTTTCACTGTGGCAGCAGGAAGGTAATTTGGCAGCAGGTAGACCAGCACTTTAGAAGTCTTAATATCAATCTTGTGAGGTCCTTCCTCTAAGTTGTTTTCTTCCTTGTTCAATTTTCCTTCAAGCCACAGGGGTAGCAGGTGTTTTCATAGTTGCTACCCTTACATATTTTAGAACTTGATTTTTACCTCTTTTGCTAGTTAATGACATTTTGCCTAGTAATTGTTTATATTTCCTTTTTTACATAACTGATGTGATTTTTTTTTCATTTGACTGTATCTATTTGTTCTGATTTCTTTTCCCCCTGCTATATATCTGCATTTCAGCTATGCATTTGGTTTCTGAATTTCCTGATCATATCTCTAATAGGTAAGCTTCATAAAAATAGGGTCTTTGTTTCTTTTGATCATAACTTTATCTCCACACTCTACTGTATCTGGGACATCAACATTCTATGCTCAATGAAAATTTGTTGAAATAATAAATTTTTTAAAGGATAAATAAAATATCTACTATTTTATAGTTGTATACAATGATAGAAGTTCTGATAAGAACTTTAAATGTGTAGTATAAAATATAGTACTTGTGTTATTCACAATATCTTTAAGATTGTGTTTTTCTAATAGATGAAATGTGTTTTTGCTGTGGGTATATATGTTATATTTTTGCAGATCTCAATATGTGGAAATAAGTTCAAGCACTTGATGCTTCTGTATAACGTTTACTATCGATGAAATTAAGTAGTCAATTTTGCTCATTGTGTTATTAATTTCTTCAAATTAAAATATATTTCAGTACATTTCTAAAAAATAATACAGATCACATTTTAGGAAGACATGATTTATTCCACGAATATGTAACTAAAAACTATATGCCAGGTACTGTGCTAATATCTGGGAAATAGGAGTAAGACAGCAGAGAAAGAGACACCATGGCACTTAAAATCTCAGAAAACATGGACATTATATAAACACTAAGAAATTTATCCTGAAGCTCTGATAGAATGGAGGTCAGAGTGGGGCCTGTTCCAGGAAGAAAGATGTTCACATGCAGCAGAGCTAAGAGAGAATATGCTTTGTTGAAAAAATCAAGTAAATTCAGCTTAGTAGTATCACAGAGAATCAGAATATAATGGAGAATGATGAGCTAAGTGACTTAAGAATGAAACAAAACCCAGATTACAGAGAGCTATACAAGCACTCCATCATCCTAATGGAATCCACTGAAAGATATTAAGTTGAAAATATTATGGTCAATTCAAAGTTTGGAAAATCATGAGGATTATACTGTGGAAAACAGATTGGTGCAGAGATAAACTGTCTGCAGGAGTCAAACACAGAGTCTGTACTAGTAGGCAAGGAAAAACATCATGGGGGTATGAAATAGAGCTGTGACAGGTGGGATTTTTAGAGGGGTAGACAGGGTAAAGATCTATTTAAAATTCCAAATACAGGGGAGGCGGGTGGCTCAGTAAGTTAAGCATCTGCCTTCAGCTCAGGTCATGATCCCAGGGTTCTGGAATTGAGTCCCAAGTCAGGCTCCCTGCTTAGCAGGTAGTCTGCTTCTTCCTCTCTCTCTGCCTCTCCCCCGGGCTTGTGCTCTCTCTCGCTCACTCTCTCTCTAATAAATAAATAAATAAATAAATAAATAAATAAAATTTTCAAAAGTTAAAAAAAAAATAAATTATCAAATACAAATCATAGAAATTGAATGGAAATCTTGTTAAAGGATAAATGAACTCAGTCATGAGCAGAAGACAGAGATATCAAACAGTGCCCACCTACAGCTGGATGTCATAACTACAAGATACAGAGACCAAAACCAAGTCCTATTAAGTACAGAGCCATAAATAAGAAATGAAGCCTGGAGCTATAGGATTAAAGAAAATGTAATCATTAATTTATTCATGCATCAAATATTTACTAGGTACTTCATTATAGCACTAATGAGTGGTCATATTAAGGAAGAGGTATAAACACTAAGCAACTTCTCAATGTCTTCATAATTACTACAGATCTTTCCTAACAAGACCCATCACTTGTGACAACTTTAGCTTTTAGACTCATGCTCTGATCAACAGTTTTCCTTGTCACCATACTTCAACTAATGGTGGAATCGGTAAACTATCTCAAAGGATAAGAAGAATGAATGGAATTTTTATTTCCCTGGGTCCCACTTTGTGGTACCCCCCCCCGAGGTTAGACTGCGTCCTTCTACCAAAGGCCATAGATCCTATCAGAACTCTATCATTCATTATTCTCTGGATCTTTATAATTGCTTTCTAGCCTGACACTTCAGTCTTGATTTTTTTAAAATAGATGATGTCCTTGAAGCTAAAATGTCTAAATATGGGGATCACCACAACTCCTATGCAGTGCAAGAAACAGCTCTTTCACTCTATGAGCTGATTATACAAAAATTGGTTGCATCAACATTTTAAATTTTCTTGCTGGACAGCTGATATGAGTACTTATAAAAGTTGAGTGAAGTTATAATCAGTCATAGAAATATTTGGTTCTGGAATTAAACTGAATTTAGTAGAAGAAAAAAAAAACTGTTCACAAAAGGTAAAATATAGAGAATAAAGTTTCATGTCCCTTGTTTGGAACTGGCAGGCAGACTCTGTGTTGAAAATCTGTGTGCAGGAGATTGATTAAAGGAAGTATTCAGAATTAACATTTTGAAAGGAGAGGGGAGTAAACAGGGTTCAGCAAAGGGAGAAGTGGAGTTGTGATGTAGTTCAATGGGACCCTACAGGGAGTTCTGATGATGGTATGACCTTTCAGATCTTTTCATATTGGGTTTAGAGGGTTTGATCTTTATACTCCAATTTCATCCAGTCTTTGGAAGCAGCTATAGAATAGGGAGCTTGATCTTGGGGAAGGAACCTCACTTCAGACCTAGAGGCAGTCCCCAAAGAAGCTGTCAGCCAGCAGAACTTCCAGAAGGTGGGATAACACATTTTCCTTCTGGAAAGTGGATCTTAGCAATGTATCCTACCATCTACCATGTTTCATATTCTACTTCCAATATGTAACCTTTAAATTTTGTATATTTAATTCCAAGTGCTATTTTGTCTATGGATTTAGTCTTTGAATCATCTGCTTATTCTTCCAAAAGTTTAACTCAATAACGTATCTTCTTGTTCTCCATTTCTCATACCACTTTATCATGTCACCATCCTACCTGCCCTTAGAACCTGAAATATAAAGTTGAAACTCAGCCTGACACACCATATGTTTTAAGCTATTAATTCTGTTCACTTCAGCTTCATGACCTGTGGCTTCCCACTATGACCCACCTATTATGCCCAAAGAGTCACTTGAAGATCACCAAACATGCTTTGTCTTTCCTTCCCGTCTTTTAACATGCTGGTTTTTCTGACTGACCACTCTTTCCTCTTTCCATATCTAATTAAATCTTACATATATTTTAAGGTTCACTCATGTATTACATAATCTACTACGCCATGGCTAATCATCACACCCCATATTCTTGCTGGTTACTTTATATACACCCTCAGGATTATTTAATATTATTTTATGTAATAATTATTGGTTTACTCGTTTGACCTGTTCTCAAGACTGTGAGTTCGTTGTATAAAATGATCACTTACTTTATCTCTTTTGTCTCAAACATAGACCAAGATGTCTGGTGCCCAAAAGACTTCTAGGCACACAGTGAAAACATGGTAAAGGAATTTTTGAACATACCCCAAGAGCACAAACTTTACAAGGACAAAGAGAAAGATAGGTTTTCCCTGACTAGATTTTCACTAGATATAATTGCTCAACCAACAGGAATGGTTAATAATATTGATGAAAACGATAATTGCTTGAAGATTTCACGGTCCCTGCCAGGTCTAAAGTCCAATGATTTGATTTACATGTCAATAGACGTATAGAGACTAAATAAATAAATAAATAAATGGAAAACTAGAAAACATTGCCTTCCACGCCCCCCCCCCCGCCCCGCCTTTTTATTTAGTTTGATTCTTCTCCAGGTAGCAACTCTGAAATTGGCTTGTAATTCTAGTAGTGAGCACGGGATGCTGATAATACAGCTGACAGTGCCTTTTTTTGGTCCTCACTATTTTTTATTTTATGTCCAGGTAGACATAAACTCTCACTACTTGATACTGTCTGTAATAATCTTGATAATAACCATAAGATAAATGTAGTTCATTCATTTAACAGAGGTGAACTCAGAATCTACTTTGTTCTATACACCATCACAGATACTGGAACTACAGCAATGGTCAAGATGTACCCACCTTTTTGAAAACTTAGTGGAAGAAACAGACAATACACAAGTCAATAAATAGGTATTTGATACATATTCAGCTTTTGGTTTATAGGTGGTAATTAAAAAAATATATATGGCAAGGGATCAAGAATAATTGAACGCAACTACATATCAATCATCTATAACAAACCAAGTGATCTGCTAGGTACATTTTTTTTTAACATCACAAATAACAAAAGAGGTAGGTTTTTTTTTTTTTTCCTTAAAGATTTTATTTATTTATTTGACAGACAGAGATCACAAGCAGGCAGAGAGGCAGGCAGAGAGAGAGGAGGAAGCAGGCTCCCTGCTGAGCAGACAGCCCGACGTGGGGCTCGATCCCAAGACCCTGGGATCATGACCCGAGCCGAAGGCAGAGGCTTTAACCCACTGAGCCACCCAGGCGCCCCAAAAGAGGTAGTTTATTAAAAATTATTATTATTCTAGTAAGACCTTTGAAACTCAAATGTTAAACTAAGTAATGATAATCTAGTAGTAGAAGAGGCCATCAAAAACAGGTACTCTTAGAAAAACCCACGACACTTCAAAAGACCCTTCAACTGTTGCAATTCAGCCTTCACATGGATTTTTAGTTCATTTTGCTATTCCCTTCAAGGTCAGCTCAGAACCTCCAATAGCACCAATCAATTCACTCAAGAGGTAGGTGTAAAGGGAGGAAGATGTAAACTTTTCCAGCAGCAACAGCTAAAGTAAGCTTCTGGACAGTAAGCAAGTCACCTAGTACAAAAGGATGTTAAAGAAAAAAAGATTCCTTTTTTTTTTTTTAAAGATTTTATTTATTTATTTGATAGACAGAGATCACAAGTAGGCAGAGAAGCAAGCAGAGAGAGGGGGGAAGCAGGCTCCCTGCCAAGCAGAGAGCCCGATGCAGGGCTCGATCCCAGGACCCTGGGATCATGACCTGAGCTGAACGCAAAGGCTTTAACCCACTGAGCCACCCAGGCCCCAAGAAAAAAGATTCCTTATATCACTCCAAGACTACAGTGAGGCAGCAAAAGGAAAGTCGTGAGAAATAAGAACAATAACAACAACAAAAAATAATCGAATCAAACTTAGCAAGTTTTAATTTCCATGTTTCAATCTTTTCCAGGACACCTAAACAAATGCTTTGGACCTGTTCTAGGAAACACATGTTTATAAGCCAGGTTCTTTTTTTCCCCCCATAATATATAAATATAGAGCTAGAAATATAACAGATGCTCAAATGTTGTAGTGGTTTTATGAAAGCTAACAGCAAAGCATTAAACATATCTAAACTTGCCTGCAACTACTTTGCATTTATATAGCACTCAATATATTTGAAAAACATATTTTTACCATCACCGAAGTAAGCCACCCTGCAAACCTTCTCATTTTGCAAATGAATAATAAAATGTCACACAAAGGAGCTAGTATCACTGAATTTTAGATGGAGAAGAGACTTATGGGTTTTATTCAGCTTAACGTTCTTATTTTATAGATGAGACAAATGAGTCCCTGAGTGGACAGTTGATTTGCTCAAGGTCACAGCACTTTTCAATGGCACAATTTAACCTCAGAGCAGTGTGCCTTTTTATTGCTAGTCCAGAGCTTTTGTAGCTACCACTACGATTATATATATGTAGTACAGACTTCAGGCATCTATTGAATTACAAATGTTCAAAAGCCTAGCAAATAGGATGCACTTAAAATAACTGTTGAATGAATAAATCCTCCCTAGATCTGCCCATAGCTTCAGAGGGCAAAGGCTTTTGCTCTGCATCTTTAAATCCACTCCTTCATAGTTGACTGCAATGGAGAGGACCCCACCTAAATAAAATTCTGAACAACCAGTATGAAGACTAACTCACAGAAACAACATTTTTCTGTGTTAGTTATGACTGAGAATGAATGAAGTCAGGCAGGGCCAACACCATTTGGTTGGTCCTTGCCAGGTAGAATAAAGGAGGTAATATAAGGAGAATTAAAAATAAAACAGAGATAATATTTAATTAGGGTTACATGGCATTATAAATCTCATGCCACAGGATAAAGAGGGAAACAGTTGATGAATCCAATAAAAACTCAATCACCTGGGTCTCCAGTGATTTATGAATGAGGAAGAAGAGGCCAAGGACCTCCGATAAGGGAAAGTCCAGAGGACACCTTTCTAGTTATGTCTTTTCCTTTATCCATATTGCCCTTGGAGGATAATTGCCCTGTTCTCAGAAAATGAAGCCTAAGACAAAAGCTTATATGCTATTTTGTTGTTGCTGGGCAGTATAATTTAAAAGAAATAGGAGTGGGGCACCTGGTTAGCTCAGTCCATTAAGCCTCTGACTCTTGATTTCAGCTCAGGTAATGATCTCAGGGTCCTGAGATGATCCAGAGCCTCCACTGGGCTCTGGCTAGGCATGGAGTCTGCTTGAGATTCTCTCTCTCCCTCTCCCTCACCAACACCCCTCCCCACCCCACTCGAATGCACATGCTCTTTCTCTCAAAATAAATAAATCTTCAAAAAAAAAAAAAAGAGAGAAAAGAAACAGGGGTGACAGAAAGGCAATTGGGGTGGGGACCACTGTTTCTTCATTTCATGGAACTATATTAAAAGCAGATATGTGACCAACTGACTGACCTCATCTGACAACTTTCTCTATAAGGGCTCTTGAAAATTTATACCACTTTTCAGATGATTCTTGAAGTAAATTAAAATCTTCACCTCCAGACACAACAAATATATGCTCTATAAGAAGGATGTTAACAGTTTCAAGCAACAATACACTCATCTGTCTACCTGACCCAGTGGATCCTAGTCACAGAACATCACATGAAACAAATCTAAATCACAATGTTTGGAAAAACCCAAACTTCTTGTTAAAGACATTCTTAGGCTGAGATGCTCATCGTATGTGTAAATATGTATCTAAATAGAAGCACAAAGGGGTTGACAACTTTGGTAATAAATGAGACACCTCAACCACAGTGGACAGTTTTCCAGAAAGAGTGAGAGTTTGGAAGGCACGATGAGTATGTGTACTCATGAGTGTGTGTGTATATGTGTGCACGCACATGTAGAAAAACAGTGCAAATTTTTGATTAAAGGATAGGCTACCAACAAGAATCTTCACTTGTAATTCTGCCAAGATATCCTGAAGTTTCTTTCAAGTGTACCTGTGTCCTTCTGGGGGTAGCCTCCTATATAACTCATTTGTAGGAAATGCGGTTTCCACGTTTTAACATATGGGAGGTGCTGGTACCTCTCCATCCCACTCTGCCTTGATTATTTGGCCTGACAGGGAGGGGACCCTTGATTAAAAAAAATAAAATAAAAATTAAAAAAAATTTTTAAAAGATGCCTCAATTTTCTAGAAAACTCGCTGTCCTTTTTTGCTCATTTGAGGGCACAGATGAGCCATGGTCCCGATTGCTGTCATATTATTTGTGAAGTAAAAGGATGCATTGGAAAGCAGCAAGACTGAAACCACAGAAAATACCATTTACCATTTACTAGTAAATGTAGAGCTCTCATTAAGCTTGATTTCAGAGGTGAAAGTGCAGGAAAAGCCCATGGCTAGAATAAAAGTGAGAGCAATTCTGTGCCTACACACCCTGTAAGAGGCCATCTGTCCCCTATGGGAAACAAAATGATTGCAAAGACTCAAAGTTACTATTATAATATTTATTATATCCTAGTTTGCAATAATTTTATTTGGCCTGCAGAAACAGAGTTATGGGCAGTTGTGCCCGCCATCAATAAAAGCTTAATGAGAATAAAATTGATCTCATCAATTCCCTGTCACTGCCAAGCTTACTCTACCCCAAATCTGCTCTTCACTCAACTTCCTCCTTCTGGGCGGCCCAGTCATGATATCTCTTTTGCTCATGATCTTTATCCAAGGAAAACTGCCCAGCTCTACGCCTTAGTGAGGGAGGAGTAGAGGCAGGTCTCCAGCTGATTTAACTCTCCCATCAATCACAGCACCTTGGACCTGGGGTAGGCATTTAACTCAATGGCGAGCTATTGCAAAATTGGGCCAGGTATTTGTCTCCCGATATCCATTCTCATTTCCCCTTCCAGTAAACCAACCCCAATTTTTAACTAGGAACACAGCTATGCAACTAACTGATTACATTTCTTTTGCCGCTTAGAATTGTGACTAAATTCTGTCAATAAGAGGAACGAACAAGATATGCATGGAAATTCTTCTAGTTATGGGAAGGTTCTCCTTTCCCTTTTCTTTTCCGATGCCTAGAAAGTGAGCATAATGGCTGAAGTGTCACAGCCATAATATTAGTTTGGAAACAGAAGCCACATGACAAAGGATACTGTGTTCCTAACATATCTTTCAGGCTTTACCACCTCCAAACTTCTTTAATGTGAAGAAAATAAACTGTTACTTTATTTAAGCTTATTGATTTTTGAGGCTTTCCTATTCCCAAAAGGATTCTAAGATATCATTTGCCAGTGGCCTATGAAAAGTGGCAGCAAGCAGGAAAAAAGTACAAAACAGGTCCATTATACACTCTCCCTTTGAAATTCACGATACAGATTTGGAGAAAGGATCATTGGCTTGTAGTAGAACTACAAAGAAAAAAAAAAAAAGTTGTACCGAGACATACAGGAACAGTGCCCAATGATAAGGCAGAGTCCTAAATTAAATATCAACACACACCTGGTGCAGACAAGGCAATCTGACCTCTAGCACAGCCTTGGATTGTCAATCACCTAGCCTTTAGGAACTGGCAGTGTGACAGTTTCTGGAGTTCTATTAGATTCCATACTCCTTTTCCATCACGTATATTATTATTATGAATCCCTATTATAGGAACAATGTTTTTAAGAATAAAGTTTCACACAATTGTTTTCCTTTCACGATCTTCTTAGAGTATTTATGACTGTATGTGTTTTCTCTGTCCCTTCCATATAATATTGGCCAAAACCTAAGGCTCTAACTTCATAATACCTCCAGAAGGGATTTTTTCCCTTTTCTATTCCTGGTAAATCTATAGATAGATACTCATTCTCTGCTGCAGAGACAATTGGCATTGGCTCTTCCGGTTCCCCCCTCCCAAATAAAGGTCCGGTGAGAGACTTTATGGGCTAGGAAATGCTTCACCACCCCAGCTTGGTTTAACTATCCTATATACAAGTGACTACTTTATCCTGGAATGTTGGACTACCCCATCTCTGAACAAAACAAATTAAAAAAGATTCCTCAAGACCTCCCATAAAATTAAATACAAAAGCTTTAGTCGGACATTCAACATCTCCTTCATCACCCACTGTAGACTTACTGTACCTGATGCCTCATTCCATGGCCTCTCCTATATCTCTATCCCACCAACTTCCAAGAGCATCCTATTTCCTGTTTTCACTATGGCCAAAATTAAATCATCCTTCAAGTCCCACTTCAAATATCTCTTCTATGGAGATTCCCTGCTTCCTCTCTCAATTAGATATAATTTCACATTTGAAATCTGAAGTTTCTTCTTTGTGACACTGGATAATTGTTTGTCACCCAATCAACTATATTTTTTTTCCCTTTTGGAGGACAGGGTCTAGCTCCCACTCTTTTCTGGGTTATACCTATATTGTTTGTAATGTTACATGTGTTCAATTGAATTGCATGTATTCTTGCTGTCCTTATTAAATTCTTCCCCTAGAACAAAGTAGTGAAGTCTCTGCTCTTAATATTCTAATCAACAGAACTAAATTTAATACCATAGCTTGTGTAGCCATGCAAAACACAAGGTTTATGAAGAATGAATCTCTCTCTCTCTCTCTTTTAAGATTTATTAATTTGAGGGCACCTGGGTGGTTCAGTTGTTAAGCGTCTGCCTTCAGCTCAGGTCACGATCCCAGGGTCCTGGGATCAAGCCTCACTTTGGGCTCCCTGCTCAGCTGGAAGCCTGCTTTTCCCTCTCCGACTCCCCCTGCTTGTATTCCCTCTCTCTCTTTGTCTCTCTCTGTCAAATAAATAAATAAGATATTTTTTAAAAAGATTTGAGGTGCCTGGGTGGCTCAGTGGGTTAAAGCCTCTGCCTTCAGCTCGGGTCATGATCCCAGGGTCCTGGGATCAAGCCCTGCATTGGGCTCTCTGCTCAGCAGGGAGCCTGCTTCCCCCTCTCCCTCTGTCTGCCTCTCTCAAATAAATAAATAAAATCTTTAAAAAAAAAGATTTTTTTAAAAAAGATTTTATTTATTTATTTGAGAGAGAGAGCTCGTAAACTGAAGAAAGGGAGAGAGAGAATTTCAAACAGACTCCCCACTGAGTGCAGAGCCAGAGTGGGGCTCCATCTCAGGATCCATGAGAGCATGACCTGAGTGAGCTGAAACCAAGAGCTGGATGCTCAACCCACTGAAACACCCAGGTGCCCCAAGAATGCATCTTTTAAAGCTCAGTATTTATGAATGAAAATTATAGATCAAGTGAGGAAGGGATGTATACGTTCATTTACTTAAATTACATGGTGGCTTAAATGTTATGAGGAAATTCAATTCCTGATCAAGTCCTGAAATAAACTAGACACATTCTTATTATTTGCAGACCTTCTCTGCCCTCCCCTCACCCCCAAAGGAAATTAGGGGATTCCAGAAGCATACTGTGAATTAAAGAAAAACAGTGGAATATTTGAGCCACCAATTAACTCCTGCCAAGATTCTTTGTTGAGAATGGAAATGATCTAAGACTAGGCAAGAAGGAATTTTTGCCACACTCATGGAGAAACAAACTAGAAAACTGATTAATAACAGCAGAGTTTGTAGCTAGATAAGAGTTCAGATCCTTGATGTGCTGCTTCTATGTATGTGAATGTGGACAAGCAGCTTTACCCTCCTAAAAATGCTCAGGTTCTTCACACGTGAAATGACAGTACTTCTTTTTTCACTGGAGTGTGAGAATCAGGGAAGACAATAAATATAGAGAATTAATTTCACCATGCAGGGTACATAGTTGCTGCTCTACAAATTATTGTCATGTGATTGGTTGTACTTGTGTATCTTTGCCTTTAAGACTTAGACTAACTTAAAGAAGAGACGTGTGATGTTATCATGGTTAGAATTAAAATGACAAGTGCCCCTCATGTTCATTTCTAGGTAAGGCATTGTTTCAGCCTTTTCCTAAACATTCTGCCAGTGTTAATGCATCCTAAAATATAAGTGATTTCCAGAAGGAAACCAAATCACAGTCACCAATATATTAGAAATCCATTAAGTTATGTTGCTGATACAAGATTCCCTTAAGCAATGAAGAATAATTTTCCAAACAGATTTTGAATGTACCTCTGTTCAATGAATTTTCCTATTTAAAGAAATACCGTAGGTTCACATTAACAAAGATCCTAGAGCTTACCTAGGACTTCCAGGTCCTTCTTATTGATAATTCCACCAAGCCTTGCAACAGGAGAGAAATTCCCCATTAGTTCATGAACTCTTACGCTTACAGAAATAGGTACCCTTTCTTGCAACTTTCAATAGACACCTTTAACGTATTTCCTCTGAATGAAGTAAATAATGACGAACTCCAAATTTCAGAAGGTTCTTAAAATACACTTGGCACAACGATTTAACAGTGAGTCAGAGGCCTTTCCATATAAATATTTCATAGCTCTAAAGTGTCTGTAATGTTACTTCACTCATAAGTGGGCAATTAGATATGTATTGTCAAACAGAATGAGCATCAATCTTCCACTGTTTCTAAGTAATGGATGCTTTTTAATGTACTGTTATCTGCTAGTCACTCCCAGATGTATGAGAAGATTTTATAAGTATTATGTATTTTTTGGTTCTGAAGGATGGAAACTGGGGGAAAAAGAAACTAAAATACTCAACTAGTACCTCCACCTGCAATGCTGTTACTCTTCTATCGTCAATGCAAACTAAGAGAACCAGGAAAAAAGGGAAAGTAAATCAAAGTGAAAATGAGAGAAGCTGTAAAATATATTTCCAGAGTTCACAAAAAAAAAAAAAAGGTGTATCCCATACATATAAGTGATTGAACGATTTACTATTATTTGATAACTAATAGGAGAAACCAAATTTAATTACAGTGAAAAGAATGGAGTGTGGGGCATGAACAATTGGGTAGAAATGGTGTCTGCTGTAGGAAGATCTAGAATAAGGACCTAAGCACAACACACAACCCAGGCAGTGCGCTCTGTGTCTCTCATCTGTATTTTCCTGTATATTTTGTCTTCATTCTCTTTCTTGCTAGAGACAACCCTCCTAAGCCCACATGGAAGCCCACAGCAACCTTCAGTTCTAAAGTTCTCTAATTACATAAAGAGATGGAACCAATCTTGTTCTCTTTCTCAATTCACCTGTCAATCTCTGCACTCATCCTCTCTTCACATGCCTTTGCCTTTCATTGAAATCTCTTATGTACTGAACTTCAGATGGCCTAGACTGAATCAGAGGTCTATTCATGGCCTGGAGAATTGTGTCTGGCAGCAAAGATGTGACTGCAGAGGACCACCTTTGCTGACAGTTGCCGAGTGGCAAGGCTGAATGATCAGACCAATAGCCATGTCCATCACAACCACGACCTCGGGAGCCATGCTATGCTTGCTAAACCACAAACAATACGTCTGTTTCAGAGACCTAAGACCTTCCTGGGAGACAGACCATATGTAAATAAGTTAAAATACCACTGAAAGATCCTAGAAAAATAACCAACATATATACCTCCTTATTTTTCCCACCAAATAAAACACCCTGGACATTATGCGAAACAAATGTTAAGAAGACCATAAAAAGTGGAGGGAGAAAAGGTGAGCTGGAACATTGTGTCCCAAGGGAAAAAAGATTGGGAGTGCATGGAGTTCTTGCCTCAGCTATCCTATACTTAGAGCTGAAGAAGCCAGCAACCCAGAAATGCCAACAGTCACCCAAACCAAAAAGCCCAGCAAAAACATGCTCTCTCTAGCCAAAACCAGGAAACAGGCAACTTAGCAAAAGAGAAAATGTCTGGACAATAACTGCTCTAATCCAGTCAAATACCACAAGAAAAAAAGAAAAAATGATGGTCCACATCCACCTATGCCAGCAAAGTTGACTGGATAGTTAGACTTTCATTCTATTAGGAAGTACCCAAAATACCCACTAGTATTGTGTCAGAGAAGACCAAATAGGGAGCCAGGACATTCATCACACATATGAGGTCTAGAATGCTCCCCTTAGATATAAATAGTAAGTTTAAATGTAGAACGATCTATAAAACTTGGTAAAAAATAAAATAAAATCATCAGCATTTCGGGTAGGCAAAGTGTTTCCAGACTTGACACTAATAGTATGATACATAAAAGGAGAACAATTGATGAGTTGGACTTTATAAATATTTTAACAACTATTTATCCACAAAATCCCACTAAAAGGGTGAAAAGGCATTCAACAGACTGTGAGAAAACATTTGCAAATTTTGTATACAGAAGAATAGTATCTAGAATATTGAATTTTCACAACTCAAAAAACATAGTCTGAAAATGGACAAAAGACGAGAGATATTTTACCTACAATGATACACAGATTATAAATAACCACATGAAGAAATGGTTAATATTATCAGCCAGTAGGTAAATACAAATGAAAAACATTATAGGAAACTACTATATACTTATCAGAATTGTTAAAACTTAAAAAAAAAAAGACAAAAACCTAATGTTAGCCAGGTGTAGAGCAAGTGGGTCATTCATATATCACTGATGAAAATGTGAATGGTATAGCCATGTTGGAAAATGGTTTGGCAATTTATTAAAAGCAAAACGAAACAACAACAACAAAAAACTCAAAACAAAACAAACTATCAAAAAAAAACTAAACTAAATATGCAACTAACATATGATTCAGCATTACACTCCTGGACATTTGTCCCAGATAAAGACTTGTGATCACAGGAAAATCTCTGCACAAAAGTTTAGAGAAACTTTATTCTTAATAGCCCCAAACTGTAAATAATCCAGATGTTCAAAAAACAAACGGCTAAATAAACTTTGATAGACCTACGCCATGGAAGACTGCTCAGTAATAAAAAGAAAAGAACAATCCATACATGTTTATTGGACAAATTTTTTAAAAAAGTTATTCTGGGTGAAAAAAGGCAAATCCCAAAATGTTACCTATTATATGATTCCATTTATATAATATTCCTGAAATCATGAAATTACAGAAATGGAAAACAGATTAGTGTTTGCTGGGGTCAAGGTGGGTGCGGCTGTCAAAGAGCAACGTGAGGGACCTTTATGGCCACAGAATGTTGAGTCTTGACTATATCAATGTCAGTATTTTGGTCCTGGTACTATGCTACAGTGTTTTAGGATGTTACCTTTGGGAAAAACTAGGTAAATGGTACATATGATCTCTAGGTTATTATACCTGCATGTGAATCTACAATTATCTTAAAGTTAAAACACCAATAAAATTATCAGGAGACATAGAAGGAGTAAAACAATTATCAAATAAATGCAACATAAATGCAAAGATTGAACATGTGACCTAATGTATACAGACTGTTCTCTAGTGACCCACAAAAAGTAGAGACCTGCACAGAGTTCTGAATTAGTCACTGAAAAAAAAAAACAAGGAAAAATGAAATGCATTCCAGGTAGAGTAATACACTGGCTAAAACATGGAAACAGGGATACATGCAACTTGTGGCATAGGGTACTGGATCCATGAGTGTCAATGACTGGCAGATTAGATCATAAAATTCAGTGATTCAGGGACACCTGGGTCAGTCATTAGGCATCTACCTTAGGCTCAGGTCATGATCCCATGGTCCTGGAATCAAGCCCTACATTGTCCTCCCTGTTCAGTAAGAAACCTATTTCTCCCTCTCCCACTCCCCCTGCTTGTGTTCCCTCTCACACACTCTCTCTCTCTCTCTCTGTGTCAATTAAATAAATAAATAAAATCCTTTTTTAAAAATAAGTAAGTAACATTAAGTAATTCAAAATAGGGTAGATAGCTTATTTTTCTGCCAGGATTCACCAAGTCAGGTGATGGAGTTCCAGTACTACATATCACTTCCCTCTCAAAGTCTAATTAATCACTTACCAAATGAGTCCTTTAACAGCTCATTCGCCTTCTAGAAGATTCTCAAAATCCCAGATCTTCTCTGAAAGTCTCATTCAATAATACTTATAACCACATATGGTCTTTATCATTTTATCTTAAGACTTTATAGGTTCTGCAAGTATTAATTCTGTGGGTATAATTGGAACTTCCTTCTGACAAAATAAATCTTACTTTCTCACCTACTCCCAGTATTGCTCAATTAATTCATCTTTAGAGCTTCCCTCATTGTGGCGACTAGATTTTTCTTTTAATGTTAAAGAACCTTTTTTTTTTAACATAATGGGTGAAGAACAGTTCTTCAAATATGCATATATAAAGTTTTGAAATGAGATGTTAAATGGGGATAAAATGTCCAGCATAGGGGATATAGCTAATCTTAACGTAATAGTGTTGTGTGGTGACAGAGAGTTGCTGTATTTGTGATAAGCAGGGTGCCTGGGTGGATCAGTGGGTTAAGCCTCTGCCTTCGGCACAGGTCCTGATCTCAGGGTCCTAGAATCGAGCCCCCGAGCCCCCGTGGTGGGCTCTCTGCTCAGCAGGGAGCCTACTTCCTGCCTCCCTACTTGTGATCTCTCTTTCTCTGTCAAATAAATAAATAGATGTCTTAAAAAAAATAAAATAAAAAAAATAAAGTGTGTATTTGTGGTGAGCACAGCATAATAACACGTAGACTTGTGGAATCATCGTGTTGTGAGCCTGAAACAATGTAACACTGCGTGTCAACTATACTTCAATTAAAAAAAAAACAAGATGTTAAGAATCTATCACATAAACAGAACTTTGAAATAGATGAAGAGTTTGGCTGCTAACACACCTCATTTTGAAAAGACAGATTTTCCTGAATCCAACAAAAGTAGCATCTGTGGATTTCCCCGAGATATACTTATTTCTAGTCATTCTTATTTCTCACCAAATAGCTTTAATCATAACTACTTATAGAGCATCAATAATTTATATATTATTCAAATATGCCATTAATCTCATAACCAGAAAGAATCCAGTTATATGACATTACAGTGTTTCTTTATTGTTTCCGGTCACTGGCTGAGTTGTTAGCTTTATAAAAGTGAAAAGGTGTTAAAAAAAAAAAAAAAAGCACTTTTCAACTACTGTAATTATCCCTTATGTCTAAATATTAAATGTAAATTCTCGAAGTGTTATTCATTGATACTGTTTTATTTCACCTCTAAACAACAGTTTTATCAGATAAGAATTAGTCATCAACTTTGACAGGTGAGTAATGGATAAAGACACTGAGAGAGGTTTTGAGTTTCTGAGGCCTCACACCTAATGTCAGACTTGGGATGAAAAACCACAATCTTATAAAGAAGACAGAGTGGGGACAGCTGGGTGGCCCAGCCAGTTAAGTATCTGCCTTCTGCTCAGGTCATTACTCCAGGGTCCCTGGATCGAGCCCAGGGAGCCTGTTTACCCCTCTCCTGCCGTTCCTCCAGTTTGTGTGAGCATTCAACCCCCCCACCCCAACAAATAAGTAAATGAAATCTTTAAAAAAAAAATAGCAAACTGACATTTGATTATCTACCATGGGCCACCCACTAGAACCCAATTTTGTCTCATTTTATCAAGGAAAAAGCCCAAAGATCTCATGTTCCATCTACTCACACATATAGAATTTGAGGATCAGAGGGACAAGTCAATTTACCAAAAAGTAACCCTTCTAATATGAGAGCTGAGATTAGAATTTACATTTTCTGACTTCCAGTTCCACACACATCCTTCCCACCTCTAACTGTAAATAGTAACATTATTTTATGTGTATTAAACAAATGATATGTAGAATGAATTGGTCTGTTTTTTTTTTTAAGTTGAAGTATAATTAACATAAAATACCTATTAGTTTCAGGTGTACATCCTAGTGACTCAGTATTTTTATACAATGTGAAATGATCCCTGCCATAAGTCTAGTTACCATCTTTCACTATGCCGAGTTATTAAAATAGTTTGACTATTCTCTATGCTGTGCATTACATTCCTATGACTTATGTTATAGCTGAAAGTTGCACCTTTTAATTCCCTTCACCTAGGCTGCTCACACTCAACCCCTCCCCTCTGTTGACCATTTCCTTTATCAGTCTGTTTTGTTTGTTCTTTTGTTTAAATTCCACATAAGTGAAATCAAATGGTAGGTCTTTCTCTGACTTGTTTTACTTAGCATAATATCCTTTATGTCCAACCACGTTGTCACATATGGCAAGATTTCACTTTTTATGGCTAATATTTCACTGTTACACACCACATCTTTATCCATCTTTATCCATTCATCTATCAGTGCACACTTAAGTACTTCCATATCTTGGCTATTGTAAATAGTGCTGCAATGAACAGAGGGGTGCATATAGTTCCTCCAATTGGTGTTTTTGGTGTTTTTTTTTTTTTTTTTTCAGGTATATACCCAGAAGTGAAATTGCTGGGTCATGTGGCAGTTCTGTTCTAGTCCAATTTCTGTATCTATGTAGGTCTTCTTTGGGAAAATGTTCAAGCTTTTTTTTTTTTTTTTTTTCTTTTAGGACAAAGAACCCACACAAAGGAAGAGGGAGAGAGAGGGAGGAGCAGATTCCCTGCTAAGCAGGAAGCCTGACTCTGGGCTTGATCCCAGGACTCCTGGGATCATAACCCTAGCCAAGGGTTGATACGTAACCAACTGGGCCACCCAGGCAACCCCCTGCTCCCCTCCCGTCCATTTTTAATTGTTTGCTTTTGCTATTGAATGGTATATTTTCTTTAAATACTTTGGATATTAACCCTTTATCAGACGTATGATTTGCAAATATCTTCTTCCATTTAGTAGGTTGACTTTTTGTGTTGATTTCCCTATGCTGTGCAAAAGCTTTTTTAGTTTGAATGCAATCTTATTCAACTCTTTTAGCTTTTACTGCTTTTGTCTGGGAAGATTGATCCAAAGAAATATTGCTAAGAACAGTGTCGAAGAGCTTACTGCCTATGTTTTCTTCCAGAAGTTTTATGGTTTCAGGTCTTACGTTCAAGTCTTTAATCTGTTTTTCAATTTATTTTGTATATGGTATAAGATAGTGGTGCAGTTTCATTCTTTTACATTTGGCTGTCCAGTTCTCCCACTGCCATTTATTGAAAAACTATCCTTTTCCCATTGTATATTCTTGCTTCCTTTGTCATAGATTAATTGACCATATATGTACAGGATTATTTCTGGACTCTCCATTCTGTTCCCCTGATTTATAGGTCTGTTTTCATGCCAGTACCATACTGTTTTGAGTGATTTTTAATGACTATTGTTTTGTTACCTGCAAAGAATCTTTGTCCTAAGGTAATAGGAATGCCCCATTTCAGTCAGAAGACTCCCCCGACATTTCTTCTTCTTCTTTTTTTTTTTTTTTTAAAGATTTTATTTATTTATTTGACAGAGATCACAAGTAGGCAAAGAGAGAGAGGGGAAGGGAAGCAGGCTCCCTGCTGAGCAGAGAGCCCGATGCGGGGCTCGATCCCAGGACCCTGGGATCATGACCTGAGCCGAAGGCAGAGGCTTTAACCCACTGAGCCACCCAGGCGCCCCAACATTTCTTCTTTTTAACTGGAGCTGGGAGAAAAAAACCTCTTCTTCCTTAATCATGAAACTATAAGGCTATTATAGTTATAATAATAACTATAATATAATAATAGTTATAAGGCTAATCCCAGCTGCCTGGGATTAGGCAGCCAGCTCTCCTGTATCATGGAGAATTTTGTCTCATGCAACAAAGACAAAATTGAGAGAAAACAGATTTAGAGGAAACATTATTGTTTTAAAAGCCCAGTTTCCAAAGATCCCTCAAAACAGACTATGTAGGCTACAGTTTTGATAGGTTAACCACTTCTTATTTTTTTTTGTTTTGTTTTGTTTTAGCAATTTCACTTGAAGATAGCTTTGCCAATAAAGATACAAAAAACACATTGTTTCATTCAAACTTAAAGCCAAACATAAGATAATTCATTCGTTCATTCATTATTACTTAAGTCTTATGCACCAGATGCTGCTCCAGATGCTGACAGAACAGTGAAACATATCAGGCCAAGTGCCTTGGCCTTGCTCTCATTATAAGGTGAAGAAATTAAGGCACGGAGAATTGGTCTTACCCGAAGGTTTGGCTTTAGTTAATGGCAAAGCAAGAAGCAGAAACCAGGTTTGTCTGAGGTTCAGAGTTCATGTTCTCACTGTTTGAGAATCATAATGAGGAGAATCATAATGAGGGGCTCAGTGAGTTAAAGCCTCTGCCTTCGGCTCAGGTCATGATCCCAGGGTCCTGGAATCGAACCCCGCATCGGGCTCTCTGCTCAGCAGGGAGGCTGCTTCCCTTCCTCTCTCTGCCTGCTTGTGATCTCTGTCAAATAAATAAATAAAATCTTTAAAAAAAAAAAAAGAAAATCGTAATGAGACCAGTTTCTCCCTTCTATTTGACCTCCATATGAACCTAAATGTTCATTAAACTTTATTCATGGCTACTTAAAATAGGAATATTACATGGGCTGGGGAAAAGTATCTAGTCCTGAAACTTATCAACTGAATGCTATCTTCTTTACTTAGTCTAAGATAGATGGAGTTAAGAGAAAAATTGATCTGCAGGGAAGTCACTCTGAGGACATTATCCATATTAAAGTTTATATCTTATAGGACTATATTATCTCACAGGTTGATACATGTATAACATATATTTCAGATTCTTTATCTCAACTTTAGAAAACTAACCTTGCTGAGAGAGATGTTAGTGTATTCCATTTGGCAGCCTAACTTACAGACTTTTCATTATTATTTTTTTATTTTTTAAAAAGATTTTATTTATTTATTTGAGAGGAGGATAGAGAGAGAGAGAGAGACAGAGAGCCAGGGCAGGGGAAGGAAGAAGCAGAATCCCTGCTGATCAGGAAGTCCAACGTGAGGCTGGATCCCAGGATACTGGGACCAGGACCTGAGCTGAATGAAGTCAGATGCCAAAGCAATGAAGTTTGGTAAAAAAGGGAATTTGAAATGTTTTGTGAATACAAGGTAGTATAAAAAAGACTTGGTTGGGGCACCTGGGTGGCTCAGTGGGTTAAGGCCTCTGCCTTCGGCTCAGGTCATGATCTCAGGATTCTGGGATCAAGCCCCGCATCGGGCTCTCTGCTCAGCAGGGAGCCTGCTTCCTCCTCTCTCTCTGCCTGCCTCTCTGCCTGCTTGTGATCTCTCTGTCAAATAAATAAATAAATAAATCTAAAAAAAAAAAAAAAGACTTGGTTATCAGACACCTTCTGAAAGTGTGAAACCAGCAAGAGAGATGCATCATCAAATGCAGAAGAATTAGAAGACAGAAGAGAAAGATAATCTCAGAAAGATGGATAGATGGAACTGGTCAGTCAAAGCTACTACCAGAGGGGTATCCAAAAGCTTATTATGAATTGGTAGCACCTAGTATTCCAAATTAAGTTTTAGTGCATGTCTGTACTATAAATCTCTCTTCAGAGATTTTCATTTCTGGGAGTGAAGTAGAGTGGTTATCCTATAACAAATCTTACTAGAAAAATCATAAAAATTCAGGATAATATATAGTAAATATATTTCTAAGTTTGTTGTTGTATTTTCAAGAAAGCGAAGGAAATCTTCAGGGGCTAAAATCAAAGAGGCTATAGCACAGAGCAAAACTACATTAAGTAGCCTAAACTTGTGTGGTGATCTACGGGACCCAACAGTTTCAGGTTTACTGGCTATGTAGAGATAAGGAGTCAGGGTCTTAGATTTCTGTAAAGCAGATTTGGAACTGATACCCTTCATATAGCATCATCCTTGAAGGTCTCAATGACAAAGTTAAACAAAACAGAATTCTACTAAGAGAGAAAGACAGTTGAGCCTTAAAACCAAGCAGAAAAAAAAAAAAAATGTTTCCCCTAAAAAGTATTAATACTTTCTCTAATCAGTCACCAGTGTTGAATTTACATTCCCTGCAAATTCTATAAAAATTGCTATGGTGGTTTTAAAATATGTACACAGATCTGTGGGTACTTCCTCATTCAGAAGGTGGAATTAATCCCCTTCCCTTGGATGTGGGCTGGAGTTAATGACTTACTCATAACAAACAGAAGATGGCAAAAGGGTAATGTGTGGCTTCTGAAACTACACCATGAAACGCATTGCAGCCTCCTCCTTGTTCTCTCTTTTGAGTCAGTCACTGTGGGGTAATCTGCCGTGTTGTAGAGACACAAACTGTCTTATGAGGAGGTTCATGTGAAAACAAACAGAAACATCCTGCCAGTAACAACAAGAACTGGAGGCCTTCCGCTGTTATATCTAGAGCAGCGAGACTGACTTAGCCTAAGTCACTGCCAATATCCCATGAGTGAGCCACCTTGAAAGTAGATCCTGTAGCCTTACTCATGTCTTTAGATGACTGAATTTTGACCAATATTTTGACTGTAACTTCACGAGAGATCCTGAATCAGAATCACCTGGCTAAACCTCTTCTGAAATCCTGACCCACAACAGGTATCTCAGAATGTCACAATAAATATTTATCATTTTAAGCCTCTAAGATCAAAGGTAATGTGGCACAGAGAAAAAGAAAATACAGTCTCATGAAGAATTTAACTGAAAACCTGTATGAAAAGCAGAAAATGCTACCCATCCCCACATCCTTTCAGAAGCTCATGTCCTAATCCCTGGAAACTGAATATATCACCTGACCTGGTAAAGAGGAATTAAGGTTGCAGATGAAATTAAGGATGCTAATTAGTTAACCTTAAAATAGATAAATTATCCTGTGGAATCTGAGTGGACTTAATGTAATCACAAAGTTTTTAAAAGTGGGAGGAGAGAGAGAGATGTCAGAGTGATATAATATGAGGGGCACTCAAGATGCCTTTGTTGGCTTTGAAGATAGAAGGAGGTCATGAGCCAAGTAAAGACAGACTTTAGAAGCAGGGGGAAAAAAGGAACCATTCTCCCCCGCTGCCTCCAGAAAGGCAGGCAGCCCTAAAGGGCACTTTGTTTATAGTCTAGGGAGACAGGAGTCCAACTTCTGACCTACAGACTGTAAGATAATAAATTTGTACACCTTAGTCACTAAATTTTGGCAATCTGTTACATCAGTCACACAAAACTAATGCAAAGCCACAAACAAAAATCAATAGTGGAGGCATTGTAAATCTAAACCTAAATGTCAAAGGTAGAACATGGGGAAAAAACAGAACAAAACAACTAACTTTTGGAAAGCAAAACAGAATATCTTTAAAATCCGGATGTAGGCACAAGTTTCTTAAAATTAGAAAAGCACCGATTAGGGGCGCCTGGGTGGCTCAGTGGGTTAAAGCCCCTGCCTTCGGCTCAGGTCATGATCCCAGTGTCCTGGGATCGAGCCCCGCATCGGGCTCTCTGCTCGGCGGGAAGCCTGCTTCCTCCTCTCTCTCTCTCTGCCTGCCTCTCTGCCTACTTGTGATCTCTGCCCGTCAAATAAATAAATAAAATCTTAAAAAAAAGAAAAAAAAGAAAAGCACCGATTAATAGAGAGAAACATAATAAATGTGAATATGTAAACATTATAGTCATTGTTTTAAATGCCATCAAAATTAAAAGATGAACCATAGATTTGATGAAGATATTTTGTGGTATATATATATTCTAAGGACTTGACATAGATAAATAAATATCTTCTACATTAAAAAGATACAAACAACCCCACAGAAAAAAGGTTAAATATTTTTTTTATTTTTATTGAGGTAAGACTGATATAAAAAGCTATACATATTTAATATACACACTTTGATAAATTTGAAGTATACACCTATGAAACTGTCACTATGCAGTGCCTTCCTTATCCCCTCAAGAAGTTTTGTCTTCCCTTTTATAAGAATATTTAACATAAGTTCTGTTCTTTTAGCAAATTTCAGTATACAGCACACTATTATTAATTATATTCACTATGCTGTTTAGCAGATCTCTAGGACTCATTCATATCATGTAAGTGAAACTGCATAAAACTTTCCCAATTTCCTTTCCCCCCAGCCACTGGTAACCACCACTCTCCTCTCTGCTTCTATGAACTCATATGAACTCTGCTTCTATGAACTCCTACATAAGTAGAATCCTGTGGAATTTAGTCTGTGTCTGGCTATTTCACTCAGCATAATGCCTTCTAAGTTCATCCATACTGTAGCAAATAGCAAGATTTCTTCCTTTGTAAAGGCTGATTAGCATTTCATTATATGTGTATACCACACTATCCATTCATTTGTTGATGGACATTTAGGTTGCTCTCCCATCTTTGTCAATGTAAATAATGCTGCAATGAGCATGGGAGTGCAGATATTTCTTCAAGCTCCTCTTCAAATTTTCATTTTTGGTATATACTCAAAGATGGACTTGCAGAAACAATTTTGTATGTGCTTTTAAATTTTTTTGAGGACCTCCATGCTGTTTTCCACAGTCCTTGTATTAATTTACATTCCAAAATACTTTACAGATGATGACAAATTTGTCAGTAACCATTAGTCATCAGAGGAGAGCAAATTAAAGCCATAATCCAAGACTACTCCACAGTCATCAGAAGGACTAAACTGAATGACTGATTTCACTTTTGTGAAAACATACAGCTGACGAATGAATGTGTAATTTGATATAACCACTTTGGGAACCTATTTGGTAATATCTACTAATTGTGAACATGTGCATGTTTTATGTTTCAACAATTCCATTCACAAGTATTATCCAATAGAAGTGTATGCATGTGTTCTCCACAATACTCGTGCACATGTATTCAGAGCTATGTTATTCATAATATGCAAAAACTGGAAAAACAAATTTCCATCAGCAAAGAAATGCATAAATGGTATTTGACATTTTGAATACTATATATCAGTGACATTACTACACATAATAACATGGATATCATAAATGTAATCTGAGCAAGGAGGCCTAAAGCGAGAGCATCCCTGACATGTTCCCATTCATTTAAAGTTTAAAATCATCACAAAGTTTTAAAGTCAGTCAGTACTGATCTATGATTTTAGAGAGTCATAGTTGTCATCATTTATGGGTGGGAGAGAAAGAGAAGACAAGTGACTAGCAGAGAGTACAAAGGGGTTTTCTGTGGGCACTGCTAATATTCTATTTCTTGATCAAGGTAATAATTACATGAATGTAGTCACTTTCCTATATGTATTTTGTAATCTAATAAAGTCCTGAGAAACATTTTAAATCATCTCAATTTCTCAATAAAGAGTATTAGTAGAGAAAAAGAAAACAACCTTACCTCGTTAAAAATAATTAACGAAAACTGTGCAAACCCCAAAATCAAAACTTTCACCTTGAGATTACAAAGAGAGAAAACCCGCTATACCAATCCTACTTAATACTGAACAAAAGATATAACCAAGGTAGTAATGTAAGGACAAAAATATAAGGATTCAGATAGAAGGCATAACTATTAGTACTTGGAGAATTTATGATGAAAGCCTACATACAAAAAATCAAGAAGATAACTAGAAAACTGTTAGAAGCAATAAATTCTTCAAGTTGCTAGATTTAAAATCAACATAAAGGGATGCCTAGGTGATTCCATCAGTTAAGCACCTGCCTTTGGCTCAGGTCATGATCCCAGGATCCTGGGATGAAGCCCCAAGTTGGGCTCCCTGCCCAGTGGGGAGTCTGCCTCTCCCCCACTCATGTTCTCCCCTCACTTTTTTAGAGAAATAATGATCCATTAAAATTTAATAAAGTTGTGAAGAAAAAAAACAAGGTGAGTGTTTCCAAATATATTTCTAAATATCAAGAATTATTCTAGGGGTACCCAGGTGGCTCAGTTGGTTAGGCGTCTGCCTTTGGCTCAGGTCATGATCCTAGGGTCCTGGGATCCAGCCCACATCGGGCTTCCTGCTCAGGAGGGCGTCTGCTTCTCTCTTGCCCCTCCTCCCTGCTTGTACTCTCCGTCACTCACTCTCTCTCTCTTGCAAATAAATAAAATCTTAAAAAAAAATGAATTACTCTAAAACTCTATGAACTGAGAATACTTATCTCTGACATAGAGATATCAATATAATAGGGAGTTCAGAAAAATATTACAAATAGATGAATTTAACATATGAGAGGTGTTATATATTGTACAAATGACACATATCATTGGAAAATGAGTAAGTTTATAAAAATATTCAATAAATGGTTTTGGGAAATTCACTTATCTAATTATAAAAATAATGTTATCATTTTAAGCATCATATATTAACATCATTTACGTGGATACATTGTATCTACATCATGATTAAACTGAGAAAATAAGGGGCACCTGGGTGGCTCAGTTGTTAAGCATCTGCCTTTGGCTCAGGTCATGATCCCAGGGTCCTCGGATTGCGCCCCACATCGGGCTTCCTGCTATGCAGGAAGCCTGCTTCCCCCTCTCCCACTCCCCCTGCTTTTGTTCCCTCTCTCGCTATATCTCTTTCTCTCAAATAAATAAATAAAGTCTTAAAAAAAAACAAAACTGAGAAAATAATTAAAACAGACTGCAAAAATACTTGCCATATAATATCCCATTTATATAAAACTTGATGCCTGCAAAATAATTGTATAGTGATGCACACGTAAACAGCAAAATTATAAAGAGATGGCATGGGACATAAAGGTATGTGGCTGCTGGGGAGGGTAGTTGACTTAGTCCTTAATTGCCTAGTCTGTCACCATATATAGAAATTAGATTGGACATACATTTGGAAAGGTTAGTAAATTCAGGAAAAACATAGGTTTTGAGATTATTTATAGAACTCATTCTATTATTCTAATCCAATTATTTAGTAGTTCAAAAATGTGAATATCCCAGTAAGTCCCAACTCTTAATAGCTTTTGTAGTGTCTTCTATTATTGTTGATTGTTTACCCAGTATTAATTTCTACATTCTTTCTTCAAAAAAGAATCTTCTGTTTTTTTTTTTTCAATCACTCTTCCCTGAAGGAATTCAGGAGTAAATCATGGTAATGGGCAGCTAATCAAGAGATTCTGAGTCATCCTTCTAGGTTCAGAGCAGGAAGGATCACGTGATTCTAGCCAATGAGATATAAGAGGGTCTTTCCTAAGAGACTCTGTACTGGCAAGTAGTTTCATTGTAAGGAAAGCTTGAAAATTTACTTCTAACTATTTCACTATGAGGAAGATTGAGCCAGCATGGGGTTTATACTAGACTAGGATATTAGAAATAAAAATAAATTAAGTGTTTAGTGATATTCTTAAGCTGGTCAGTGAACCAACCCTGGAACCATACTGCCTTTGAACTTTTGGTTATATTAGTTATCCTTATTAAGCCATTTGGGCATTAGTTTTCTATTACTTACACCATAAGTTATAAACAGTGTCGGAGTAAATGAAATATACTGGATTGTTACCAAGATGGCCTTAATGTCCTCTCCATCTTGACTAAACTTTAGATGGGTTTTTCCTCACTATAGCCCACACACCTCCTTTTCTTTATTGAATTTATAAAACTTACAATTATAAATTCTTTCTCTGCCCTTTTGCAATATAAACCTTCTCCCAGCCTCTTGCCAGTTTTACACCCCAGGAATATCTCTCTCAAGGACCTAGAAGCCATCCTTTGTAATGTAATCATCAAAAAAGGTAACACCCCTATCTCCCAGTCTCTGTAGGAGTGCAAATACCAAAGGTGGACAAGAGATATTTAGCAGATACAGATGATATAATCACATTTACCCAAATCCTCACTAATATCCTACTTTTTTGCTAGCTGTTTCCTGGGTTTAATAACTATCCCACCTTTTGTTTGAGGGAGGAATTTAATCTCTCCTAATGCAATAAAGTCTTAAATTAAGTCTTTCTTGCCTATATAACTTGTCTAGCAGTGTTTCTTATGATGCAATGCAGTAAGAAAAAAAAAAGCTAAATTGCTTTTAGACTTGGAAGTCAACAACAGATTTAAATTATAGCTGCAAATAAAAAGTTTCCAAAATGTTTTATTGTTTCCAACGTCAGATGCTCTATTAGTTAGAATAGAGAATATAAAAAATAAATAATTGTCCTCAAGAAACTTAAAACTTATGTGGGGGTGGGAGAAAGTGCAAGTTAAGGCAAGCTAATAATACTAAGAGTGAATTGATCTTAGACCCTAAAGTTAAATAAGAAAGATGGGGACACAGAAGTAGGGATCATATCTCATTAGAATTTAAGGGCTTCCTTTAAAATATAAAGCTCCCTATAAAAGGACATTTGAGGTAACCCAAGGAATGGAAGAAGATATTTGCAAATGACACTATAGATAAAGGGCTGATATCCAAGATCTATAAAGAACTCCTCAAACTCAAAATACACAAAACAGATAATCATGTCAAAAAATGGGCAGAAGACATGAACAGACACTTCTCCAAAGAAGACATACAAATGGCTAACAGACACATGAGAAAATGTCCATCATCATTAGCCATCAGGGAGATTCAAATCAAAACCACACTGAGATACCACCTTACACCAGTTAGAATGGCCAAAATTAACAAGACAGTAAACAACATGTTTTGGAGAGGATGTGGAGAAAGGGGAACCCTCTTACACTATTGGTGGGAATGCAAGTGAGTGCAGCCACTTTGGAAAACAGTGTGGATATTCCTTAAGAAATTAAAAACAGAGCTTCCCTATGACCTTGCAATTGCACTACTGGGTATTTACCCCAAAGATACAGATGTAGTGAAAAGAAGGGCTATTTGTACCCCAATATTCATGGCAGCAACGGCCACAGTTGCCAAACTGTGGAAAGAACCAAGATGCCCTTCAACAGATGAATGGATAAAGAAGATATGGTCCGTATATATAATGGAGTGTTACGCCTCCATCAGAAAGGATGAATACCCAACTTTTGTATCAACATGGATGGGACTGGAAGAGATTATGCTGAGTGAAATAAGTCAAGCAAAGAGAGTCAATTATCATATGGTTTCACTTACTTGTGGAGCATAAGGAATAACATGGAAGACATTGGGAGATGTAGAGGAGAAGTGAGTTAGGGGAAATAGGAGGGGGAAACAAACCATGAGAAACTGTGGACTCTGAGAAACAAACTGAGGGTTTTGGAGGGGGAGTGAGGGGTGGGGTGAGCCTGGTGGTGGGTATTATGGAGGGCACGTATTGCATGGAGCACTGGGTGTGGTGCATAAACAATGAATTCTGGAACACTCAAAAGAAATAAAATTAAATTAAATTTTAAAAAAAAGAAGGACATTTGAAATGCTCTACACTATAAAGCCATAGGGGAGAGGGAGCACCGGAGAGGTATGCAACCCTGTATCAAGCCTTAGGGGGAACTAAAACACCTGTATAGTCAGGGAACAAGATACAGCAGTTCTTAGCAGGATTCTAAGTTTCAGCTGTTTGACTTTGAGCAAATCCCTTTTTATCTTGAAGCCTCAATTTCTGTTTCTCTAAAACAAGGGATTTAAACTGGCTAATTATAGAGGTACCTTTCAGTTAAAAAAAATTACACTATTTTATAATACATGGATAGTTCAATTAGGTAAGAAATTATGCATCTCTTAATACTTGTTTTAATTCATCTGAACTATTACATAATTTACAAACATGTATTCATCAAATAGGACAACTTTTGAAAGAAACAACAACAACAACAAAAGACTTTTTTGTAGTCTAATAGCAAAGTGGCACCACATTTGGTTTCATGGCTCATTGGGTCTGAACAGCCTAAGATATTTTCACTCATCTAGTCTAGCCAATTCTTCTTCGTTAAAAGTCAGTGAAGTAGTGTCCCTTGGTACTGGAGTTGGAGCCAAGTGGTTCTCTTAGTTGTGAATTCTGCAAAAGAAAACCTGTGTCCGGTTGGAAATGGGGTAGAAAGAATGATTCTAATTCCCACTTATTAAAATAACAATGTCATTTCCAGTGTAGGAAGTCCTAGAGAAAGTAATGGAGGACACATATTCAGCTTTGTGTATATTTGCTGAGTATTCATGAGTGCAATTAACTAATTTGGGTATTAAGTACTTGTCCCTTAAATGGAGCCTAAAAACAGCCCTTGAAATTTGGCATCTCGAAAATGATTGTAGGCAGAAATGTGTCCTCACAAAGGCAATATCTGGTTGTTTTTTTAAAGCTCAGCTCCTAAAATCAAACTGAGTGAGTGGATTTCACTGTCAATAGTGTAAAGTTTTTTAATCCTCCCACTAGAAATGCATTTATTAATGATCTCTGGCATCTTTACATAATTAACTCCCTGTTTAACCACACGGCCCTTTGAAATTCCAAAGGATGGACAATATTTGCTTTTTATAGCTTACTGAATTCACACTGTCTGGGGAAAATAATTTCAGAATCAAAAAATAAATAAACTATGACATGTCACATTAAATATAAATTTGTATCTATTAACGTTCCACAAATACAGTGTCATGCTCTGGAATGAGTCTTGATACGTGAAGGTATTCAGATTTAGAACTTAATCATATCTGATGTATCCTCACTATTCTTTTGACTTCTCTCTTGTTGTAAAGGTAATATTTATGATGAAACTGTCAGAAAGGCGAAGAATTTTCTCAGTTGATGTTTCATTATAAATGCAACCAAGCACCCTGTTTCCTTGCACATGGGAAAACATTCAATAACAATGCAACCACACTGAACTCAGAAGAATGCCAACTAGGCGGTCAAAAAATGCTCAATCTTTCACCAAATGGCACTTCTGCAAACCTCCAGGAGTCTCACTTCCTTATCCATAAAAACTAGAACGAAAGCAAAATAATTTACATCCTTATGGCACCATACTATTGCTAAGACATGAGGAGTACAAATGCTGTCATTATTATTATTATTATTATTATTATCATCATCATTATTATTATTATTAGAATGACTTTTTGTTTCAGTGTGTGAAACTTGGTGACTGGGAAAACTAGTTTGATCTGTGTACAATTTTTTTAGGCTCTGTAACAATTTTGTTAGGTTAAGTTACTATGGTAATGAACCTGTACTGTAGAGAGGGCCAACTTGGGAAGGTGGATGTTAAGTAAAGGGTGACATCAGTCATTCTGTAGAAAAGGCTTTATTTCTTCACTTAAAAACATGATTAAGAACTCAAACTTAACAAAATGGGTGAGGTAAGGAATACATCTTATGGGTCCTTCATTTTGAGACCCTGTAAAATTGGAAAAGATCAGTGACCAAAGCTAGCTAGGGATGATTTTAAACCTATTCTTACTGTGTTAGTTAGAATATACTTATTTGTGACATATTGGGTTCTTTGGTATCTGGTTAAAATATTTCTGACAGGACCTGGCTACCCCAGTTATGTCACCTACCTCCCAGAGACCAATAAATTAACAAAAAAGGGGGAAAAAAATCAAACTCCAAGGAAATTATACTTAGTGGTTTGAACTTAGGGCCACCAGGAGAAGATCCCTCATGGCACTGTATGTGTGTATACAACGCAGGAACTGTAGGTTTAAGAGAATTATAGCTTCTTCTTCAGCAAGTCCATTTCTCTAATTTGAGCCACCATTTTTTTTTTCATTTGAGAATGAAATAAATGGATTACTCTGATAATGCTGAACTTTTACTTTCAACATCATTAAAACTTGAACCACAGGCAGAATTCCAAAACAGAAACTAGATAAAAATCATGGGTGAGATTCAAGAATCCTGACTTTTTAAGGCAAGTTCCAATGTATTCAAGAAACAGATAATCCTTTATATATATATTCCAAAAATGTTAAAGAGAGGGAATATTACCAAAAGTTATCTTATAAAACTAGTAGGGCACTGATACTAAAGCCACAGAAGGAGAACAGGAGAAAGGAATACTACAGGCAAATATTTTGAGCATAACTACAAAAATTCTAATATCAACCACTATATTAATACATGCATATATGGGTTTTATATATGCTTATATACATGTACACACAAAAATTATGGTTTATAAAAATATGGTTTATATTAAGATTTTATTTTATTTATTTGACAGAGAGAGAGAGCATACAAACAGGCAGAGAGGCAGGCAGAGGGAGAAGCAGGCTCCCCTCTGGGCAGAGGGCCTGATTTGGGACTCCATCCTAGGACCCTGGGATCAGGACCTGAGCTGAAGGCAGATGCTTAACTGCCTGAGCCACCCAGGTGCTCTATGGTTTACGTTGTTAAAAAGAAAAACAAACAAACAAACAAAAAACCAAAAACAAAGCCACAGACCCAAGGTGGAGTCACTTGGCCCCAGAACAGCAAACCACGACCTAACTGCAGTTTCAAACATTCTGGGAGTGGAATTTTGTGGTCCAGCACTAATGAGGTAATCTGTCACAAGGATTCTCCATCACTCAAAGGAAGCTGAGGTAATCGACCTAACAGGACCTCTGCCTTTCCCCTAAGGGAAGGTGACCTTGCCTGAAACAATCTTTTTTCATTTGCTATAACGTCTGGTCCCACCCTCCTTCTTACAGAAACCTTCAGTATCGTACAACTGCTAAAGCTCCCCTCTACTTGTTGGGCGGGGTGCTGCCCAATTCTTGAGTTTGAATTTTGTTTAACGATGCCAAGATAAAAAGTCTGGTAATAATAAAACCTGCATTGTAAAGCAGCATAGGTGTTGGGGAACATCAAAAAGATGTGACCACTGACTGACCTGGGAGCTGGACCTGGGCAATCAGAGGCTCCTCACCCCCTCTTCTGTCCTTGAAACATGGGTTCTGCTGGCCTTTCCAGTTCCCAGAGCCTGCTCCAAGGACACAGCCTTGAGATGGTGATATGTTGTTGAAAGCACCCGCAGTGTATATGTGATTGAACCCATTTAGGGCTGTTAGGTCCCCCCAAAAATGGGTACCCCAATAATGGGTCCGTGATTAAAGGAGCGAGACTGATACAAAGCGAAGGTCAAGCAAAGCTTTATTTCGCGCCAAGCATCAAGAATCAGACCGACGGTCAAACAGACCGGTTGGGGACGCCCCTACAGAGAGGACGACCCCTCCCTGCTTTCCAGACTAACTTTTATAGAGCAAAGGTCATGTGGTTGGGCCTGGCCACACACAGGTGGCTAACCGAATTACAATTCACCCCACAGTAGCCATGGAAACTAGCCCATCACCTTGGTAGCTAGGAGACAGTATGCGCCCCCACTGATCGGGATGTCTCCACCTGCCCTGACCCACCCTTGTACCTGGGCTTTGTTACCTGGAACTGGTTTCCGGGACTTAAAAACAAGTCCCCTGGGGGAAGGGGAGCAGGGGCAGTTAAAGGGTTAAACAACAAAGTTATTGTTTAACTTCAATGGAAGCCTCTGGCTAAAATAAAAATATAAAATAGGTCCTTACAAGGGCCTCTATATAAACTTCTAAGATTTGGAGGGCAAGTATGGGGATCCATTTCATCTTGCTGCTGACCAAGGTAAGCCTCATATGTAAGTTCCCTTTGCTCTTAATAAAATAGGCCGCCTATCAACCTGGAACGGCTTGCCTCTTTTCTCCAGTCACCCCCTCTAATGACAGGGGCCGGTTTCAGATTACACCCGGGAAGTCCTAGGAGGGTTACAAACCAATAGTAGGAAGGAATTATTATTTTTTTTAATTGCACGTTTTTAATAACTTTTGTTATTTTACCATTTGCAGATATTCTTTAAAATACTTCACAGGAGCTAAATGTCATCATTTAATCTCTGCAATTTTGTAATGTATTAACAGTAGACAAAATCTCAAAACAAATTTCCTGAACAGTAAAAAATGTAATGTGAAAAGTGAAAAATGGAATTTCTGGCAAATCCAGTACATAATGTTGAACTGACTATATACTATTATCTATTTTCCAAGAAACAAATGTGCCCTTGTCAATAAAAGAAAGATAAAAGCAACTTTAACTGAGGAAAACTAGCAAATAAGAATAGAAGACATAGAAGATATGAACAAATAGAGACATAATGTTCATATATGTGTCGATTCAGTGTGGCAAAGCATCCTGTTTTCCCCAGATTAATCCAGGACTCAATGTAATTCCAGTTAAAATTCCTACCCAGTTGCTCCTAGCATTTATAGGAGTATAAAAGTTCAAGATAGCCAAGCCGTTTTTTTTTTCCCCCCAGCTAAGCCATTTTTAAAGAAGATAAACAAAAGGACTTAGCTATTGACATTTGGAGTTCTAACAAGGCTAGAATAGTTAAAATGGTGTGCTGTAGACACAAGGATAGACAAACAAAATGATAAAACTAAAGAAGGAACCCAGAAAAACACCTGTCTGTGTAAGGGAACTTGTATTTGAAAGCTGCAGTATTACAAATTGGCAGGAAAAATGAATTGTAGTAAAATAACAATATAGAATATAAGGCACAATTAGATCCCTCATATTATTCATAGATACGTTCTTTATATCTATATGTGGATTTATAGGCACCAAGTATTATAAACAAAACTTTTAAGCTTTGGGAAGAAATCATTAGTTAATATTTTGATGATATTGGAATGGCATAAACTGTAAAGGGGGGAAAAAAAGATTCTGGATAACCTGCACAGCCCTTAGGGGTCAAAAGAGCACAAGCGTTGGATGAGAAAACTTGAGTTTAATGCAAAGTTCCATCAGATTCCTAGAGAATTTCATGAGGGAGAGAGGACAATATTTTCCACATTTTACAGGTGACTAAACAAGGCAGAGAAAGGAGATTAGTATTTGTACAAGGCCATACATAGCTCATAGTGAGGGAAATAAAGGATTCAGTAGTTACGAATCTTAGAAATGCACCTCATGTTAAGGATGTAGAAAAAACGTCAGCCTTCCTACATTCTGGTACTTGATAGACTGTAATTATCATCTAGGTCTGAGAGTGGATTTCATTTTAAAACACGCATTTTAAAATCAAACTATTTTGCTTCTGAAAGATCGATATCTTCTACATTTGGAATAAAATAGCATTGTAACTTCATTGAGCAAACAACAATTTCAAATTTGATAGTATCTGCATAATATGCCTCATAACAGCATTGTTAAGAGTTATAGAACCACACAGGAAATCTTCAAAGCACGATTAGCTCTAATAATTTATTATAATACAAATGAGATTTGGATCATGCTAAAATTCACCAGTTGCAAGCTATCCTCTGTGTTTTAGCATTTTTCTCCCTTTGAACAGGGAATGTATTCAAAGATACCACAAATAACCCTCATTAAAGAATGGGATGATTGAAACTTTTAGGACTGTTTAGAATACACTGGCCCTCCTATATTGATTTCCCCTGTAAATAGTAGCAGAGTGGTTCAATCACAGAAATCCATCAACTGTCTGGTTAAGAGGTGTGAGAAGCATTTTTATACTAAATAGTCCAGTCAAAATTAATCTTTCCTAACCCAGTAACTCTATTAGAGTGAGGTCTTCAGTGAGAGTATTATTAAAAAAAAAAAAAAAAAATCTAGCTTATAGATTGGATTGTGAGTTCCTTGAGGGAAGAGGTTTGTTTTCTGAACCACTTTTCAAATCTCATAACTGCTCGAAGCTCTAATACAAGACAAGTTCAAAAAACATAAATTGTTTGCCTAAATGCATAGTAAAGAAAAATGTTTGGGGACATAGATATCCAAGGTCTTTCTCTTTTGTCTTTTTTCTTTAAACTTTTAACTGTTCAGCACAATGATATTCTGTTACTTATTTTTAAAATCTAACACAAAACTTTACTATTTATGTAGGCGCCTATGGCCCAAATTAGATTATGCAATACCATGTAGTTTTCATGACAACCTATGAGGTAGATCTTATTTTTCATGTTGAGGAGAGAAAACAGAAATGCAGGAAGGTTAAGTAGTAAATTACCTAATTCATACAGCTAAGAATTAGGGCTGGTATTCAAACCTCCCCTTTATGATTCAGTGATGACCATCATGCCCAATAGAAGGGTTCTCAGTAATGCTGTTATGTTTCTTCTACTGCATATCTGATAAAGTATTTTACATTTTCAAAAGGCAAAAATACTGACTTCCCGAGCTATGAGTTTCTCGACATTTGCCATCTTAAGCTTCATGCATTGTTGCCTCCTGAACTCTTACGGTTTATTTTTGTTGTTATTTTTAGTGGCTTCAAGCATCACAGGCATCATCATAGGCCAAAGGAAAGCAAACAAACAACAACAACAAAAAACAACTTCCTCTTTCTCTCGTTAATCAAGCTCTCTAACTGTCCCAAGAACTGCTCCTTCTCATCATGCTTATTCTCAAAATCATCGGTAATCAGTGTTGTGAAATTAAAAATTCTAATTATGAGAAATGAAAGTAAATGTGCATTCAACTATTATATGTTCTGTGTATTCTTATATGAAGTATTCTTTGCTTTGGCTTCAGGAAAACCTATTTGGAATAAGCAAACTAATAAATTCTATTGGTTCTGAAATAGGATTCAAATACCGTACAACTTTATTCTTATTCTTTTGAAATTCCAAAAGAGCAGAAGAATTAAAATGCATAATTCTTAAAAAAGTAAGATTAAAGGATTATTTACTTACTAAAGATCAGATTATTTAACTCTATACATGTATATGTATACATATGGCTCCAAATATAAAGCTCAATTATAATATATAACATATTAACTCATATTTTACATATATATTAGTTCAAAAATAGATGCAGAGTATATAAAGGTAAATCTTATATAGTTTTGGCATTAAGGCTTTTCAGTTAAGGATTATTTAACTGTTAAAAATTATAGTTTGCCTATGCTTGGAGAGATACTTTTCCTAGGAATTTTTTTTCCTTTAATATTTAGTAAAGATCTGGAATTCAGAAATTAAATTTGGTCCCCCCAAAAAGACAAAAGATAAAACGGAACACTTAAAAATATAAGTAGATTCATTTTATTAAGTTTCTATACACTTTTTTTAAGTTTTTTTTTTTTTTTAATTTTACACGGAGAGAGAGATCACAAGTAGGTAGAGAGGCAGGCAGAGAGAGGGGGAAGCAGGCTCCCCACTGAGCAGTGAGCCCGATGTGGGGCTCGATCCCAGGACCCCGGGATCATGACCTGAGCCGAAGGCAGAGGCTTTAACCCACTGAGCCACCCAGGTGCCCCTCTATACATTTTTTAAAAGATTTTATTTATTTACTTGTTAGAGAGAGAGAGAGTGAGCAAGAGAGCACAAGCAGGGGGAGCAGCAAGCCCAGACAGAAGCAGACTCCCTGCAGAGCAGGGAGCCCAATGTGGGACTTAATCCCAGGATCCTGGGATCATGACCTGGGCCGAAGGCAGACACTTAATCTACTGAGCCACCCAGGCAACTCTCTATAAATTTTTTTTCTAAAGCAATCATCTATTTGATCACTATGTGCTTCCTTACAATTAATTATTTCTAAATAAAAAGAAAGGTCCTAATACTTTATTTTTGCTTTTGTTTCCCTTGCCTCAGGAGACATATCTAGAAGGAAATGGCCATGGTTAATGTCCAGGAGGTAACTCTATGTTTTCCTCTAGGGTTTTTATGATTTCAGGTGTCACATTTAGGTCTTCAATCATTTTGAATTTATTTTTGTATCTGGTGTAAAAAAGAGGTCCAATTTCATTCTTTTGTGTATTGCTGACCAGTTTTCCCAGCACCAGTTATTGAAGAGACAATCCTTTTCCCATTAGATATTCTTTTCTGCTTTGTCAGAGATTAATTGACCATGCAGTTGTGGGTTCATTTCTGTTTTTTTTTTATTTTTTTAATTCTGTTCTATTGATCTGTGTGTCTATTTTTGTGTCAGTACGATTCTGTGTTGATCACTACCACCTTGTAATACAATTTGAAGTTCAGAATTACGAAGCCTCCAGCTTTGCTTTTTTCAAGGTTGCTTTGGCTATTTGGGGTCTTTTGTGGTTCCATACAAAATAAAAAGCTTCTTCACAGTGAAGGAAACAATCGACAAATATAAAAGGCAACCTACATAATGGGGGAAGATATTTGGAAATTACATATCTGATAAAGAGTTAGTATCCAAAATATATAAAGAACTTATAAAACTCAACACCAAAAAGATAATCAATATATTGGCAGAAGACCTAAATAGACATTTTTCTAAAGACACATAGATGGCCAACAGACACATGAAATGATGCTCAACATCACTCATCATCAGGGAAATGTAAGTTAAAACTACAATGAAGTATCACCTCACACCTGTCAGAATGAAATCAAAACCACAAGAAACAGTGGGTGTTGGCAAGAATGTTGAGAAAAAGGAACCCTCTTGGCACTGTTGGTGAGAATGCAAACTGGTACAGCAACTGTGGAAAACAATATGGAGATTCCTCAAAAAGTTAAAAATAGAGGGGCACCTGGGTGGCTCAGTGGGTTAAAGCCTCTGCCTTCAGCTCAGGTCATGATCCCAGGGTTCTGGGATCGAGCCCTGCATCGGGCTTTCTGCTCAGCAGGGAGCCTGCTTCCCTTCCTCTCTGCCTGCCTCTCTGCCTACTTGTGATCTCTCTCTCTCTCTGTCAAATAAATAAATAAAATCTTAAAAAAAAAAGTTAAAAATAGAGCTACCCTATGATCCAATAATTGCACTACTAGGTATTTACCAGAAGAATATAAAAATACTAATTCAAAGGGAATTAGTGCATCCCTATATTTACAGCAGTAATGGCTACAATAAGCAAATTATGCAAAGAGCCCAAGTAGCCATCAACTGATGAAGAAGTGGTATATATATATATACAATTGAATATTACTCAGCCTTAAAAAAAGAATGAAATACTGTCATTTGCAATGACATGGATGAAGCAAGAGAGTCTCATAGCAAGAGAAATAAGTTAGCCAGAGGAAGACAAATTATCATAAGATTTCACTCATATGCGGAATTTAAGAAATAAAACAAATGTGTAAAGGGAAAAAAAAGGGGCAAACCAAGAAACAGACTCATAACTATAAAGAACTGTTGGTTAAGAGGGGTGGGTGGTGGGTGGGAGGATGGGTTGAACAGGTGATGGGGATTAAGGAATACACTTGTGATGAGCACTGGGTATTGTATGGAAGTGTAAAATCACTCTACTGTACACCTGAAACTCGAATATTAACTGGAATTTAAATAAAAACTTAAAAAAAAAAAAAAACAGAGGCACCTGAGTGGCACAGTTGGTTAAGCATCCAACTCTTGGTTTCAGCTCAGGTCATGATACCACGGTCCTGGGATCTCACCTTCACATCAGACTATATGCTCAGTGTGGAGCCTGCCCGAGATTCTCTTTCCTTCTCCCTCTGCCCCTCCTACTCATGCCGTCTTCCCTCTCTAAAATAAATAAAACCTTAAAAAAAAAAAAAAAAAGGAAAGTGCCGTTTTCATCCCAAAGATAATTTCTCAAATTTTTGGTGCACTCAGCACTTAGAAAATTTCCTCAAAATGAATTTGTATGCTTTGTTCCGTTTTACTTCAGTGGCTTTCAAGTGCTCCTATTTGAAAGTTCTCTCGTTAAAAACTATTTGATAAAGGAATATTTAAACTTTAATAAAAAATGAAGCTTTGCTGTAAATGATTTTAGAAGATGGTATCTGGATACTTTAAAAATTTTATTTCAAAATAGCTTATTTCAGTTGGCAAAGGACTTTTATATGTATTATCTTTTTCTCGTCTCATCATAACTCTAGAAGTTATTATGTTCATTTTAAAGAGGATGCCATATAAACGGAATAGTGAAGAGTTTTGCCCATAATGCTACTAACTGGCAAGCCTAGAATGGTCTTCAATCAATTAATTCAACACCATTTTGCCTACCACTTACTATATGTACTTTTGGATGTGGTGAACGTCCACATATCTAGCCTCTCTCATTTTACAGCAAACAACAGAGGGGCTGAACTTACTCCTAGGTGGCAGGGATTGGAACCAGATGGACCTCTCCAATTAACAAAATCCCATCTCCTTCACAATTGTTAGCATGTCAGAGAATGACTCATAACCTTGGCTCCTGTCAAGTAATAGCTACAATAACTGGCTCAATGTTACAGCATTTCTTTTCCTTCGTGCCAGCAGTTCTTGGTTACACCACTTGGAAGAAGGAAGAGGGAGACCAGAAGAAGAGTGGAGGGCAGTAAAGCAAAGTTTATGGAGCGATAGTACAAACCTCCCAAGGAAGGAGGGGACCCAAGAGGGTTGCCACAGGAGGTTCTAAATCTAGGGGTTTTTATGGGCTTGTTGGAGGCTGTTTTAATCTGATTAACCATCCCTGTGCCTGTCCCCCAATCAGGTTTTTGTCATCTACCTATCACATGGGAAAGGGTAGAGGGCTCCTTCCAGGGTGGTGTAAAATCCTTTTAAGGGTGGTTTCCTCTTGGGGGGCAGGGGGTCCTTGTCCCTGTCTGCCTTTCTTCCAACCATCCTCCATTATGAACACAAGCATGTTGTTTCAGTGCTGATGTTAGCCATTAATGGAAATAAAAGAGGGCAAATGGACACGTGGGCAGAAAGCAACAGAAGGAGGAAACTGGGTCCTTGGAAATCACCAGTTGAAGGTGCAAGATCAAACTGACGCTGATGGTCACCATACTTCTAAATCTGCAAGTCGCTTAGGGTAGTTAAATCCCTCCTTTGCTGAAGCCATATTCTATTGAGTTTCTTTTTACTTACAATTTAAAGAGATAGGTAAAAATACTAATTTTTATCTCCTTGGCTTTAAAAAACAAGTGATTTTTTTTTTGTATGCAAAGTCAACTGAAAACATGGTCTAATTTATAGTAAGAAGATTAATTTATAAAGATATTTTATATTTTATTGACTTTAACAATATATCTTGATTTTTCCCCCTTCCGACTCAGCAATACATGCCCTGCTAAGCAGTTTTTCTCCGATGAGATTGTTGTAGATGGTGATGAGATTCCTGAATGCCCTTTCTGCTGTGATTAGGGAGCAGAGATATGCAGGACTTCAGCTGCTGCCAATCAGTCTCACTGATGATAGCTAAAAGTACCTTTGTCTCAAGAAAATTGCCAGCCTGAAATTGCCACCCAAAACTGAGGACACTTGTTTGGATTAATGACAAAATGGGTGAGGCTAGCGAAATGCACGCATGCTTATATTTAGAAGAATATCCATGAGGGATGCCTGGCTGGCTCAGGTGGTTAAGTGTCTGCCTTTGGCTCAAGTCATGATCCTGGCATCCTGGGATTGAGATCCCCCATCAGGCTCCTTGCTCTGCAGGAAGCCTGCTTCTCCCTCTGGCTGCCACTCCCCTTGTTTGTGTGCTCCTGAGAGCTCTTTCTGACTGCCTCTCTTTCTGTCAAATAAATAAAATCTTTAAAAAAGAAGAAGAAAATCCATGAATGAACTTTGCTGGGCTGGATAAAAGGAGTAAGGGAAGTAGACAGTTGAGGCCATAACCCCCTTCACCAGCAGGTTAGTGGTAATCAAATAAAGGCAGAAGTGACTTGTGTTTGGGGCACCTGGAGGCTCAGTCCGTTAAGCATCCAACTCTTCATTTCAGTTCAGGTCACATTCTCAGAGTCCTGAGATTGAGCCCCACATGGGGCTCCACGCTCTGCATGGAATCTGCTTGAGATTCTTTACTTTTCCTCACCTTCTGACCCCCTCTCCACTCACATGCACTCATCCTCTCTCTCTCAAATAAAATCTTACCAAAAAAAAAAAAAAAAGTGACTTGTGTTTAGAACGGAACCCCTAAACTTATCCATGTAAACTTGAAACTAGAAACCTCAAAATGTCAGATTACAGGAGAGAAATCTGGATATTTAAATTAATATGGGGGCGCCTGGGTGGCTCAGTGGGTTAAAGCCTCTGCCTTCGGCTCAGGTCATGATCTCAGGGTCCTGGGATCGAGCCCCGCATCGGGCTCTCTGCTCCTCGGGGAGCCTGCTTTCTCCTCTCTCTCTCTGTCTGCCTCTCTGCCTACTTGTGATCTCTGCCTGTCAAATAAATAAATAAAATCTTTAAGAAAAAATAAAATAAATTAATATGCAATATGTTTCCAAGAATCGAGTAAATAGGGGTCCTATCTCAGCAGTGATGCTATGACTCAGAATCTGAATATAGGGGACGCGTAGTAAGCTCAAGAGGTAAGGTTTGAGAAAGTCTGGAAAGTCTGGAAAGTCTGGAAGATCTATATGTAAGCCCAAACAATGTCATTTAAGGACTTCAAGTCCCCTTCTTCCCATGAAATATCTCACAGTCAATTTTAATACACAGGACTCTATTTCGTACATGTGATATCCAGGTCCATTCATTCTCCTCCATCTTTTTCCCCCTCCATCAGTCTTTTGCAAGAATGTTATCTGAAGCAGGCATTCCCCTTGACCGGTTTTTAGGTTGTTGTTGCTGTGTTGGACCATATGAGTGTGGAAGCTGTCAAGCGAATATTGGTTGGGGATATTGTGTTATTTATTATTAAGCCCAGAGATACCTGGAATATTTTTTCAACTTTTAAAAGTTTCACACAGCATAATTCATTCTTAAATGTATAGTTCTTTGAATTTACACAGATGTATACGGTTACATAACCACAACTAACAAGATATAGAATGTTCCATCACCCCCCAAAATTCCCTAATGCTTCTGCTTTTTCGCCAGTTCCTCATCTGCTCACCTAACCAGGAAGCCACTAACTGAATTACTGTGCTTACAATTTTGCATCTCCAAAAATTCAGATGAATGGACATACCCGGTACGTAGCTTTCTAAATACGGCTTTTCACTATTTGAGATCTATCTAGGTTACTGCATACATCAGTTTACTAATTTTGATTGCTGATACTTCACATAGTTCAAATATTCCACTATATCACATTTTGTTTATCCATTCACCAACATAATGGCATTTGTCAAGTTTCCAGTTTTTGGTGATAATGAATAGCACTGCTATACACATTGAATAAACTTTCATGGTTCTTTTTTTTTTTTTTTTGTATGAACATAAGTTTTCAATTTTATTAGGTAAATACCTCAGATTTTTTGGTACACTTGGAAGTGTAGCAAGCATATGTCAAACTGCATAACTACCAAACTGTTTTCTAGAAGAGCTGTAACCATGTTTCATTCCCAGCATCAACATAGAAAAGAGTTCCAGATGCTATGTGTCCCTGTCAACACTTGTCAGTTTTTGTTTTGTGTTTTTTAACCATTCGAATACATATGTAGTGGTATCTTGTCATGTGTTTATTTGCCATCTGTATAGCTTCTTTGAAGTATGTAGTCATATCTTCAGATTTGGTAGTTTGCTTTCTCGTCATTGAGTTTTAAGGATTCTTTTTATACTCTGCATGCCAATCTGTGAGATGTTTGATTTGCAGATACTTGTCTTAGTCTGTTGCATGTCCATGATTTTTAGGTCTTCCAAAAATCAGAAGTGTTTGACAGTCAATTTACCATTTTTATTGTGATTTTAATCTTTTTAAATTTTTAGATTTTTTTTTTTTAAATCTTTGTAAATAAGCTGAATGCCCAGTGTGGGGCTTGTAACTTACAACCCCAAGATCAAGAGTTGCATGCTCTACTGACTAAGCCATCCAGGGGCCTCTGTGGTGAGGATTTATTTTTTTATTTATCTTATTTATTATTTTTTTAAAGATTTATTTGTCAAAGAGAGACACAGCGTGAGCACAAACAGGGGGAGCAGCAGGCAGAGAGAGAAGTAGGCTCCCCACTGAGCAGGAGCCAGATGTGGGACCCAATCCTAGGATCCTGGGATCATGACCTGAGCCAAAGGCAGACACTTAACTGACTGAGCCACCCAGGCATCCCATGAATTTGATCTTTTATCTAAGAGCTTTTTGTGCAATGCCAAAAGGTTTATCTCACTTTTTTTTTTGAGAAGTATTATAGATTTTTTATATTTATAATTCACTTTGAGTTAATATTTTACTGGGTTTTATTGGATGGAGGTTTTTTTTTAAAACACACATAAGCATATTCAAATTTTCTAGCATCATTTGTTGAAAGATCTCTTTTTTTGAAAAACCATTTTTTTCCCCTGAATTTCTGTTATACCTCCATCAAAAATCAGTTGAACTGATTTGAGTGGTTCTATTTACATGCTTTGTTCCACTTCTTTATATTTATTATTTAGTGAACATTACATTTTATTGATAACTTTAACATTATGAAAAACCTTGAAGACACTGTGAATCCTCTGGGTTTTTTCCCTAATTTATTTTGTCTGTTGTCATTCAATTACTATTTTACAGTAACTTTTGAATTAGGTTGTTGATATCTATAAAAGTTTGATGGCCATTTCATTAGTATTGGTCTATAGATTTGGGAAGAAATTATGTCAACAATATTGTGTCCTCTAATCAAGGAAGATAGTGTATCTCTTTATTAGTTTATTGCTCCTTTGGTATGTCTAATCCAAGTTTCCGTTTTTCACCAATTGTAAATATGTAGAAAGGAAATTGGATTTATATACTCACTTGTGTCCTGTGACTTTCATGACCTCAGTTATTATAAATTAACTTCCAATTTTTACAGTTACTACTTATTTTCTTGCCTTAGGCTTCCAATGCCCTCATTGTGAACTAAGTCTATCTCCACTCCTAGAATCTGCAATCTCTGACTACTTGACCAATAGAATGTGGTAAAACTGACACTACAGCAGTTTCTGGGCCAACACCTTAAGAAATTGCTAGCTTCCACATCCTGTATTTTGGAACATCCACTCTGGGAACTTTACTAAAATACTACGAAGAAGTCAACCCATGAAAAGGCCCAGGTGGAAAGGAACCCATAACCATCACCAATTTACTAGCCCTTTACATGAATCACCTTGGAATGGGATCTTCCAGGTCAGTTGCATCAATCCAAATGATGTAACATGGAACACAGATAAACTGTTCCCACTGAGTCTAGCCCCACATTCATATTCATGAACAAAAAAATATTCTATTAGCCCACTACATTGGAGGGAAGTTTTTTAATGTAGCAATAGTTAACTGAAATAGGTCACAAGCCTTCTCATCTGATCTCCATATTATAAACCTGTGGAGTCTTCAGAGAGTCTCCACTTCATTTTTTTTTCATTTTTTCCCAAGATTTTATTTATTTATTTGAGAGATGGGGAGAAAGAGAGGGAGAGAACACACACCTCAGCAGAGGGAGTGGGAAAGGGAGAAGCAGACACCCCTCTGAGCAGGGCTTGATCCCAGGACCCAGATCACGACCTCAGCCAAAGGCAGACACTTAGCCAATGAGCCTCTATTTTAAATGAAAAGTATTTAAGTACTTATATTATAAATTAATATAAAAATATCTAGGGAGGGTAGGAGGGAGGTTAAGCAATTGCATTTGGCTCAGGACATGATCCTAGAATCCTGGAATAGAGTCCCTCATCCGGCTCCCTGCTCAGCGGGGAGTATGCTTCTCCCTCTGACCCTTTCCCGTCTCATAGTCGCTCTCTCTCTTTCAAATACATAAATAAAATCTTTTTAAAAATATCTAGGGAAGGGACGCCTGGGTGGCTCAGTTGGTTGGGCGGCTGCCTTCGGCTCAGGTCATGATCCCAGCGTCCTGGGATCGAGTCCCACATCGGGCTCCTTGCTCGGCGGGGAGCCTGCTTCTCCGTCTGCCTCTGCCTACAACTCTGTCTGCCTGTGCTCACTCGCTCTCTCTCTCTCTAATAAATAAATTAAAAAAAATATCTAGGGAAAATAACATTACTTATTTTAATGATACAAACACAACATCTTTTGTGAGAGTACAAAAGCCATCATTCAGAAAATGCTCATATGGTAGGTTATAATACGTATTAGTTACTTTAGGGAAGGGGAAGAGCAATCTGGTAATAAAAACACATCCTGTCTTCTATGTAGTTAAATATGAAACCAAATGTATCCCTCCGTATCATCATAATGAAGTACATCCTGATACTATCTCTGGGCTTCAAACAAACAAATCTTGAGGATTTATTTATCCTTGGTAGACTTTATAACAGAGGAGGGTAAGGAAAAACCTGCCTTTTTACAGGTAAGTAATTTTCACTGCATAGAATAGACTTAAGGCTTTACTATAACACTGTACTTTCAAGCAAAAGCTCAAGAGAATACAGATTTTTACCACAATATCATTTGTTTTATTAAGCCTCAGATTCCTGGAAGAAAAGCCTGAGATCTCAGGCCAAAAATAAATTTAAAAGTTCTCGATATCTACAAGCTTAGAATTCCCTTGGTTTGGCTATCAAATGGTCAAGGTATCAAACACCAGCTTACTTGTAGGTAGAAAGTAAGGTGTCACCCTTCTTTTTATTCCTCTTCCTCCAAATACCAGGTTCCCCCCCCTTTTTTTTATTTCTTTTCAGCATAACAGTATTCATTGTTTCTGCACCACACCCAATGCTCTATGCAATACGTGCCCTCCTTAATACCCACCACCTGGCTTCCCCAACCTCCCACCCACCCCCCCCTTCAAAACCCTCAGATTGTTTTTCAGAGTCCATGGTCTCTCATGGTTCACCTCCCCTTCCAATTTCCCTCAACTCCCTTCTCCTCTCCATCTCCCCATGTCCTCCATGTTATTCCTTATGCTCCACAAATAAGTGAAACCATATGATAATTGACTCTCTCTGCTTGACTTATTTCACTCAGCATAATCTCTTCCAGTCCCGTCCATGTTGCTACAAAAGTTGGGTATTCATCCTTTCTGATGAAGGCAAAATACTCCATAGTGTATATGGATCACATCTTCCTTATCCATTTGTCTGTTGAAAGGCATCTTGGTTCTTTCCACAGTTTGGCGACCGTGGCCATTGCTGCTATAAACATTGGGGTACAGATGGCCCTTCTTGTCCTAGCAACAGCAATCAGACAACAAAGAGAAATAAAAGGTATCCAAATTGGCAATGAAGAAGTCAAACTCTCTCTCTTCGCAGATGACATGATTCTTTATACGGAAAACCTGAAAGACTCCACCCCCAAACTATTAGAACTCATACAGCAATTCAGTAACGTGGCAGGATACATAGTCAATGTACAGAAATCAGTGGCTTTCTTATACACTAACAATGAAAATACAGAAGGGCAAATTAGAGAATCGATTCCACTTACTATAGCACCAAGAACCATAAGATACCTCGGAATAAACCTAACCAAAGAGGTTAAGGATCTGTACTCAAGGAACTACAGAATGGTCATAAAAGAAATTGAAGAAGACACAAAAAGATGGAAGAGCATTCCATGCTCTTGGATTGGAAGAATAAACATTGTTAAAATGTCTATACTGCCTAGAGCAATCTATACTTTTAATGCCATTCCGATCAAAATTCCACAGGTATTTTTCAAAGAGCTGGAGCAAATAATCCTAAAATTAGTATGGAATCAGAAGAGACCCCGAATTGCTAAGGAAATTTTGAAAAACAAAAATAAAACTGGCGGCATCACGTTACCTGATTTTAAGCTCTACTACAAAGCTGTGATCACCAAGACAGCATGGTACTAGCATAAAAATAGACATATAGACCAGTGGAACAGAGTAGAGAGCCCAGATATGGACCCTCAACTCTATGGTCAAATACCAGGTTTTTTATGGCAAACTCCAGCCAACATTCTTTTCTGCCACCTTGAGGCACGTTGGGTACGTTCAATGCCTTAACACTAATACTCTCCTCACCACTGATCTAAAGAAGCTAGTGTATGTCCCTGCATCAGCCACAGCCCTGACCCACACTTAGCATTGAAATTCACTCTAAATTACCCATCCTCAGCCAATGCTTCTGAAGTAGAACCACCTGGCCAGAAAATGGTCATGTCTGGAGAAGCCTTGTTAAGGACTTTTCCAGAATCAAAATCAGTGCTATGACCGTGACCCTCCAAGATGGTCCCCAATATCTCTTGCCCCTAGTGTTCACACTTGTGTGGTCTTCCCCCCATATTAAATCAAGGGTAGCTCAATGTCACCAATGTCAAATAACAGAAATAATGTGTATACTTCCCAAGACCAGACCAAATAGATGCCAGCACTCTCTGCCTTTGTCTCTTAGAAAGCTTGTTCTGGGAGAAGCCTGCCACCTTGCCAAGGGATGCTCAAGAGCCCCTTAGAAGACCTGAGCCAAGAGAGAAACAGAGCCCTCCAGAACTGAAATTTAAGGTAACTCAGGGCAAAGATCAAATTAAAGGTGTAGGCAATATAACAGATGTTGTATAGTCTTATAGAACTCCAACCCTCACTGACAGAAAACAGGATAATCACAAGATGAAAAGACATGGGAAAAAATGAAACTAAGTTTCAAGTACTAAAGACCTTGTTAGACTAAAAACTCTAGAGATTGATTTTTACTTAAGACACTGGAGTCCCCCATTTTCCTTATGCAATAAATAGGTTGAAAATTCCACACCACCTTTTAAGGAGGATATATATCCTAATAGCTACTTCAGATATGGCAAGGTAGAGAAAAGAAATAGAAAAAACTCGCATCGATTATAGTCAAGGGTCATGGAGAGAAACAGACAAAGGGACTCATTAGAGAAAGAAGAATCAGAGGCTAGTAATGCATTGTTACACACCTCCAGGATAAGAAGCCCTCATACATTTTTATAAAAACCTGAATTCCCTTATGTGCTCAAGTCCAGGTATCAAGTCAAGGACTTATAATTACATGACCCTGTTGTAAGTAGAGAGCCTTTCCATGTAAGTAGCCTTGCTCAAAGCAATTACTTGCTACAGTTTCAAACTGCCTTAGAAGATTGCATTTAAGAATATTGGTATTTCAGTTAAATTAACCACTGGCTGAATTGCATCTCTGGCAGACTGGGAAAATACACATTGTTATAAAACTATATATTTTTTAAAATTCAAAGTTCATTAATGGTGTTGAAGTCATAGCAAATCAGGATATATTTGCTTTCATGGCTATGGACAATCTAGAATAACTAATATTTGGATGGAAGAGTTTCCTTAACTAAAGCAGCATTCTCAATATTGGAAGAGGAACAGAAAAAAATTCAAAATTCACAGTTTAAACCTTTTGGGGGGTCTTTTGGATATATATTTAAATATTCAAGATGCTATCCCTCTTCAGTTATGCTTTTCCTCCACAAAGAAAGGTCAAAGATGAGGTTTCCTCAAGCTGTTTTTTCCCTCTATCTCAAAGTCCTAAAGTTTATCTTTATAGATATTTTTTTAAATACTTTTCTGCAAACTTTCTTTACTGATTAAATACCTCCTTCTTTGGAGTCCAGAACCAAGTTTCACACATTTGATATATAAAAATCATTATTTTAATGTGTCCATTCACATATCATTCTTCATTGAATTCAAAGACTCTTGTAGAGACCATGCCTAATATTTGCAAATGATCTCGTTTTTCTGATATCATACTTTTCTCTTTTTCAAAAGGTAAGGGATTTAAACTCTATCAACAACTAAAAAATGACATAACTTTCATTATGTCATATATAATTCTCTTTGTAACTCAAGGGAGTTAGGTATTGTGTTTCCCATTTTACAAAGGGGAAAACTGAGGCCTTGAACAAGTAAATGATTTGTCCAAGATAACGCGAGCAGTTTACTTCCACAGCTTAAATTCAAAACCTTCAATCTGTTGCCTACATCATGCTGTCCCTCTTAACAGAAAGTTTGACAGAAAATTAATCCACCACATTTGGACTCCCAGAATGGATTACTTTATGCAAATTGCACCAAAAATGGAATATTCCCATGCTCATAGTCTAGGATACACAGTATTGGTACATAATTGAGATGTCTGCTGAAAGCACTGCTACTACTAAAATCTGCTGATACTTGGGACAGCAGCTATCTTCTAGACTTTCCCCAAACAGCTTTCCTTTCTGGTGTTGCTAAAAGGAACTCAGACAGTGCCTGGCACTCTTTCAGATAATCTCCACTGTGGTTTCCTACACAGGCCAGGGCACTTAACGAGCAAAGATTATATCAGATCCCTATTCTTTCTTAGTTTCTTCAATTTAGGGAAAAATGTTTAGGGGGAAAAAGTGTTACAAGTTAAAAAAAAAAAAGTAGAGTGTTTAGTTTGGGAAAATGAATGACTAAGGGATTGTAACTTTTTGAATAGTTTTTTTTTTTTTAAATTAATATATACTGTATTACTAGCCCCAGGGGTACAGGTTACTTTTTGGACTAATTCATCTTAGATTGATAAAATAGAGCTTGCCATGAAGTGAGTGAAAATTTTCAACTTTTTATTAGCTGCAACAACTCTAGGCTGTCAGCAAAGAAAAAAAAAAAGGCATGGCAATTAGTGGTATAATACATCCTTCCTCTCTGGCTGCAGAGCGCAATACAGCATGGGTCATTCATTGCTAAGCAAAGGAAAACAGCGAATATGTAACAATTGCTTTCAGTGTTTTATGCCATTTCAAGGAGTTGCTTGGTCTATGTTGTGAAAAAAAAAAAAAAAAATTCACCTGTCCAGTGGGTACATCTTCCAGCTCATTTCTGTGAGGGTGTGAATAATTTATCAGTATTTTTTTTGTCCCTTTTGATTGCAAGCTCCTTCTGCATTAGTTCTTTAAAAGAATGGTAGACATGGAACAAACTAATGACATTACATTATTCGATCCACACTCTCCCATGTCTACAACGTAGCTGTTTAAAACAATGTTGGGTCCAGTTTGCTCTAAATGAATTGAAAGAATAGAGTTAGTGCTCACAGAGCACTAACAACAACAACAACAAAAACCCTGCTGGGGGTCTGGGTGGCTTAGTTTACTGTCTGCCTTTGGCTCAGGTCATGATTCCAGGGTCCTGTGATGGGAGTCCCAAATGGGGCTCCCTGCTCAGCGGGGAGTCTGCTTCTCCTTCTCACTCTGTCCCTCTCCACGGCTCGTGCTCACTCTCTCTCAAATAAATAAAATCTTTAAAAAAAAAAAAAAAAGAGCCCTGCTAAACAGAATGAAAATGGTGATTGGTCTTTTAGGTTGATTATATTTACTCTTGGTGTAAAGAAGACAGACAGCACAAGCAGTTGCCCCTTATGTAGCTTAAAATGGGTTTCTTTTTCTTTCGTCAGTGACTATATGGGAAACAACTTTTTTTTTTTTTAAAGATTTTATTTATTTATTTGTCAGAGAGAGAGAGAGCACAAGCAGGCAGAGCGGCAGGCAGAGGCCGAGAGAGAAGCAGGCTCCCCGCTGAGCAAGAAGCCTGATGCAGGACTTGATTCCAGGACCCCAGGACCATGACCTGAGCCAAAGGTGGCAACTTAACCTTCTGGGCCATTCAGGCGTCCCAAGGGAAACAACTATTAAAAAGTTTTAGGGGCGCCTGAGTGGCTCAGTGGGTTAAGCCTCTGCCTTCGGCTCGGGTCATGATCTCGGGGTCCTGGGATCGAGCCCCACATTGGGCTCTCTGCTCAGCGGGGAGCCTGCTTCCTCCTCTCTGTCTCTGCCTGCCTCTCTGCATACTTGTGACCTCTATCTGTCAAATAAATAAATAAAATCTTAAAAAAAAAAAAAAGTCTGGTTTTTTTTTTGTAATGAGGGTGCCTGGGTGGCTCGGTCAGTTAAGTGTCTTTGATTTTGGATCAGGTCGTGATTTCAGGATTGTGAGATCAAGCCCCACATAGGGCTCTGCACTGGGCTTGGAGTCTGCTTAAGATTCTTTTTCTTTCTTTCCCTCTGTTTCCCTCTCTCTCTTACTCTGGGCCTCCCAACTCTCTCCAAAAAAATAAAATTAAAAATAAGTGCTATAGGAATGCACATACATGTGACCCAAGTGGAGCATATCCTGAAGTGTCATATATTCATCTGGGATTATTAAGGGTCCTGGAGGTAGGATAGTGGTACACAGTGTGTCTTAGTCCATCAGGGCTGCTTGAACAAAATATCAAAGACTAGGTAACATACAAATAACAGAAATTTGTTTCCCAGAGTTCTGGAGGCTGGAAGTCCAAGACTAGTTTGTCTGCATAGTCAGGTTCTGTGTCTGGTTCTGCTTCCTGACTCCTAAATCATCTTGTCACTGTGCCCTAACATGGTAGAAGGAGTGAGAGTCTCTGAGGCCTCTTTATAAGGACACTAGTCCTATCCATAAGGGCCCCATCCTCATGACCTAATCATCTTCCAAAGGCCCTCCCTCCTAATACCCTCACATTGGGCATTATGCTTCAATACAAGAATTTTGGAGGGTACAGTCAACCTATAACACAGGGGAACTACGACGATTACAGGACCATAAACTCCCAGGTTTAAAAAGACAGTTTTCAACTTCTAACATTAGTTTCTTCACAAAGATAATATACAGGTCATTAAGGAAAATCAAATTTTTATTCATTAATCCAAGACTCTGTAGTAGTTATTTCCACTCTCCCTTTAGTTCTCAACTTGAACACTTCTACACAGAAGACCTACTCTATTTCTGACTCAGTTTGGTCTCCCCGCCTTACAATCTCATAGAAGACCTTCCTCTATGCCATTATCCTCACTGCTTTCACACTGACGGGCTTCCCTATTCATCTGTAAGCATCAAGAGATCAGGGATCATAAATATTTGCTCATTACTCTATGCCCGGTTTCTAGGATAGCAGGAAGCATGGGGGTAAGATGTTTATTAAAAAAAAAAAAAAAGTATACATTTATGCAAATAATGACAAATTGTTAGAATGCAGTTTTAAAATAAGGACAATGGAAGAGGTTCCATTGGGACCTGGAAGGGAACACCAAGAGGAGTTTTGATTTGCTGCGGAGAGAAGAAAGCCCAGGCAGGTAGGATAGCATGTAAACCCATGGAGGCCTGCAATCACAGTGAACTGTGGCACTTCAAGGAGTAGAGCATAGCTAAAGCATAACATGTGATGTGAGGTGCCAAGATGGGATTTTAGACTGCTGCTAGAAACCCATTTCGGAAGAGCCTCCTTTACCACCGAAGAAGTTGCCATTTATTACTTATGAAGCATTGGACAGTTACAATCAGAAGAGTGACAGGATCAAATTCTTATGTAAAGAAAAGCAGGTTTGCATTGGATTTAAGGGTATAAGCAATAGCAACCACCATCTCCAGCTTCAATATGCAAACACCATTTGCCTAGGGTATCTGGACTGTGGAGTCAAACCAATTCTCTCTCTCTGGTGGGATATATGCACACAAAGGAAAGTTCATAATATTCTTGGAGCTCAGGATTGATCCAGGTTTCTTTGGTATTTTATCTAGAGTGCTTTGTCAATTTACAATTTTATATTGCTTTGCACATTTGAAATGTAAATTTAAGCCCATAAAATTCTTATGGCATATAGCATGATTCTATCCATTGATCTGATTCGTATCACCTTCCTGGAACTAAATTTTCCCTTCATGCATTTATCATAGCAATCTTTGAGTAATATATTAGACCTGAATGTAACCACTATTTGAGCATTTAGTTTTAAGGAAGCAACAGGATAATCAGAAAGTTTTATCATTATTGTTTAAAATAGTACTTCTGTGGTAAAACACATCTAAAATATTTTCACTCTGGCACAGTCATAAAAATAGAAAAGGGTGCTATGTATAAAAAGAACATGTGTTTGTTGCTTTTTGTGACAGCTGTTAAAATCCATTTCACATTTAATTACCTGAAGAGAATATCTGGTAATCATGGCATCTTGTTAGAATGTAATTCACTCATTTGACATTAAATGTCTGATATACACAAGTCTCTCTTTCAAATACTGTAGAATCACCATGAAGAAAAACCCACTGTATCATAAAAGAGGCTAAGGGAAAAGAAATTATAATAAATGTGGTAACTTTTACAAAAATACACAGATTGCCACAAATCCCCTTAGTTTAGAAAAAGACCCTCAGGGGCGGTATCTATGCCAGGCTTAAGGCATGGACAGGAAGTCATCAGAGCCTAAGCAAAGAAAACATGGGAGTGGAGTTATGGAGATGGAGAAATGAAGGTCAGGTTAAGAGACGTACAAAGTATATGGGGAATGGGACACAGTTGTGGGGGTGCAATTCAAGACCTTGGGGAATTCATTTATAAGAGTAGAGGAAGTGGAGAGGTGCCTGGGTGGCTCAGTGGGTTAAGCCTCCCCCTTAGGCTCAGGTCATGATCTCAGGGTCCTGGGATTGAGCCCCACATCCGGCTCTCTGCTCAGCAGGGAGCCTGCTTCACCCACTCTCTCTCTGCCTGCCTCTCTGCCTACCTGTGGTCTCTGTCTGTCAAATAAATAAATAAAGTCTTAAAAAAAAAAAAAAAAGAACAGAGGAAGTGGATAAGAAAGACCTTAGAGATGACAAGGCTTACCAACCTTCATGCCATAGTCCATTCTATAAGTAAAAGACCTGCTGAAGATGAGCAAGGAGTGCTAACTTACCTATATAACTTGAGCCTGGAGAAATGAGCAGATTTAAGTTTCACTGTGTGAATAAACGAATTTGCAAGCCAGCAAATCAGGGGTGGAGGAACTTCAGTAAGTCTTTTGGATATTGTTATAGAACAAGTGACTGTGCAAAATTAGCATGGCAAACACATGTGATACTTTCAATTACCAAAAATTCACAAAGCAAATACAACATTAACATAATACAGACTGGTGATTATCTCTAGAGTAGACAGAAAAATACTATTTGAACACTCTCTTTGTTGGTATTGCCTCTTATGTGTGGCATTTGTAGCAGTACATTGTCCCCAGTGTTATTAAGAAATGGTGAGAAATGGGGCGCCTGGGTGGCTCAGTGGGTTAAAGCCTCTGCCCTCAGATCAGGTCATGATTCCAGGGTCCTGGGAGGGAGCCCCACATCTGGCTCTCTGCTCAGCAGGGAGCCTGTTTCCTCCTCTCTCTCTCTCTGCCTGCCTCTCTGCCTACTTGTGATCTCTATCTGTCAAATAAATAAATAAATCTTAAAAAAAAAAAAGAAAGAAAGAAAGAAAGAAATGATGAGAAAATGTGTGAAATGTGAAATGTGTAAGCCTGATGATTCACAGACCTGGACTCCTGGGGCAAATAATACATTATATGTTAATTTTTTTAAAAAGTACAGTCAGTACTCAATATTTGAAAGATATAGTGGAATCTATTTATGCAGATGGGTTCTACAAATTACAGTAAATTCAAAACATTCTGACATCTAGAAACAGTTTTTCAGTGCAACCTGTACTTATGTTATCTATTTTTATACCTACATGATCATTCCAGTTGTTAATGTTATAATTACAGCCCCATAAAAAAGTATCCTTGAGATTTCTATTTAATGTTATACTTCTAAGTATAACATAAGCTGAACTCAATTCTAGCCCTGGAGTACTCGAGAATTATTGTGGTTGATATGTTAATAGGACTTGATGGTCTGGCATTGTCCATTGTTGGTTACAATCTGGGTAATGTCTAGGGGCACCTGGATGGCTCAGTGGGTTAAGCCTCTGCCCTCGGCTCAGGTCATGATTCCAGGGTCCTGGGATCGAGTCCTGAATTGGGCTCTCTGCTCAGCAGGGAGCGTGCTTCTCCCTCTCTCTCTGCCTGCCTCTCTGCCTACTTGTGATCTCTCTCCCTACGTCAAATAAATAAATAAAATCTTAAAAAAAAAAAATCTGGGGAATGTCAGAAAGCACACATCCCAAGAATGTAATCCACCCAGATGATTCGAATGAATTACAGACATGAACACTCATAACCAGTCACTCACACCTGGAGGACTGGGTTGTTTTAACCACACAGAACTCTTCCGTTGTTGGGAAATTTGAGCTTCTAATATGTACCACCTGATAAGTCCAAGTTAAGAAGCTATGAAATGTAGTAGAAAGAAAAATTTTGGCCACTGAAGACTTGAGTTTGCTTTTATCTTGGCTCTATCACTTGCCAGATTATCATTCAAGATATTATTTTGTTCATTTATTCAAGAAGTATTTCCTGAGGGCTGACTATATGCCAAGCACTGTTCTAGTCTCTGTACATGTAGCAATAAATCATATTCTTTTCCCTCAAGTTCATGTTCTTGTGTGGAAATAGACAAATTTAATGAAACGACAATTGCCATGAATAAAAAATATGGCATTGGTCCACAGAGTGGAGGAAGTTAAACAAGCAGCACATGAGGCAGTATAAATATGTCTGCACAAGACTGTGTTTCTTTGAGCCTAAGCAAGGACCCCTGGACATAAAAGCAGAATGATAGGAAGGCAATTAAATGAAATAATCTGATGGGTTTTCTTTTTCGCCTTATAAAGTTGGGATTATAACATAATTTATAAACTAGCTCTGCAGATTAGCAAAAATATAATATGGGAAGGGAGTCTCATGGTGGTTAGCACATTTTAGGACTTAGCAGGATGATGTTTGCACTCGTGGTTGATGATAGTAGTACTATTAGCATTTAAAAACAGTTCCTCAAAAGGGATATTAGAGAAGAAGTTCAAAGTAGACGTTTTTCTGAACTCCTTTTCCAGAATTTAGGTCTTTCAGTAGTTTCTCTACCTGTTTGGAATCTACCTTCCTGGGCAGGTGTTCATGCAAAGAGCTAAGCTAACTGGCTATAGATTCAAGGACTTTGACCAACCATGCCCTGGATTGCTGACTCTGTTGAATGGGACCTAGGTTCTAGAACTACCTTTATTATTGAAGCCTAAGAGATCATTCATGCCTTCAACTTTTTCCTGGCTCTCAGTGGCCAACTTTCAATACAGAGTATCTCCTCATCATCTGCAGTTCATTCGTTTTGCTGTCTGTAGTAAATTCTTAAGTGCGAAGGGCAGTCTAGTGTAGAACACATCCTGGAGGTTACTTGTATGGCCAATACAATGGAAGAGCTAAGAAAATTATAGGAATTCTGGATGGGAAACTAAGGCAAAACAGAGTACAGCAGTTCAAAACAGTATTCTGTGTTTGCCCTGTACTGTATACAATAAATAAGACTTACAAAGAGCTTCAACATAATTAGGAAAACTAAAAGGTGTCATTCTAAATAATTTTAACATTTTTCTGTCAACCTATTGGTCCTCAGTTTTGGAGTCCAAACTGAATTATGCAAGATTAAGTGTGGCTAAGGTTGGCCAGGAACAGGCTTCCATTGCAGAATGTGACCCTGTGTCCCCAACAGAGTCTACTCTTTGCTTATAAGCCAGGAACATCTTTTTCTAGAATATAATTTTAAGGAATGCCAGATAAGTTCACCTGCCATGCAGATGTTTCAGGGCTGAAAACCAAACTCTATAGAGTTTTTTGTTTTTGTTTTGTTTTTAATTTTGAGGTAAACTAAGGGTAAAGATGTCTGGTCCTGGTAAAACCCAGATTAGGCAGTTACCTGCTTAGTTTTTGACAGAGTCAGTCAATGACTGCTTTTTATCTTAAGAGTCTTCATTATTGCTTATTCCCTGCTGTAAGAACAGTAGCTGGCACCTAAAAGGCAATCAGAACACTGAGTGTGAAGTAGTTAGGAGACAAATAGGAATGGGATTCAAGAAGTGTAGAGTTATGGGGAGCCTGAGTGGCTCAGTGGGTTAAAGCCTCTGCCTTTGGCTCAGGTCATGGTCTCAGGGTCCTGGGATCAAGCCCCGCGTCGGGCTCTCTGCTCGGCAGGGAGCCTGCTTCCTCCTCTCTCCCTGCCTGCCTCTCTGCCTACTTGTAGTCTCTGTCTGTCGGTTAAATAAATAAAATCTAAAAAAAAAAAAAAAAAAAAAGTGTAGAGTTATGCAAACAAAAAGATGGTTTATGTGACAATGAATGCATACTTTTTAAACACTCTTTAGAAAAAGCTCTTTTGAATCAATTCATTTAGAAATTGCTCCAATTCTTATTTTTGTATGCATGTAATAAAATAATTTTAAAATTCGGAAGAAATAAAGTTTCTGACCTAAATTACATGAAACTAAATATAGCATTTCCAGTTTTGAATAGCATCTTCAAAATTCTCTTTCTAGAGCCTAGCCTTTCCTGCTTCCCACATACATTCATGCCTGTTTGTTTTAATTTCACATTTCCTCGTATTAGTCTCACGGATAGGTTTTGGTCAGAATTACTCCTCAAAATACCGGTGGGGAGACAGTCAGTTATGAGGACACTTTACAGTTGGGCCTGAGAAAGAAACAATGCCATCTTTGGAATCAAAATTAACATTTGCAATTAGGAATTTCAGTCTACAAAATGGGTCATGAACAGAAAAAGTGATAATCAAAAAATAAATATTTTAGTATACATTTGACTTAGGTTAAAAACAAAAACAAAAACAAAAACAAAAACACTTGTTCATGAAATAATTTTCCTGGGCTGTATATACATTAGGAGAGCTGCTGTGGCCAACCTTCAACTTCATGTCATCAACACATACAGGAGGAATCTTAAAAATATTGTTGGATAGGGGCGCCTGGGTGGCTCAGTGGGTTAAAGCCTCTGCCTTTGGCTCAGGTCATGGTCCCTGGGTCTTGGGATCGAGCCCCTCATCGGGCTCTCTGCTCAGCAGGGAGCCTGCTGCCCCCTCTCTATCTACCTTTGCCTATTTGTGATCTCTGTCTATCAAATAAATAAGTAAAATCTTTAAAAAATATATTGTTGGATAATGTTGATTAAAGAAAGATACAAATATATATAGGATATGACCATTTCTATTAAGATTTTAAAGCAAGCAAAGTTAAATGGCATTGTTTTAATGGGCATATACCTGTGATAAATTTCATTTATTTTTAAAGGTTTGAGAGCACGAGAGAGAATACACAGCGGTGAGGAGGAGAGGGAGAGAACGAATGTCAAGCAGACTCCCCGCTACTGGCAGAGCCCCTGGCAAGCAGTTCTCACAACCCCGACATTCTGACCTGACCCCAAATCGAGCGTCCTGTGAACCTACTGAACCACTCAGGTGCCCTTATATGTAATCAACTTTAAACAGGTAAAGGAATGATTTAAAAGCGTTAAGAAGCAAATTCAGGCTAGCAGCTTCTCCTTCAACAGGGGAGACTGGAGAAGGAGACACCATCAGAGCGCCTGTTAGGAGCCTATCATTGAGGTTAAATGAGATCCGGCTCAAGATGGCGACTTACGAAGATCGCGGGCGCACATCGTCCCACAAAGACACGGAATCCGCAGTTACATATGAAAAAACCTCCTCTAAAAATCCAACTGAAAACTGGCCGAGGGACCGCCACGCCGAGCAAAAGGACAGAAGGCGCACGAGGAAGCAGGTAGGCGAGGCTGGGGCGCAATCCCACCGACGACCCCACCCCCAGCGCAGAGCCCGCCGCACCGGCAGGAGGGACCTCCCAACCTGGAGCGTCTCCCCCGGGAGCAAAGGGTTTGAATCCCACGTGCTGCGGCACGCCTAACTTTTTAAAACCTGCACCTGAGAAGTCATCCCCCAAAGCATCTAGTTTTGAAAACCACCCCCACCTCTAGGAGACCCACAAAACTATGGCATTCTGGGAAAGAAGTCCTGTAAAGGGCTCGCGCTTGGACTCACCGTCCTGGAAACTGGGGAGAAAGCCTCGGGCAAGGTGTGCAGGGACTCCGGGTGAGAGTCTCATTCGCCTGTCTCGTAGTGCTGACCTGAGGGGCAGGCATCTGTTTGGAGGCACCCCTGGAGCTTGCAGGGGTGCTGTCCTGGTGGAGACTGGCAGGACCCGGGTTGGTGCTCTTTCCCTTCTGCTGCCCCATAGCACCAGCATTTCCGGGGTGGGGAGATTTTACCATGTCTCGTGGCTTAGTTTGCGCCGCTCCCGCCAGGGACACCTCTATGTTCCTGGCACCGCTGCGAGCAGGGGTTCGGCTTGTGGTCCCATAGGACTGTGTATATTTGCATACTTTATTTATTTATAATTTATTTGAGAGGAAGGGGGGGAGACAGAGGGAGAAGCCCACTCCTGCTGAACAGAGAGCCGGATTTGGGGCTAGATCTCAGGACCCTGAGATCATGACCTGAGCCACCCAACCACCCCTGTATTTGCATACTTTAAAATAAGCGGCTGAGGGTCTTGCTTCCACTTAGGCTGAATCTAGGTGCTGACTGCAAATCTCCCTTTGGGACTCTGACAGGTCTTAGCATACCCTTAACTATGGGGAACCTTTAAAAATAAAATAGCCTTCTTGGGCAATCTCAAAAGTTTGAGAGACAGCAAGAGCCAGGGCAGGATTGAGCCATAAAGTTCATCTTCTATAAGAAGTCGCTTATTCAGGACTGGGGGAGAGAATGGTTTTGTCTGATAGATAGAAACACAAAATCAAGCACAATGAAGAAATTAAAAAGTTCTAAATGAAAGAACACAATAAAACCTCATTAAAAAAACCCTTAAAGTTAGTGCACTCAGAAGTAATTGTTGTAAATACCAGTTATGTGTAACTGACCTTATATATTTATTTTACACATTTAAGTGACATTTTTTTGTTAAATACATTTATGAAATACTGAATTACATAAAAATGTAACAAGTTATGGGGAAATGGACATTGGGGAGGGTATGTGCTATGGTGAGTGCTGTGAAATGTGTAAACCTGGCGATTCACAGACCTGTACCCCTGGGGATAAAAATACATTATATGTTTATTAAAATAAAAAAAATGTAACAAGTTATATACGTAAAGTTAAAATAATTTTAATGGTATCTGTGAACATTATAAATAATTTGGTTACTTTAATATATACTTTTGCTCAGGAAACTTCTGATCCTGTGACTCAAAAATTTAAATGTAATTTAACATTTATCAATATTATCAACATTTGTGTGTTAATATTAAAGAGAAGTTTAATTCTTAAATATAGGAGCCTTTTTTTTTTTTTTTTAATCTGTGTAAGGACAAAAGACCATATGGGAAAGCACGTCTGTACCTTATATGAGAAAACCCTGGCTTTATTTTTATGTTCTAACACTTTCTTCTCTCCAAAATTATTTTCACAATTTTTCTAAATGCTGGTATTTTATAATTAATGAAAAGAAGGTAACCCTTCTCTCTAATAATAGTTTGACCTCAAGTTCTCTGAATTCCAGTCACTAAGTCTTTAAAAAAAAGCTCAGTCTGTTTGAGCTCATCCATCTCTAAAGTTTTGTGATCTAAGCAGAGATGCTTCAAATTTGGTATTTAGTCTCTCACTCCTTCATCCTTATATGGCGTTCTAAGAAACATTTATCAAAATTTGAACCTTGCTTTCCAGAATGAACCAAAAAGGATGAACAACACATCCATCATCGTACAGCTTCAGAGGGACACAGTGTTCACCAATCACACCTCATATCCATGCAAAGGTCTTCTTAAATCTGTTAGCTGGAGAACCGGAATAGTCAGAAAATGACTAGAACAAAGGTCAGGCTCACAACTCATGTCCGTGTTTGCTCTCTTCCCCTTGTTAGCCTGTATTTAGCAGCTTCTCTTATAAGCCTGTTAGTTATTCCTGTGCCGATCAGTGAATTTCCAGCCTACTTTGCCTTTTGGAGAATGTGGGACACCTTTAAGTGAGAGGAAGAAATCAGTGTATTAATCTCTAAAAATGTTAATTTTATAATGTAGAACTGAATATCATTTTGCCAGGAAATGTGTGCAGATCCCTTGTCCCTGCCCCTGTGTGCCAGCAGCAATGATGCAGGTGGGGAATAGACAATTTCCTATCACTGTAGCAATTTGTATATCAAAGTGAAGGATATAAATGATACAAAATATAACAGGGAGTCTCATGAAACCATAAAGTGATGAGCTATTCTTCTGAGTTCCAAATCTAATACAAATAAGGAAACTGAGCTGCTTCTACCCTCAACTGCTCCTTGGCACTTTCACATGTGTGATCACATTTAATTTTTGTAACTCTAAGAACTTAATTCTAGAAAAATCAGGATTCTGCAGCCTAAGTAACTTTCTCAGGGTCGCAAAAGGTAGTGACCAAGTAGATTCTTGACCTCAAGTCTAAGAGTACTTGCTTTCCAGCTGATTCTGAGAACAGCCAAGGACGGTAATTTGTATTTTTGAACAAAGTTCTTTCCGTATTTTTGTTCAGTACCTACGTGGTCTTAGGATATTTAAGACTTTAATAAATTCATAATTAGTAGAATAACTTTCATTGAAATTATTTGCCTAAATCTTTTTTGTTATATTTGCATCCTTAGCCACATGCATTGCATTTCCAATAAGGATATTACTGATTTGATCTTTTTTTTTTTTAAGATTTTATTTATTTATTTGACAGAGATCACAAGTAGGCAGAGAGGCAGGCAGAGAGAGAGGAAAGGAAGCAGGCTCCCTGCTGGGCAGAGAGCCCGATGTGGGGCTCCATCCCAGGACCCTGGGATCATGACCTGAGCTGAAGGCAGAGGCTTTAACCCACTGAGCCACCCAGGCGCCCCTGATTTGATCTTTTTAATATCACTATCGACACTGGGAAATTATCCATGATAAGACAACATATTCTTGGGGGTGCAGAATTCACCTTCATCATTTTATCAGACAAGGGAGACTTAAGCCAGCTTTAGTAAGTATGATAACCCTGGCCTTGCTACTGAAGCGAGTAGTGAAAAGATCTGTTTGGGGCAGGGAGGGGGGAGACATAATTTCCCTGTCCCTCGTATCAGATTCTAAGCCACTTGAAGACAGAGACTAGGTCTTCTCTTTTGGACTTTGTGCTTTGCGTATCTCATGGCATATAATAGATGTTTGATAATATTCCAATGATTAATACTCCTGAAGCTGTTTGCATTAACTTGATTGAGGGACTATTACCATATATAATAAGGGTTAGTGTTGTGAAAGTTCCCAGTGTTAAGATTTAGAAGGAAAAGAAAGTATTAGGTGCTATTTCCCCAGTGTTCTAGGTAGCATTTTTCAATTGCCACTTTTCTGCTTCAGTGGGCAATTTTGTATGTCAACCCAGGGTACCCAGTTTTTGGTGAAATATCAGTCTAAATAAGGCTGTGAAGATAATTTAGAGAAATTTAAATCTGTAGACTTTGACTCCTCTCCATAATGGGGGTCTCACCCAGTCAGTTGAAAACCTCTAGAAAAAGAAAACAAGAAGTCTCAGGTCCTAGAGGAAGAAGAAATTCTGCCTGCATCTTCCCTTTAAAGAATCAACTTTAACTCTTGCCTGGGTCTTCCTCCTGCCCTGAAGATTTCATACTCACCAGACCCTATAATTGTGTGAATCAGTACCCTAAAATAAATAGCTCTGTCTCATAGATACACACAGATGTACACACATGTATATATGTATTAGGCATACATGTATACTTATACATACACATATATACATCCTATTCTGTTTTTTTCTTTGGAGAATCCTGACTTATGTACCTACAATGGAGACAGTATTTTTTGTCTTACTCCCAGTCCTTCCTCTACCCTGCATTTAGCACAAGAGCAGTAACTCTTTGTGGTTCTCTCCCTTTCTTATGCTTGGCATCCTGAGAAGAAAACATCTGTTATTGTCCCAAAGTGTCCCGTGTGGGGGGGACACATGGCTTTCTCTGAAGCATCTTATTAGAAGTAAGACAGGCCTAGGATTTGAAGATCAGCTCCGTCTCTCACTAGTTGTGTAGCCCTGAGTAATTTAAGCCAGTTTAGTTATTTTTGAGACTAGTTTTTTTATAACCATTAAAGATAATGCATGAGAGGGAAGATCCTTAGTACAAGGTTAAAAAAGAAATGATCAATATTATGATTAGCTATTTCATCCAGCCAGGAGAATAACTGTCAGTAAAAGATTCTTATATTTTACTATTGCTGCTACTGTTAAACTCCCTGAAATCAATTGCTACCGACATTGTGGGGTCATTTCACATTGACATTTTTCAGATGTACTTATTAAAGATAAAATAAGGCTGAGGAGTCAAGTTCAGGATTGTTTTCTGGAACAGATAATAGGAGGAAGAGTAAAGGATTACGAAGGAGATTCTAGTGTGTGGATATTGTTTTGGTCCGCCCCATTCCAATGGCGTAGGTAATTAATAACAAACTGTTACACAGCCATGGCTATTGTCTGAGAACTTTCTGTCCTGTGATAAATTCTGTTTTAAATGTCTATTCTAAAGCTTTCTATTTTAGCGGATATCCCAGCAAGTCAGCAGCGTTTTCTGTGATATAGTCAGAATAGTTTTCAGCTGAATCCCTCTTTCTTCTTAAACATGTATCACCATGGGCCACATCTCCACAGGCTCTTCTGGGCAGAGCGACTCAAACAAAGCAAGGTTTACATCTGCCCTTGGCTCATCTGTCTCCACAGGCAGTTTTCACTCCTTCACCTGCCAGGATCCAAAATCATGGAGAAAAATTCACTGGTATGATTCATCTCCTCCATATGGATATGTCTCCAACTCCTCTGCCACAGCAATCAGCCCTGCCTTATATCACACCTCAAATATGATGAAAGGAAACAGAAGCAGAGGCATTTATCACAGACACTAAAGAGTTCCACCTTCGGGACTGAATGCTACAATTTATGCATTAGTCACAATAAATCTAACCTGTTTACTGAAATCTGAATTAATGACCTAACATGCTTTTCAGCTGAAATATTTTGAAGAAGTTACTTTTCTCTACCTTGCTGAAAGCCAACCATTGCCTACATATTGAGAAAGATAGTATTTTTCTTTCTTGCTGGATGAATACAGGTCTTGTTTGGCTGCTAATGCATCTGTCCCAGGCGTTTAGTATTCATTAGTATGAAGGGGAAGAGGCACAGAGGAAGACGAAAGGGCTGGTGGTTCTTAGATTCTGAGAAAGATGGCCCTTCCTGGTAAAATGGATAGCCATACAAAGAGAAACACATTTATTTTTTTTTTTTATTTTTATTAAAGATTTTATTTATTTATTTGACAGAGAGCGATCACAAGTAGGCAGAGAGGCAGGCAGAGAGAGAGAGAGGGAAGCAGGCTCCCTGCTGAGCAGAGAGCCCGATGCGGGACTCGATCCCAGGACCCTGAGATCATGACCTGAGCCGAAGGCAGCGGCTTAACCCACTGAGCCACCCAGGCGCCCCAAAGAGAAACACATTTAATCTCTGCTCCCCTTTCTTCCTATTTGGGACGCTCTCCTGTGAGGCTGTAATGCCTGGAGCTAGGACCAGAATATTGGGACCACAGAGAGAAATGTTGCTATCCTTTCCACATTGTAAAAGATGTGAGGTCTCTGGGTCTTTCAGATTATTGTTTAGTGACTGTACCAAGACTAAAACTTTCTAATACAGATTTCTTGAGTGAGATCGTTTTGTTTTTTGTTTTTGTGTTTGTTTTTCCAACCTGCTTTAGTTGGAGATTGTGTTTCTTACAGCTGAAAGCTTTCCACCAGTAAGTGGGATCTAGTTCCTTCCTGGCTTCTTGGAGAGAGAGGAGACATGGGCTGTTGTTGGATACCAGGAAGTAGTTCGGAGAAACAGAGCTGGGTCAGAAAGAGGAAGAAATCTAAAGTCTAGCAAGGGGAAGGTGGGGGAGGAGCCTGAGGGTATGGGTCAATTTAAGTCAGAAAACTCTCATTGTTTTAATGAAAGGAAAACAGTATTTCACATAAAGTCCAAGGTGTGCATTTGAGTCTTGGGATACAAGGCAAACCAAACAATCTCAGAGACCCTCCAGAAAGAGGAGCTTCCAGAGCAGGGGTCAAATGAAGAAGCTAAATAAATGTAATAAAAAGTTTAGGGTGACCAAGGTTGGTAATTAATGAACACTTTCTACCAGAGAAGTCAGTCAATCTACCTTGAAAAAACAAATTCAGAGAGATATGGATTCTGGTTTCCAAATTAATGTACCCTTTCAATTCTTCTTTGACTAGGTCTCTTACTACAGGTATCCCCTTGTGTAAGGGAGAGGGTTCCCAGGCAGAAAGCTCCCAACGTAGGATTTCCCGGTATCTTTTTAAGGATCAGAAATATCAGCTTTCTTTTCAGTGATACCTCCTCATTCAGCAATACTAAGAATATACATAGGCCATTTCTGCATATTATACTTTTTTTAAAATGACTTTATTTATTTATTGGACAGAAAGAGAGACAGTGAGGGCAGGAACACAAGCAGGGGGAGTGGTAAAGGGAAAGCAGGCTTCCCGCAGAGCTGGGAGCCCGATGATGTCAATCCCAGGACTTTGGGATCATGACCTGAGCCAAAGACGGACGATTACATTAACAACTGAGCCACCCAGGTGCCCCAACATATTGTCCTTCATGGAATCAAGTCAAAAAGGCTTTCCTGAGAGTCTATGAACTTGGCCCAGGATCTGCTACCTCTTTCAGGAATAACAATGCCATATCGTAGGGCTATTTTTTATATATTTCACAAAAAAGCAAAAGGCACTCTTCCCCTTAAACTGACTTACTCCTTTACAAGTGACCTTTGCACATTTGGATTCAGTAGTTATTTCTAAGTAAATAGAAATTTACTTAAAAGTGTTTTGAAGTTTTTCCTTCGAAGCGTAGTCATTGGTAAAACTTATCTGGCCTTTCTCAAATAGTATAGAAGTGTTTGCTTAGAAATGAATTATTATTTATCTCTACATCATTTGTCAAGACCCCTTAGAATATCTGAACATACACCTCAACCACTGCATCAGTCAAGGTTATTAGTTCAAGCAACAGAAAATAATGCTAGCTAGGATAAGCAGAACATTTACTCAGAGGTTATCAGGCAGCTCTCAGAATCTCTAGGAAAGACCTAGAACCAAGTTAGGGATATGTGTAGCGGGAGAAGAATGCTATAAATTCTCAGAGTGCTGCCCTGGCAGAGACACGACTGTTGTTGCCCCTGGGAAAGGACATCTGAGTTTTTCTATCAACAGTGGCACTGCCTTTGGAAAGGTTACCTCAGATGCTTTGGCAACCTGCTAGAGATGGAGCTGCTGATGCCAACCCGAGTAGAAAGAATTCTGGAGTATCCTCAACTCTTTGGCTCTGTCTTGGAAGAACTTTCTCTACCCTAGGGTCCTTCCAGCCGAACTTACAATCAGATGGACAGGAGACAGATTTGCAGGAGAAAAATCAACTTTAATAGGCATATGTATGGGGAACCCATCCACACAGACATGGAAATTCCAAAGGCCTGCAACTTGCTGATTATAAGAGGTAAGGAGAGAGATGGGATCTAAAGTTACAAAGGGGAGGAAGACCGTTAGTAATAAGATGAGAGCAGAGATTTGAAAAAAGCAACAGCAGCAGCCACCACCACCAAAGGTGCCATATTATGCAGATAGTTTCTTAGGTAAAGGGGCGTCTCTTTCAATAGCTCTCTTCCTGGAACAGGCTGTCCTTTCCAGTATATAAATTTAGGCAGTTGCAGTCAAGAAGAGAGTTTTCCTACATCTGCTGGTTTTTGATTACTTTTTAACCCAAAATAATGTTCATGACAAAGTGGTCCATCTAGGGGCAGCCTGCCCCTTCCCTATACCTCAATGCCATAGTAGGCAACATTTTGGGTGAATATGTGATTGGAAGTTATGTCAAAGAGTCTTCTTGGTAGATATTCACTCTCCTGACCTCCCTAACATTTTATATTTTGACAAAGGGCTTTTCTTCTTAAGGAGATTTCCTAAATATAGAATAGGGGTTTGGATTCTGAATTACCAAAAGAGTGCAAATGTCCACACAGCAGCCAGTTATTTTTTTCCCTGTCACTGTTGATCATTTGCTTCAGTTATAACGTTTTGTCTTTTGTGAAAAATAACAAATGTAATAGGACTCACAATGAAGAAACATTGAGAGAATGATTAACTTGTGAAGTGGTGGAATCTTGATTCCAACCCATTGAAGACCCCCCAAACTCGTATTATTTTCATAATTGCCTTCTGTGACTAAGAGCATACATTTAAGATTTTTGGTTGTGATTATAAATAAAGTCTAAATGCAATATACAACAAATGGGCAATGAATCTATACCCTAATTTTGTTGACCTTGCCCCAATACCGGGTGAGCTAAGTGGTACTAAACCTCTGTCCCCATCCTCTAGAGGATTTCACAGCACCCTTCCTGAACCAAATGAATAGCTTATTAATGTAGGGTAGCCTGCGTGTCTCCCTGAAACCGAGAAGTTGAAGCAGCCATGACATTCTTAAAGCACTACTCCTTCAGTAAAATATGGAGATCTAGGAGGCAAATTAATAGCAGGAAGAGGTAGAGGAGGTTTTGAGGTCCACAGGAGAATCCTATTTGAGAGCCTCTGTGTAGCAGCATCCAAAGGCTGGCTAATCCAACTGAGTGACAAGAGAGGCTTTCTGACAAGTATTTCTGGTTATGGCATAGCACACCTCTTTCCTTGCTGATATAAGAAAAACACCCTCTCTTACCTTCACCTTTTACAGTAACTCTGTACAAGGTTGGCTACAAAAGTTGCAGGGCCCAGTGCAAAATGCAAATGCAAGACTTCTTCCCAAAGCAGAAAAATATGTGCTATTAGTGGTAGGAGACATAAAACATTTTTCTTTCTTCAGTGCAGGCTCTCTCTACTTGCCATGATGGTTTTTATTTACCATTTAATAGTATTCTAAGCAGAACCCACCTTAAATTATTTACAAGAGTGTTGCCATTAACCTTCATATTGGGCAATGTTAGTCTTAAATGCTTTGTAGAAGTTTTTGTTTAAATTTTAAAATGCTTGAAATGTTTTAATATTAGAAGATTTTTAAGTGCTTGTTTTAAATTAACCTTTAACATGTATACAGAATCACTGAAATGATATAGTTTTTATGGTTTCTTCATGTACAGATGCACTTCTTGCTTCAACCCGGGATGCATGCACGTCCTACCAATCCCTTCCACCTTTAGTTTATTCAGGGGTAAAGGATGGAAAGGGAGATGAAGTACAGTTGTCCCAACCTTTCCCTTTTCTTTCTAGGTCATTTTTTCCATGTCACTTGCTTGGCTAATACAGGGTGGGGCAGGGGGAGAAAATGAGGAGCAAGGAAGGACAGGATGGAGGTATGTGGTCATTGCAGTTTCTTAGAACACTGCTGCTTTCTTTGTGGATTTGAAGTTTCCCTGCCTCTGACTTAATTAGTAGACACACCACACTTCTTTTGTACTGACTCTCAATATCACTAAACCCATGGATCTCCTCTAACTCTGTGCTCGTAGAGCGTCGTGAGTGATATACATAGACCGTGGCAGCAAGGAAGCAGGGGCGAGGGTCACACATTGTACATATCTCCTCTGCCCTCAAGCACGGTCCGTGGTCTCTCCAGACTGGAGGCAAGAAAACAAGCTCAAAGATAAAAGGATTAAGAATTTCAAGATGACCCATGAAACTGATCCTAATTTCTCTGTGGAAGACTCCCCAGGTAGCATTTGTATGGTTAGGTCATCCTAAAATAGTTCTTTCTCTCTACCTACCCCCACTTCCTCTCCCTGTCTTTCCTGGTACAGCAGCCCTCTAAGTTCTTAGATGGAGATAGCCAGGGAAGTACAAGCAGGAAGAACCAGGAGATAATTAACACAACACATACTCTGAATATTCTTTAAAAAAAAAAAAAGCAAAAAAGCTTTTTCCTCACATCAAGTCTAGGTTTGGCTGAAGCTTGTAGGACTTAGAGGGCTAAAATTATTTCGTATTATCTCTGTAGCATTGCTTACTAAAAAATTCAGAAACTCAACCAGCCAAAAATCTGTATTTGCTCTGACGGGTTGCAAAGTTGTAGAAGGATGCCTATTCACTCTGATTCTGCCTCCCCTCTTCCCTCTCCCAGCCTCCAGGCCCACAGGAACAGTCACGGCTCTGTGTGGGCCATATACACATTATTCACGTGGTGGGTGTTGCCTAAATTTCTAAGCCTAGAGTTCACTTCTCATATACTTACTATATAGTTTTCATTACTGTACATGCAACGTTCTGACACCTAGAAATACCCAAACTAGGGAAAAAAAAAAAAAAAACCTTTATTGGTAGATCTTTAAAGAGTATGAACTTTGGCATTTTGAAAAGACATGAATGTGCCATGTTTCATATGATGCGTGCTCTGGAAGTTCCATACAAATCAAAATTTTATCTCCGGTTTTAAGTGAATTGAAGAGTTTGATAATGAATTCCCTGGTGCATTCATTTGTAAAGGGATATTAATCATTGTCTAACATTTTCTTCTAGCATTCATAATTTTTACTTGATATTTCTCTGTATATAGTTTTTTTTAGGTAAAGCATAATTTACACTATTGTGTATCTTTTATTCTACTTGGAGGATTTGTAAAAAGCTATGAAAGTGCAATTTGTTGAGCAGGTGCTGGATGCGGTATTTTGAATAGGTTATTAAATACTTTCAACAACCTTTATGGTGGATATTGTTATCCTCATTTTAGATATTAAAAAAATAAAAGGTTTAGATCATTTAAGTGATTTGGCCAGTCAGAAATCTTGATGCCAAACCTAAAGTCTCTTGCTGTACTGAATCACTTACTATAGTTCTGTAGACAGGGCTCATGCATCTCACATCTTATTGATATGAAGGAGTTATCCTGATACAGAATGAGCACCATTCATAATCATTCTGTTAACAGTGTGACTGTAACATCACTAAATGAGACAGAAAAAAAGTACATTGTGGAAGAAGAATGCTTCTATTGACAGACTTGCTTTCCTGGTTATCACAGATTAAAAAAAAAAGATAAATTCTCGACACCTCTTTCAGAATTATGCATATCTAATAGTGTGCATTTGAAAATGGATATTTAAAACCACACAGAAGGCTTTAGTTTGACCGCAAAGCTTAGAGCTGCCTGGTTAGAAGCAGGTACAGGTGCCAGCCTCTGGTCGCAAATGACAGCGTCTCTCAGACAGTAGCTTTCATTTTTTGTTATCATTTTCTCAACAAATGTAGGCTTCTTTGCAAAGCTTTCTTTCCAGTATAGCCATTTCTTTAACCTCATTCCAGCAGTTACTTTCAAAATTCAGTTTTGAAACTCTGTACGTTTATATGTCTCATGACATTCTTTTTAAAGACTAGAGAGGAAGGTTTTGTATTTTATTAATGTGTTTTAATTTTTTAGGCTGGATTTTATGGTTCTTTTGCTGAGAGTTTTAGGTTACTATTTATAAATACTTGAGAACTATTCTATGCTTAATAATATTGCTTTGAGTTTGATTGGTTCCTAGAGATGAGGAACAGACACCTTCCATATCAAAACACTTTGGGGCATAATTATGAGTTATGATGATAATACTAGTATTGGTTGTGTTTGAGCATATAGTGTGTTTATATACAGTTAGCACCTATGTTTTTAGGATTTCTATTCATATTTTTCCTCCATTAGATACATAACTTAAAAATATTCAGCCAGACCTTGACACAAGCTCTCATGTTGTATTACAGTTTCTAACTTCCCTGGCTCTGATTTTAAAAGACCAGACTACAAATACAGCATTGGCTTATTAACAGGTTTTACTTTCAGGGGGAAAAAAAAATGAGTGATTACATTGGAAATGTCCTCTAGATTTTATACTCAGCTATGAGTTCTTTAGATCAAATTAAATAAATACAGGTTTACATCTCCAGTGGTAACAGTGAGCTCCTTCCGGGCAGGATTTGATAATTTTAACTGCCTTTCATCATTTTCAAATAGGAATGATTTATCTGTTTTTTCCACTGCTGCCTTAATTTTTTTTTTTTAAAGCAAGTTGTTATATGGTTTTTAGTTTTTAAAGACTGTTTTTTGGTTCTTGAGATTGTGGAGCATGAGAATTATTGAACAAGTATCTAAACAGAGGCTCAGTGGGGACTCAGACCCATCTTGCTGTTGCACATCTGTGTCTGAGCACAGCACCAAAGGGAGGGTTGTTCTGATTTTGTACCTCAAATAACCACTGGAGCCTAGGGTAAATACCTTCAATGGTGGTCCTGGCATGTCCCAGGGCCCAGGACTCTATTCTAACCACATACTGGTGACATGCCAGCAGCAGTAAGAGGGTCCCTTGGAATGCCGTGGTATCAGCTGTGTCAGTCAGCTCCTGGTTTTAACACCAGCCAGCCGGGGTCTGCACAGCACAATGGCTTGTTCTAAAGCAACGGATTTCTGGCTGTAGGGGCAGTTTTAGAATTCTTTAGAGACAAGGGGCATATTTGATTTCTGAATTCATACTGTTTTTTGGCATGAATATACCCTTACACCTGGACATAAAACAGCAAAGATGCATTATGTGGAAGGCTTGACAACATGGAAAGGAGTAAGGGGCTCAAGTGTGGTACTTCAGAACATTAGAGGATGGTTATTCACACCGTAAATTATGGGGGCGCTACAGTCTTCATTAATAATGCGCTTAATTCTCAACAATGAGAGCTATGAGGTATTATTATACACCTCATAGATGAACTGCTTTAAATTAGAGAACTTGGCCCATTAGATATTAAAAAGGTAGTTTGAACCCACAATCATCTGACTCGAAGTTCTGTCCTTTTTAAGCCTTTTTTTTTTTTAACTGTTTATAATGTTCATTGTTCTAAGGGAGATGGAGACATCTTAAATTAGATTGTTTATTTCCACTGCCTTTATCACCCAGTGGTATTTTGGAAGCACCATCTTCTAAACTTTTACCCTGGATTGCCACAAGGGGGCATCCATAGAACTCTGAGGAAAGATCTAGTAAGATTAACAGTGGGAGGAAATCCTTGGTTTTCCCTGGTGACTAGTGGTCCTCAAAGTGCATCGCTGAAACCAGCAGCATTAGGAACTTGTTTAAAATGCAAATCCTTGAGTTGCTCATCTTGCCTGCTGTATCAAATTGCTAGGGTAGAGCCTGGAAATCTATATTAACGAGACTTTCAGGTGATTCTGATGCATGGCAAAATTTTGGAAGTCCTCCGTTGGTTTTCTTATTTTAAATATGTACTTGTTCTTTGATGATTATAGTTCTTCTTTAATTTCCCCCACTTTGAGACCCACTGCTCTACAATAGATTATCATTTTCAAACTGAGGATCAGGATCTATTGGTGAATCACAAAGTCAATTTAGTGGACCTACAGAAAGATTATAGCCTAAGAGTACATTATACTAAATAAAAGAAAAAGTTTGTGAAAGTATGGTTTTAGATGGGTCATGATGTAAAATATATAATCTCACTGTGGACCATTGTCAAAAAAAGTCAAATAGTTGAAAACTATGTGAAAAGTCCTGACAACATACAGTGTCACCATGGTATTGCCCAAGCTTCAGAGGAAGAGGCCAACATAAGGAAATGATCGTAGAGAACAGGGAAGAAACTTTGTCATGAAACCTAGTACTAGAGCAAGGAGTTACACTGCTTGGGAAAAGACAAATTTACATACAAACAAAAACCCCTGACCTTTCTGTAGCCCAAGAATAAATTCCCTGTGCAGTCTAGTAGCTCCTTAGTTCATTTTGACATTAAGAGAATTATTCTCCGGGTGCCTGGGTGGCTCAGTGGGTTAAAGCCTCTGCCTTCGGCTCAGGTCATGATCTCAGGGTCCTGGGATCGAGCTCTCTGCTCAGCGGGGAGCCTGCTTCCCCCTCTTTCTGCCTGCCTCTCTGCCTTCTTATGATCTCTGTCAAATAAATAAAATCTTAAAAAAAAAGAGAGAGAATTATTCTCAAACTTGTAATTCAGGAGTATAAATATATCTCTGATGAGAAGTTTGCCTACCTAAAGATCTTCCCCCTGGAAAGGTGTATCTTGCATCAGAGCTTCAGATATTCCTATCAAGATATTTCCTGTTACAGGCACTAATGAGTAGAATGCTGGCCTATTCCTTAGCTGAGTTTAGCTTGGGGAAGTTGGGTACGAGGAGATAATTGTGTCTGAATAGGAGCAGCGTAGTCTCTGAAGAGAGAAGCTCCTTCAGGTCTTACTGCCCATTGATCAGCAATGGTTTGTGAGGCTCTTTTTTCTTCCTCCTTTAGCCGCTATGATCGGCTGTTAGGCATTAAAGGTCTTGAGCTAAATGCTTCAAGACAGGCCACATGACACAAGTTTAGAGATGCTTTAGGAAGAAGCTAACAGCATGTGGAGAAAAGTGTTTTCATACAGACATACTACAGTTAAAAAAAAAATCACATGAAAACCAGTCAGAGCCATAGAAATATGGTGGAAGCCTGCTTGTAGCTCTCTGATATTTAGCAGCCCCTCTCAGGGTGAAGTAAAAGCCACCTGATTTTGACAAATGTTCTTAGATCAATACACACAGGTGAGGTTTAAAAAAACAAAAACAAAACAACCCCCCCCCTCAAAAAACAAGGAAAAACAAAAAATGAGTTCAACAACAAAGTCCCCAGCAGCACGCTTTGCTTTTTATATGTAAAGAGTTGACATTCACTAAGTATATTATTGAATATAGATTCCAATATTTGCTAATTGGGTAACTACAGAAAATATATCATCACTTGTCTTTTTAACCTTCCATTTTTGTTTCAACAAAAATGCAGATGAAGAGGAGCTGGGAGTAATTTACGAATGTAAAGAATTTGCATATTATCATGATGAGCAAAGGATGATACATGGAAGTGTTGAAAGCTATATTATATACCTGAAACTAATATAACACCGTAGGTTAGCTGGAAATAAAGTAACCAACTTAAAAACTGTGTCCGGGGGCGCCTGGGTGGCTCAGAGGGTTAAAGCCTCTGCCTTCAGCTCAGGTCACGATCCCGGGGTTCTGGGATCGAGCCCCGCATCGGGCTCTCTCCTTAGCAGGGAGCCTGCTTCCCCCTCTCTCTCTGCCTGCCTCTCTGCCTACTTGTGATCTCTCTCTGTCGAATAAATAAATAAAATCTTAAAAAAAAAAAGAAAACTGTGTCGGGATTAAATGATATATGCAAAGCTCTTAGGACTGTGCTTGAAACATAGTAACCATTCATAGAAAAATAGAAAAATACCTACTACTGTTATTTCAGTAAATAACTATTGCAGTTAGAATGTAACCACTTAGGCAAAAGCTCTACTGTCCTTGAACTTCTTCTTTTTGGACTATGTGCTTTGTGCCAACCCTAGGTTCTAGGGTGCCAGGATGAATAAAACATGCTTCGTGCCTTTCAGAAGCTCACTTTCTACGAAGTGAGAAACACATGCAAATTAATAACTAAAATCAATATGATGGGAACTCTGATATGCCATGTAAAAAGGCTGTGGAAACAGCTGGAAAGCTGGAAGTAAACCTCCAGAAAAGCAGCATCTTGGCCCACGTTCAGGTGCACCCATGGGATGGAAGGTTGAAACCCTGGGCAAAGGTGGAAAACCAGAACATGAAGTTCACGGTTCTACCTTCTTTCTCTTCAACTAGTGATTTCTTGCCCTTTTTAGTAACAACCCAGAATTTAGAGAAAGGAAAAAGCAGCTTCAGGAATTTAATTCATTATTTATTGCTGTGGTTTCAACAATGTGGTCTAGGGACCCCCTAGGGTCCTTGAAAAATTTTTAATGGGTCGGTTGGTAAAAACTTTCCATAGTAATACTAAGGGGTTATTGATCTTTTTCTCTGTGCTGATATTTGCACAGATGTAAAAATAATGGATAAACCGATGTGCTTCAGCCTGACCCAAAACAGTGATACATTAATAGTCATTAATAGTCATGGTATTCTTTACTTAAGTTGCTGCTATGTTTTTACTTAAATCTTAATTCCTTTTAATATTTGATGCACTAATGGGACACTGGATGGATCAATGGGGAGTCTGCTTGAAATTCTCTCCCTCTCCCTGCCCCTCCCCTACTTGTACTCACTCTAAAATAAATAAAATCTTTTTTTTTTAAATTTTTTAAGATTTTATTTGTTTGACAGAGAGAGACACAGTGAGAGAGGAAACACAAGCAGGGGGAGTGGGAGAGGGAGAAGCACGCCTCCCACTGAGCAGGAAGGCCGATGCCGGGCTCCATCCCAGGACACTGGGATCATGACCTTAGCTGAAAGCAGATACTTAACGACTGAGCCACCCAAGTGCCCCTAAATAAATCAAATCTTTAAAAAAAAATTTTAAGGCACTAAGCAGGTAAGTATGCATGAAACATTTGTATTGTAACCAGAGTATGACTGCTCTAAGGAAAAACCTTTGCGTTGTGAGCTAGACTGCCATCCCACCTTCTATTGAATGAAACAACACTTTTACTTGAAAAAAGCCATTAACAGGTTAACTGGTTTTTCAGAATTGGATGTTCAGTAACAGTTGAAGACTGGTATGAGACAGATCTATCACTTCTAACTTGAGTGGAAGAGATTCCTAAAAGTATGTAAGATAATACTGGAAAGAAGTTTGAGGTCAGATTGCAAACAGCCTTCCTTTTCATGTTAAGATTAGGAAGTATTCAGTAGGCAAAGAAAAAACAAAACCAGTTTAATTAAGGAAGATAAATGATCAACTGATGTTTTAGAATAGCTATGGGTTGCTCAGTGGGGTAGTGTAGAAATAGTGGGGATTGGGTCATAAATGAGAAAGCTACTACTGTTGTCCAGGAACAGGATAGTAAGGACTTGGGGAAGACCAGGCAAGCATGTAGCAGGGTGAGGGCACAGTCTGATAGGACAGTATTAGATTTTCCCAACAACGGGATATTGATTGTGCTTTTAAGTCTCTAAGAAAAACTGTGAATTCTAATGTGCTAATATTAGAAGATAATTGAGACCTATGTTTTCCAAGTTATGTAACCATTTTCATGGCCTTTCATGTTCTGTTGTGTTTCAACTGTTGTTTATATTTTTATTTCTTCTCTTTGAGGGTTACTTCTTGTGAGAGATGTTAGAACATTCAGGTGGGCAAGATATAAAGGGGCAGCTAGATTCTAGATACAGACACACTTCCAAATGGAGTTAGATTTCTATCAGAAAACTGATGATGCACTCCTGCTCAGAACATTGATACAAAGTCTGGGGGACAGTAAGAACTGTAATGAATAGGTCAGTGATCCTGACTTATAATAGTAGAGGTGTTACTGTGCCTACCTTTAAAATAGGAGAGGTTATGGGACCCCAGGGGAAAAAGTCATGTTGCGATTAGGACCCAGATTACTTGACATAGAAGGTGTTAGATATAGAGAGAGAGGTGTAAGTTGAGTGTATTTCTCCCCCCGCCGCCATCTTCATTTGGATATCCCACTGGCCAAACACTCGGGGGACCTGAATCCCTTTGATAGAGATCTCCAATCCAGGGTAGAAAGCAAGGTAGGAGAGAGTGGAGACAATTCAAGGCTGCAAGCAGAAGACAAAGCTGACTGACTTCTGAGTGTTGGGCTTTGTGAAACGTCAGATGAGATAGTAAAAGAAACTCTAAGATCACTTTTCTGTACAGCATCCCTAGAGGCAGCAGTCGCAGGGACTAGGATTCTGAATCAAATGGCCAGAAACCCAACCTTCTAGATCAGGGTTTCTCAACCTCCACGCCGATGACATTTTGGACAAGACGGTCCTCGGTTGTGGAGATTGTCCCTTACATATAAGATGTTCAGTAGGAGCCCTGGCCTCTATGTGCTAGGTGCTTCTCACACCTTCCCCCTTCCAGTATAATAACCAAAAATGTCACAGATACTGTCAGAGATCCCCCTGGGGGTGAGGGGTTGGGGACGGGGGGACCATAAAACAGGGGATGTGCTTGGATCCTACTTCACAGAAAACCACTGAATTTAACCTTTAGTCTAGGCTTCCAGAGGAATCTTTTTTGTTTTTGTTTCTTAAGAACACAGAGATCAGGTACATTCCTTTTCAGTATATTTTCTAGAAGATATTAAAAAATGTTATTATTAAAAATATCCATCTAAAAATCCCCTCTTACTCTGAGTTACACTTAAACCATCCTTTAGGAAATATCGGTTCAATCCACATCCTCACTATCTGCCTTTGTAACAGCTTTAAGGAAAGTTATTATTACAGGGAAGGAAGAGGAAAACCTCCTGCTGCTACCTCCTTAATGACTTAGAGCTAAAAATTAGTTGTCAAAAGTCACCCGATCTTTTTTGAGGTATTATTTTTTATAAATATTTTGTACTAAGATCATGAAATAGAGCACGTTTTTTGTTTTGTTTTGTTTTGTTTTTGGGGGGAGTTTGTTTTCCAGTAGTACCATAAACGGCGTTCTTGGTTTGAGTGCAGTCATTTGCTTTAGAGTTGGGACAAATAAAGAGAGAACTTCTGTACATAAATACAAACTGGTATTTCTAATAAGTTGTAAGTAGTGTGCGTTTCTGCAACATAAACATCCCTCTGGCTTTCTCAACTCACCAATAAGGTTTTACATAGAGCATTGTGCATCTGTGCTTGTGTTTGAGAGTTGTATGTGTCCGTGCTCATCTGGGCTGATTTTGGATTTAATACTCATCAGCATTCACAACACTTTTTTTTCCAGCCTATTTCAGAAACTGGAAGAAAAAAAAAATACTCCTCTTTCAACACTCTAATGCTTACATCTGAATAGTTAGAAGTAGTTGGAGGTTCCTGGGTGGAGCTTGCAAGAATTTGGTTTTAAGAGGACTAAATGCAGCTGACAGGCTACTTCACCTTTTGCTCTCTTTCTACTGCTTGTAAACTGTGACGCCGGAAGTGGAGCAGCCATTTTGTGATCGTGAGGAAAAGTCTTGAGAAAAAAATACTTGCATGAGAAAGCAGATGCCCTCTTGGCTTTCCTTGGGTCGCCTGTGGCATCACTGTGTTCTTTACCAGGCCAGACTTACAATGCTTGGTCTTAAAATGGAGAGTAAAACTTTTTTCTGATGTTTAGACATTTGTTGGATTTTTCTATTATTTGTAGGTGAACAGAATTAGTTCTAGAAAATAAGACTATCCTTAAATTGAAGAGCAGCTAAGTGTTCAGATCAGTGGGAACTCTGGATGAACTTTGGAAACTTACAGAAATTTTTCAGAGGCCTCTAGACTTTCCATGAATCAAGAAATGGAAACCAGTCTAGTATCAGTGTCTAAGATATAAGGTAAGTCCACATCTTACCTGGATTGCACCCATTTCATATTCACTTTATAGACTATATAAGGCTCAGATAGGTTTATTTCACTGGAATATTGGAGAGGAACAGAAAAGAAAAATAACTGACATTTTTCTATGTGCCAGAAATTTTGAGAGACGCTATACAAGCACTACATCCTTTAATTTTCACAAGATTTTTATAACATGAATAATTATGCCAGATTTTAGAGGAAACTGACATTTCCAGAGGTTAAAAAATGTGTCCATGGTTCTCAAGTTAGGAAGCAGTAGAACCCGTCAAACTCCGTTAGTCAGACTTTCTCCCCTCGCACTTCCCTGAAAGTGCTATTGCTACATACACGTTGTTAAAATCGGTAGTCATTCTTTAGTACTCATGTTGAGTTCTCATCAATATGTGCTACATTTTTTTCCACTCTTAAGTTCTGACTTAATTACTGCAGTGACCTTCCAAATGATGTCCAGGTTATACTTTTGTTCCTTATAGTATTCTCTTTCGGCTGCAGTAACAAATGATCATATATGCTGTAGCTTCAACCAACAAAGTTCTTATTGTACCTTTTTGGAGGTCTGACGTTGAAATGGGTCTTCCTAGGTGAAAATCTTGGTGTCAGCAGGGCCGTATTCCCTCCTGAAGCTCTAGGTCAGAGTCTGTTGCCTTTTTCAACTTCCGGGAAGGGGCCTTTTCCTGCATTTCTTGGCTGTGACCGTCCTCTTGTTTTCAGAGCCGGCAGCATAACATGTTCAGATCTGTGGCCCTGCTGCCTCCCTCTCTCACTTACAAGGAGGCTTGGGATTCTGTTGGGCCCACCAGGATGATACAGGCTAAGCCCCCGTCTAAGGTCCTTAACTTCAGCCCATCTTTTAAGTCCCTTTTTGCCAGACTTCTCATCCCATTCACTTACTCGTTTCTCATCTCATTCACCTGTTCGTTTCCCTACCATGTGTGTTGCCGTTTCTCAATTTCCTTCGCTAGTTTGTTCATTTTACAATCTCCCAAACTTGGGATGACGCAGGGCTCAGGTTTTAGACCTCTTTTTTATCTTTACTCATCCCGTTTAAAGATTTCTCTCCTGGCTTCAAATGTTATTTAAAAGTGGTTACTCGCAAAATTTATCTTTCCAGCCCAGACTTCACCCCTAAAATTAGACTTGAATGGCAAATGGGCTGTTTGGCAAACTCACTTGGATGTCCAACAGGTACTTCTTCCTTCTGCTCTTCCAACATTTTCCCCATCTCTGTAAATGACAACTACTTTCTTTCATCATCTGAGGCCAAAAGGCTGGACTTCACCCTTGACCTTGAACTTTCTCTTATCTAACACCCTATCCATTTTGTGAGTCATTCCAATTCCCCTTGAGAATGCCAGGCAGTACCTATAATTCAGTCATTTTTCGACTGTCTCTTCTATTATGACCTTAGTCTAAGCTGCCATTACCTCTCAAATTAATTACTTCAGTGACCTCCCAAGTTATCTCCATGTTCATATCTTTACTCCCTTTACTCCCATATATACACATACATACACATAATACATATATTCTCCTTTGGCTGCTCTAAAAAATTAGCGCACACACAGTAGCTTAAACCGACACAAAATCATTATCTTATCTTGTGAGGTCAGATGTTGAAATGGGTCTCACCGGGCCAAAACTGTGGTGCCAGCAGGTCACATTCCCTCCTAAAGCCCTGGGTGAGCATCTTTTATCTTACCTTCCTCAGCTTCTCAGAGTGTCCTTCCCTGCATTTCTAGACTGTGACTTTCCCATCCGCCTTCAGATCTGACTCTCACCCTGCTGCCCCCCTCTTTCACTTTTAAGGAGGCTTGTGATTATACTGGGCCCCCTTGAATAATACAGGCTAACCTCCCCATCTGAAGATCCTTAACTTAGAAGCACATCTCAAAATTCTTTTTTTTTTTTTTTTAATTGCCGTATAAGGTGATATGTCGGGGGACGGGGCGGGTGGGTGGCACTGGGAGTGGTATTATTCTGCCTACCCACAGTCCTACAGTTTAGTCTTCACATAGAGGTTACAGTGATCCTTTTCCTCTCTTTCTCCATATTACCTCCTTACTCTTTTGTTTTGTGAATATGCCAAACTTCAAGCCCTTTTCTCTCCCGGGAACTCATCATTACCCACCTGCCCCTACACCCAGCTCCCTGTCGCATTTCTTTGCCTTCTTTTTCTTTAAGGCACTTATCAAATTAACATCCCGTGTATTTTACTTATTTGTTTTTAACCTGTTTATACCAACTCACGTGTAAGTGCTGGGAGGGTACAGATTATTTTTTCTGTTTTGCTCACTGCTTCATCCCCCAATACCGATGAGAGTAGCTGAAACATAACAGGTACTAAATGTGCTCAGAGCGTTTGTGGATTTAATCAGTATATTCACCTTGCAATCCAAACCTGCCTGATTTTTAAGTGTATGCTCTTCCACACGGCATGTATTCTTCAAAGTGCAGTTTATAATCCGCCTGTATCAGAATCACCTGGGGGTGTCTGAAATGCAGACTCCTGTGCCCTACCCAAGAACTATGAATTTGAAATTTTTTGGGATTGAATTTAGGAATCCCCATTTAAATAAAAATTCCCAGTGATTCCTATGCATGCAGAGGTGTAATGAACCTTAGAGCATGCAGAAATTATGGGAAACACATTTTCGTAGCATTTTATTGAGTATTTAGGGTCCTATCAAGTGCAGTTTTCATGAGGGGAGTAATATATAAAACTATTTCCTTACTACTCATGGCCCAAGTTAAATCCCATCAGCAATTAGGGATAGAGATTAGGTTCTACTACTAGAGAATATTGTTTGTACTAGAGAACATTATTCCTTCTTTTGGAGAGACCTGAGTCATAGAACAGTCATTGGCAAACTTTTTCTGTGAAGGACTAGATAGTCAGTATTTTAAGGCTTCGAGGCCTGTCCCATATCCTACTTTACTTTTCTTCTTTTAAAGCCCTTTAAAATGTGAAAGATCATTCTTATCACGTGGGCCATTAAAAAAAAAAAAACCTGGCCATGGGCTAAATTTAACCTGGGGCTATAGTTTGTTGACCCTGTAAGAGAGCGCATTAAGCACCATGTTTTGGGGGCCATGGACATGTAATCTCTGTGGATAATTCTATTTGATCTCTCCTTTTACACTTGTGTCTGATTCACCTTTGTTACAGCATGAAATAGTTGTTTCCTGGGAGAATGCCTCAAGATGCTCTGGGAGATCATCTGTGTGGGTTTTGCTCTAGGTGTATTTACTGGAGATCTGGCATAGAATCTCAAGAAGAGTTAATGAAGTTTAAAATGGTCTAAACAGATGTCTGATCTGTGTTCTTGATATTCAGTCACTGTTAGAGCAGAATGAGCTCAAACCCATGCTTGTTCCGACTCCCATCATTATGTTTGTCATCTCTACACCACTTCCTTCTACATATTCTACAGTATTTAATTCCACTAAGTTGGTGTCTCAGTGATTATTTCAATGTTTTAGTTATTCTCCCACTTTATCTTCCACAGGTTCAAGCATAACTAGCCTATATTGAAAGCAAAAAAAGGGAAATTGTGTGTGTGTGTGTGTGTGTGTGTGTGTGTGTGTGTGTGTGTGTTTGAACAAGAGTGAAGGAAAGAGGTCTTGGAAGATGGAGGGAGACACAGCAAAGAAGAGAGGGTGGTGCAAGGATCAAAAGGACTTTATCCTTGTAGGAAAACTTGTGTTGTCTCCCCATAAATCCTGGCCTGAAATCTCCAGTATCCGTCGCCCTTACTAACTGGCCTTCATATTCCCTAGTTGCTAGTAGCTTGTAATGGCCCACAGTTACCTGCCTTCTCCAGAAAATTGTCCTCCACTGATGGGTTAGAGCACTTTCTAACTGGGAGTTATATTTCCCCCCACCCCCACCCCTTCCCTGGATAATTCAGAGCCAATGGTTAATTCTACAGGGAAATAAAGAGAAATCCCGTGTCACCAAAGAGGGCAACATTGCTGATTACTTTGTTCCCAAATATCTCCCACTATGAGTTAGGCCAAAGCTAAGCATTTGCTGAGACAACATTGTTTCTCAGCTTTCCCCCCTTTAGTACCTGATTTTGCTCTTTTACTTACAGGTTTTAACTACCCACCCCCACCCCTATCCCCCTGGAGAGGACTCTATCAATAAATAGCTTTCAAAAGAAATCCTATCTTTACCTTGGTTTCTAGGGCGTCTGATCAAAGAGAGTTGGTGCCAGACATGGCCCTAGGAAGCCAGCTGTAAGGATAGGATTCTGGAGGCGAATGTACCAACCAATGGCAATAAGGAAAGCATCACTGGTGGTAAATGGAATTTTGATAGTTCCTGGAAGGCTGTAGCAGTATATTTGCCAAGATGTTTACCTGTAGTGAATTTGGAACAGATATAGGATGAAGGGGGTGCATAGCTGGCCAAAATCTTTGGAATTTGGAAAGCATGGGGGGAATGAGTAACTATTCTGTAGTCTGGAATTTAGTGCCTGTTGCTAAATGCCATCAATTTACTGAATAGAAAAATGAGAGTCTCAGATCTATTAATCTACATTTTGAAGCAAAATGTGAGGATTGGAGAGCCTCCTCTGCATCGTTTAAAAAGACATTTACCTCTTGCAATTTCAAGAATCCTGAAAATAAGGCACACAGCCTGATCATAAGATTGACTGCGGGTTAAAGAAAACTGGATTCACAGTTGAAGCCCAAATCGGGAAGCTAATAGGGAAATTGTGGGACCTTGAAACTTGGGATGAGGAATGGGGGTAGATAAACTTGAGAATCTTGAAAACAGATACTTCTAAACTCTCTGGAGTTTAGAATATCATGGAATCACTCTCATTAATGCTACTCTACATGTTTCTACTACTGAATTTCCAACCTGTCAGCAGCAGAAGCTAACTATGTCCTCCCTCATTGTCCCTTCCCATTCCATAATGAAGCTTTTGTTCCATAGCAAACATAGGGGGAAAAAAATGTCCAGGCAGATTTCGTCTCCCTTGAATAGTAGTTGCTGATACCCTCTCTCAAGAAGGGTGTCTTTATGGGATTCTTGCCGTTCTTGTTTTGTGGACACACGGTGGTGAACAAAAGAGCTTTTAAAAAGGTACAGTTTCTCCCTCTATCTGCAGCCCCCAAGGGTTTTTCACTCAACGACCTACGTCTCATCTTCTACCAGTTTGTCAACCATTCTAACTGAATTCTTCCATTCGTGTCTGGCTATGTCTGCTGTAGGTAAACAATTGCTCACATCCTTGTCTCCCTTGGTAGACACCTGTCTCTTCTATTTTGGGCTGCATTGTTGCCTCAGCTGTCAAAAAAAGGTCACAAGTTTGCATTTCGTTTGGCATGTTTTATTGTTGTCAGGTTCGGTGCAGTCCTCTCCATTTCTCTATCTCCTAAGCAGAAACCAGAACTATATGCTTTTATTTCACTGTATACCTGAAATATAAATATTCTTCACACTTGGAATGTGCTTTTTCAGTAAAAAGAGCATGCTGCAACCTATTTCCTGTGGCTCACACCATTGGAATCCTATAGTTCTCTACTTAATCTTTAAGGAGAATATTGCGTTTTTGGTTTTATCCAAGAGAGTCTTAGATATAGCAGATAACTGATTTATGTCTTTCTGCTCACAATTGATTTATAATAACAGAATGTTTAACGGGTAATTGTAATCTATTAATTGGAATGGTCTTATGTATTCAAATCCTCCATTGTTTGTTTTTAATGCAATGGGAAAAAAGAGAAGGAGAGAGAGCAGAGATAATTAGGGAAAGATATCCAGTTTATTTTCCCAGAAATAACTAACCAGGCTTGAGTAAATTAAGCATCTGAGTCCCAGTTGCCTCCTCTGTGAAGTGATAGGAATAATACCTATCTTACAAGGTAGTTGTGTGAATACATGCAGTCTTCTATATTGAATCCAGTTTTACAGTGAGTGAAGGGTTTTATTCCCCTTTCTTTCTTTTGTGAAGGGAAGAAACCTAATAGAAATGGAACAGCTATAGAACAATACTTAACTCCTTTTGAATTAAGCACCCTCATCTAAAGGGGACTTCAAACTAGATTACCTACTCTGATCTGGGGCAAGGACTTCTCACCTGGCAGTATAGTCAACAACACTGTGATGTACTTTTATCTGTGGACTAATTTCTTTTAACACTCTAGAATTTGTTTGGTTTCTATGACTGGTATGCCCTTGGGGGATACAAGTTATTACAGTATGATGAGCCATAGTAATGAACTGGTTTTTGTTTTTGTTTTCTGCATCTAGGGTAATGGAGAAAACTTTCAGTATGATTAGCATCTTGATAAGTCTTTGAGCTTTCACTTAGTTCTTAGGATGTTACTTATCATTTTGCCTTCCAGGGATTTACTTTATTTTATTTTTTTTCCTTACAAATCTTAGCTAATTTCTGAGCATTACTTTCTATTTCTGCATACCTAATTGTTGATTCAAAAAGTTTTGTGACAGGATTATCTTTAATCTTCTTGCTCAATTTGTAGATGCTGGAACAGAGTTTAAGTAAAAGTACCTAAAGCAATGCTTTTCTCTTTAGTTCCTTGACTGCATAAAATTTCATCTACTATTTTGTTTTGCTGTAAAATATACCCAACTACATAATCTTATGAGCTTCTTATAAATTTATAATTTTTGTTAATTTAGTTTTATTAAAAATGACTAGATTTTGCAATGCTGGTCTCCTGTTAAAGCTGTACATTGAATATTTAAGATTTATTACATAACAAACTGCTACCATGATAATAATTATTGCAATGCAGAAATAGGCATGTGCGTTTAAGTTTATGAATTGGTCACACATACACCCATATATATGTTATATATATATATTTTTTTGAACTGAAGTGTCAAAACGTAGTAAGTGTGATGAGTTTCCTCTTATTTCTGAGAATATAGTAGAGCAAACTAAAGAGTATTTTAAGAAATGAAAAGTTCTTTTGCTATCCTAATATAATTATTTCATTTCACATACGAACTTCTGTTCACCATCCACATTTTGAGAGGCAGATTAACAGACCCCTAAATATGTCCACACCCTCTACTCATGTGCACATATATTGTCTTATATGGCAAAAGGGATTTTGCAGATGCAGTTAAAGTTACCACTTTAAAATAGGCAGGTTATCCTAAATTATCTGTGTAGGCCCAGTTGAATCCAATATGAGCCCCTAAAAGCAGAGAATCTTCCATCTAGAATTAGAGACAAGGAAAAGACAGCCGAAAAGAGATAAAGCTAAGGAGGAGATCCGAAGTGTGAGTGAAGACGTGCTCATGATTGCTGGTTTTGAAGATAAAGGAAGAGGGGTACAAACCAAGGACTGTGTGTAGCTTCTGGAAACTGAGAATAACTGTAGGTGACAGCCAGCAAGGAAATCGGGGTCTTAATCCTACAGTACGTGGAACCGAATTCTGCCAACAACTTAAATGAGCTTAAAAGCGGATTCTCCTCAGAAACTCTACAATGAATGCAGACTTGCAGTTACTTTGCTTTTAGCTGATGAGACGTGTGTGGAAATTCTGATCTTCAGAACTATGAAATAATAAGCTGTGTTGTTTTAAATGGCTAACCTTTTGGTAATACAACAACCAAAGAAGTCAGGTGCATACATGCATGTGCAATTTACAGAGTTGCAACCATCACATACGTGAAATTTCTGCTTTTTAAATCAATAATACCTCTCCCTGTGTTTTTGGGGCTTTTGTAACCATCATGTACATGAAATTTCTGCTTTTTAAATCAATAATACCTCTCCCTGTGTTTTGGGGACTTTTGCAACCATCATGTACATGAAATTTCTGCTTTTTAAATCAAGAATACTTCTTGTGTTTTTGGGACTTTTATAATTAAGAACAGCAATGCTAGATTACTCTCTGTTAATATTCCACAATTCACTATGCCATTCCTTTGTATGTATGTCGTTTCCTGATTATATGTTTGTTTTTCTAGTTATCTCTTTATAATTAATTGGATTGGAGATAAGCTTATAATACATTTTGAACACACAAACACACTATAGGAATAATGGTGATACATATTTATATGGTTTTTGCTAGGTATTTTAACATCTTTTTTTTCTGAAGAGTTTGTATCAACTTAATGCCTTTAACAACTTATATGATGCGAGAGGTATCAAGAGTATACAAAAATTGAAAAAAAAAAAGAGTATACAAAAATTGTTGTTTACTTATATCACCTGAGTCTGGCTTACTCTCAGTGTATGAGGAAGCCACAATAGTGTTGTTTGATTTTCCCTCTTTTGTACATTTCCCTCTTTAGGATTTGCTAAATCTGACTCTAACATGGGCTCAAAGCTTTTATTTCTCTAATTTTAAAATTGTATGTAAAACTTAGAACTGCTGAAGGAAATATTAAAATTCATAGCATTGGATATAATGTCAAGCTCTCATATAAGATGCTAAAATGCATACTTCTTGCCACCATTTTGAATGTTTTAATAATACAAAAAGGAAAGTAAAACAGAATGCATCCTTTGACCTCAATATATATTTTATAACGAGAATGAAGGAGAACCTGTTTCATAACTGTTGAACTCATTCACCCACTTCTAGCATATAAATGGATCAAGAGAGTAGAAAAGCATGCTGGGAAAGAGATTTATTTAGAGAGGTGTTTCCATGATGTAAGTCCCTGTAGAGAGAGGAAAATAAGGGGGCTGCCTTTTGTTTCCTAGTTCAGTGAGAAAGCTTCGGAGGTTCCGTGGGTTAGGTTTGAAATGTTTTTCCTGTAGTAAAAATTACAGAGAACTGATGACTGACTACAAACCTAAAAAATTAAAACTGGTAACTGACCTCCAGCCCTGAGAAACCTGAATCGGGAAATTCTGGAGATTAATTCCTTCAAAGTAAGGCTCTGCTGGGATTACCTGCACTGCCCACGTTTGAGTAAGCTAAGTAGGCCTGGTTCAGTGCTCTAAATGATACGCTACCCTGCTTACTTGAAGTACTTGATAGGATGATTATGGATCGTGTAGTGATTATAATATAAAAATAAGTTTGGTAAATTGCTACTCAAGATAATATATTTTGTCTGTTAAACTGCAGCACCATATTTGTAACAATTCTATTAGCAAGAAGCAATTAGAGGGAAATCCCGTACATTTATTTACAAAGCGCTAGATTGAACTGCAGAGTTAACAGTTTGGAGCGCTGTATTTTGCAAGAGCAGTTTTTTTGTTTTTTTGGTTTTCTTTTTTTTAGGATCTCGCCCTACCCACCATCAAATATTCTAATTATGTGTTCACATCAAATCTAATCATATTCTTAACTTTCAGATATTTTTAATAAACAGATACAATTTTCATCACATTAAAAGATTTGATATTAATTAAACAGGACACAAAATACCTTGAATTTGGCTGCTGGGCATTTGGCTGGATTTCTTCACTGATTAAGAACCCCCTGCTTTCATTGTCCTTGGAGAGCATCTGATTAAAATCCCCAACTTATCAAAAGTACACATGACTGCATACAGATTGACTGTTTTCATTTTATTTTTTTAAAGATTTTATTTATTTATTTGAGATAGAGACAGTGAGAGAGAGCATGAGAGGGGAGAAGATCAGAGGGAGAAGCAGACTCCCCATGGAGCTGGAAGCCCAATGTGGGACTTGATCCCGGAACTCTGGGATCATGACCTGAACCAAAGGCAGTTGCTTAACCAACTGAGCGACCCAGATGCCCAAAGTTGACTGTTCTCAAATAATCAAGTTATATTCATGAATATCATTCTTTTTGCCTAGAATGACTTTCATTCCCCCACACAGACTTGTTCTTATATAATTGTTATTTGATTAAGGGTCTCTAAACTGGGAAATGTTTCAAGACCCTTTTGTACTATTTTAGAGGGCCCTCTTTTGTAACTTTAAAAGCATTCTCTACAATATATTTCTTAGAAACTATTTTATTTTACCTGTTCATTTAACTGCTCACCCTCAGATTGTAAAATCTGAAAAAAGACAGTGGGTTTTTTTGTTTGTTTGTTTTTTGTTTGTTTGTTTTTGTGAAGTTGTCCCCTCACCCCCATTTTAATGCCTAGAATATTCAGTATTTGATAAGTTGTTATTGAATTAGTTGATTAATTAATTGGGTATTCATTACTCCAAAAACAAATATTTCATCTCTAAAAAGAGAATAATTGTACTCCCTACTCATAGGGTTATTTTAAAGATTTAGTGGTTTAACACATGGAAAATGGTAAGAGCAGTGCATGATACAGTACAAACATTGAGTAAATGCTATTCTGGCAATTATTGTGAACATTAACAATATGCGACGTTAAGGACCATTTGGATTCAGGAACCCTGGAACTAGAGCTGAAGAGGACAAAGGATTACTGTTGATGAATTAGAAACAGAGATTTGAATGAAACCTGTTTTCCACCACTACAAACTTGATGTCAGTATCAAAGGAACTCTAAAGCAGGTACTAATCCTCTCAGCTGGCATACTGATGGTGGAAACAATGTAAAATTGATAACTTTATTGGACGTGATTATACAAAATTCTTGAAATCAGTGGGCCAGTCCAGGGATGGACTCTTTTAAGCTATGATGTGAACTTTTCCTATACAGCATAGCCCACATGATTTAGTGGTAATATTCTGTCCCATATTTGATTATCTGTCAAAATAGGGCAATTACGAAAGCATAAATTGTCAGCTCCTCAAAGGGTAGGAGTTAATGTTCAGCTTATTGTTTTGTCTCCAGTATCCAGCATTATAGATTCTCCTATACATTTACCCTCCACATAGAATCTCTATTCAGATATCTTCCCATAAAATATTTACTCTTGCATCATTTATTTAATGTTGCAGATATATATGGCATTAATATTCATCAATATACTGTCATCAACATGAATTAACCAAATGCCAAAGACAGGTTAAATAGGGACAGTAAAGATAAAAGATTTGCAAAGTCTTGAAATGTGTTGGTTTGCTTTCCATCTTTTTCCCATTTCTGTTCTAACTAAATAGCTTTCAAACATGTCTGAACTTCACTCTTACTTCATTTTCCTCTTTAGAATCAGATTTAGTAAACCCTAGCATGGGCTCAAAGCTTTTTTGGAAGCTGAAAACCTTAAATGATTTTTGGACAAAAGAGATGGAAAAAAAAAATATCATGACACTGTTAACTATTCTTCTTCTCCAAGGATAGAAATAGGGCTTTTGAATGTTGCCATCAGTGTGTATTTATGCTACTGCAAAGTTTAAGATCTCACAGTAAAAGAAAAGTGATTTTGACCACAGACTTTCCTAAAATGGTTCTTTGATTACCATTTAGGCACATCAGTTTGAGGTTGGTGTGATAAGACTCACAAGTTCCCAGATTCCTTGATTTAGTTTGTGTAAGGGGGATTAGGGGGTGTGGGGGTAGAGGGAAGAAGTTAATCAAATATTTTATCCAGCAAACACAACATTTGTTTAAATATTTCAGTTTCCTGGCATTGTGTAATCACAGTTTACACCATAATACAATACAAATAAGAATGCTTTTTGCAATCTATGCTGAAATTCTACAACCATCTGTTTGCCTAAATGTTTCTTTGAATAGCAGAACATTCTCTAGTGGACCACATGCATAGTTCTATTTTGTTTTTTGCCGGTATTCATAGGATATACAACCAAAAAATCCATATCATCTTCCATTTGTCTAAACATCCTGGTTCTCGAGACCATAGAGGCAAACCATGAAATGAGGTTTTTCCTTTCCCTATAGATTGTAGTTTGTAGGCAGTTTGGTAATTATCTCCTTTACTTTTGTTTTCAGTGCCAAATGCCAGTTAATGTTTATTGTCTGTTTTTGTAAATAAAATATGGAGTTGAGAGACTATACTTTAAGTTAAATATCACCTGATGTACCACAAAAGGATGAATTTAAAGACTAAGATTTAGGAAGGTAGGGGCACATCCATAACAGTCCCATGATCTCTAACTAGACAAGTAAAGGGACCCATGTAATAGTGGCATGCTGAGAAAGCAGAATTTCAGGGAAGATAAAGTTGAAATCTGATTACACATTCGAGTTTGGCTTTTTCCTATAGAATTGGGGGTGTTTTAAAGAGACCTAGCTAGATATCACAAGTATTTCCATTCCATCATCATAAAATAATGATCTTCTAATAAAAAAAGTTATTCAAAATAATCACATAGAAAACTTTTTTTTTAATAGAATACAAAAAGTTTCTGTTAGCTCTGTTTTTTTTTCCGCCCTCTGGGGCATATAAAATTCATCTTCTGATTGGCTCTGTATAGTATAGTACATTGTTTATGCTCATGTGTGACAAAGATTTTCAGAGCTCAACTTTAGAAGTATTTTAACTTCTTTTTAAAAATATATTTTATTTAGAGGGACACCTGGATGGTTCAGTTGGTTAAGTGTCTGCCTTTGGCTTAGGCCATGATCCCAGGGTCCTGGGATCGAGTCCTGTACCAGGCTCCTTGCTCTGCAGGGAGTCTGCTTCTCCCTCTGCCTGTTGCCTCCCCTGCTTGTGCTCTCTCCCTGACAAATAAATAAAAATCTTTTAAAAAGGTGTTTTATTTAGAGAGTGTGAGAGGGAGTGCAAGTGGTGGGGGGCGGGTGGGCAGAGAGAGAAGGAGCGAAAGAATCCCAAGCAGAATCCATTTTCAGCACAGACCCCAATGCAGGGCTCGATCCCACAGCCCTGAGATCATGACCTGAGCCAGAACCAAGTCAGATGCTTAACCAACTAAGCTACTGAGACACGCCAAAGTATTTTAACTTTTAATTAAAAAAATTATTTTTTGAATTGAAAATTCCACTTTAAGTAAGAAATGTTGGAATTTTATGATGGTCTTTTCTTCCTTATTCTTTTTTAGTACTCTGTGTTTTTAGTTCTTCATATATTCTTACTGATGTCAAAGTTAATAAAATGTTGTTTTCATAGTTTAGTTTGAAATCAAAGCATTTTTGGATCAACTGTTTCCTCACTATGAGACACTGTATGAAAGGTATAGCTAACCTAAAGGAATAACCAGGAACAGACTTTTGCTTCATTTTATAAAGTACAGTGAAAGCAAATTATATTTGGAGGGTCTTTTAACAACAAAAAAAATTTGCAATCAATACTTAAAAATTTACAAAGAAACTTGAAGTCAATGTGTTTCCTTAACATTTGACAAAGGATTTGAGAAAATGGTAGTAGCTGATGAAAAGCTGGAAAACCTGATTATAATTTAGTGTACTATTTTTAGGTGCACTACCAGTTAAATGATTTAAGAATTGCTTCATTATTCTTTATATCATGACATTAGATCTCTGTTCTCAGATTTGGGACTCCCCTGCAGATCATTAACTTATGAGTGATCTGTCAATTGAAACATTAATAAAATAGAGTTGAGGGATGCCTAGGTGCCTCGGTTGGTTAAGCGTCTGATTCTTGATTTTAGCTCAGGTCATAATCTCAAGAGTTGTGAGATCGAGCCCCACAGAGGTCTCTGTGTTAGGGATGGAATCTGCTTAAGGTTCTCTCTCACTCTGTCTCTACGCGCCTCCCTCTCTAATTTAAAAAAAAAAAAAAGACTTAAAATAATAAAATAGAGTTGGGGGTGAGGGGGAAACACGCTTTTCTTTTACCATGTTAATAATAGGTTTATGTGCTCTACCGTTTTCATCCACACATTTTATACTAGATTTGAAGAAGTAGAATATCATAAAGAGTAAGGATATGTTTTTTGAAAAGAACAATCACCAATGTTTCTACGAAGTAGGAAAAGAGTAGAAAATAGATAAAATACCTTCTTTCCTTCTATCTTGACAAATATACCTTCATAGTGACTTAGATGTCCAGGTTTTGATTTAGAAATTTTGGAAACTATAGCGGCATGGAAGCAGCTGGCTGCAAGGCTCTAGACAATGGCCCGTCCTTTTTTCTTAATTCCCAGATCCATCCTACACCAAGGACTGGCCTCAAGAACACACTTGTATCCCCTCACACTGTTGGGGCCGATTCCACGTTAAAACCTGTTAAACCCCTAGGGCCTGCCTGGGCCTGCTTAGTCAGAGTGAGTCCATGTTGCCTAGGTAGCCATTTTGTTGTTTAATAAATGCCTCAGCAGTTACTGGTATCGGTTCCGGGTAACCGTTGCCAAAACACACGCCTAAATAAGGCCAGGCAGGTAGGAGACATCCAATCAGCCAAAGCCACATACCTTGAGGTCTGCGGTTATGCCCTATAAAACCAGCCTGTGAGATCGGGACGGGGTCGCTCTCTTCGGAGGCGGCTCTGGCCAGTCAGCCTGACTTCTAATGCTTGGCATGGAATAAAGCTTTGCATAGCTTTCACTTTGTCTCAGTCTCGTTCCTTTAATAACGGACCCCATCAACACTGCACATCTAATTTCAGTTTACGTTCCTTCAAAAGCTACCCTGGGTAATTCCTTGGGCTGAACGTTAGACACGTTGGAAGTATGGCTAGAGAAGAGGGAGGGTGCTATGGAAGCAGATAAGACTCTTCTGTGCAGGGCAATGAAAGCTCAAGAATGAGTACGAGGGTTCAAAGAGGGATGGGAAGGGATCCCAGGATGTACATCCTCTCTGCCCCTGTGTATGGCTTTCTCTGTGGAAAGGGGCACTGCCAAAGAAGGCCCCCACTCCCCCACCCCCCCCCAAAAAAAGTTTAGAAGCCAGGGCAAAGGACTTTTTGCTACTTTTACAAGTAGACCTCAAATTAATATCTCTTTCTTATCAATTATTAGCTGTTTGTTCTTAGATAAATGTCTTAACCACTCTAATCTCTAAAGACGGAGTGCCTAGATTCAAACCTCTACTCCACTTAATTGCTGTGAAAGTTTAGGCAAATTATTTAGTCTCTCTTTGTCACAGTTTCTATGTGCAAGGTGTGAATAACAATGGCATCTACTTAGAGGTAATAAGGATTGAATCCATATTTATGAAGTGCTTAAATGTTGCCTAGACCAAGATAAACACCAAAGGTATTTGTTTAAAAAAAATTAAAAAATTTGGGGCATCTGGGTGGCTTAATTGGTTAGGCATCTGACTCTTGATTTCTGCTCAGGTCACAATCTCAGGGTCCTGGGATGAAACCCCACATCAGGCTCCATGGTCAGTGGGGAGTCCATTGGAAATTCTCTCTCTCCCTCTCCTTTTGCCTCTCTCCCTCATTCTCACGTGCACACAATCTCTAAAATAAATAAATAAATCTTAAAAAAAATATTTAAGAAATAAAGTTTTACAACTGAACATATTCTTATATCTTACATGAAATGGTTGCAAATATTAAAGAAGAGAATGCATGCAGTTCTTAGCCAAGTGCTTGGTTCATGATAAGTGCACCAAATGGTAGCTAATCATATAATATAAAAATAAAGAAATATTCTGCCCAAAATATACATTGTGAGATTTAAAAAAATAGGCCTTTTACATTTTTACTGTTGTGTGGTCTAAGTATACATTGAGTTTTTATTTTGCTACCCAATACTGAATTTTACCCTGGTATTGCTTGTAAATTCCATATTGTGTTTGCATTTTCAGGAACGTTGCTATAAGCAAATTGGAAGTCCATATTATTCTTGTCACTGAGAACCAATCCATTGACTTAGAACATGGCCATTTGCTGTATGTCCAAATTGGTGTGAAAAAACAAGGAGTGTAAGAGAATATCAGTCAAATATATGAGCCTGAATTTTTTTTTTAAGATTTTATTTATTTATTCGTCAGAGAGAGAGAGAGAGAGAATAAGATGGCAGAATGGCAGGCAGAGGCAGAGAGAGAAGCAGGCTCCCCAGTGAGCAAGGAGCCCGAAGTGGGATTTGATCCCAGGACTCTGGGACCGTGACCTGAGCTAAAGGCAGCCACTTAATGAACTGGGCCACCCAGGCGTCTCCAATTTTTTTTTTTCCTTAAGCAATGTCTGATGCAGAGTGACAAATACTTTCTTTTTTTAATCGAGATATACTTGACACACAATGTGATGTTAATTTCAGATGTATAATGTAGTGATTCAACAATTCTATACATTACTCAGTGTTCACCATGATAAGTATAGTTAACAGTTTGCCATCATACAACATTATTACAATATTATTGACTATATTTTATATGCTGTACTCTTCATCTCCATGACTTATTTAATTTATAACTGAAAGTTTGTACCTCTTACTTGCCTTTACTTATTCCACTCACTCACCTCTCTTCTGGCAATTTCCAGTTTGTTCCCTGTATATAAGAGTCCATTTATTTTTTGTCTGTTTTGTTTTCTTAAATTCCACATACATGTGAAATCATGTTATTTGTCTCTCTCTGTCTGACTTATTTTACTTAGCGTATCTTCTAGGTCCATTGGTTTTGTTGCATATGGCAAGATATCATTCTTTTTATGGTCTTGTAATATTCTATTATAAATATAATATCACATCTTCCTTTTTCATTCACCTATTAATGGACACTTGGATTGCTTCTGTAGCTTGGCTATTGTAAATAATGCAACAATAAATATAAGGGTACATATATCTTTTCAAATTGTGGTTTTTGTTTTCTTTGGGTAAATACCCAGTATTGAAATTACTGAACACGGGATTTCTATTTTCAGTTTTTTTGGGGAAACTTTATATTGTTTTCCACAGTGGTTGCACCAGTTTACATCTACAGCAGTGCACTAGGGTTCCCTTTTTTGCACATCCTTGACAACATTTATCACTTCTTGTCTTTTTGGTATTAGCCATTTTGAGTGGTATGAGGTAACACCTCATTGTGGTTTTGATCGGTATTTCCCTTATGATGAATGATGTGATGTTGAGTGTCTTTTCACGTGTCTGTTAGCCATCTGTATATCTTATTTGGAAAAATGTCTATTCAGATCCTCTGTCCATTTTTAAATAGGATTTTGTGTGTGTGTGTGGGGGGGTATGTGTTGAGTTGTATAAATCTTTATATTTTGAATATTAACCCCTTATCAGATGGATCATTTATAAATATCTTCTCCCATTCAGTAGATTGCCTTTTTGTTTTGTTGATGGTTTCCTTTGCTGTGAGAGTGATAAATGCCTAACAAACCAATTTTATCTTCACAAAATAGTGTTGTCATGTTAAAATGATATATTAAAGAATGTGTCTACTGTATTCTTCTGAAAGTTACTTTAGGTTTGAACTTGAGAACTAATAACTTTCTTGTCTTTGATATTCATTTCTTGTATTCAAAGTGAAGGGAAATGATTCCTGATTTAATACAACAGAAGATGGCAATTTGTCATTTTAAAGTTTCAGTATTTCTCACTTACTTTAAATGAATGTTCATAAGATAATTTATAAAGAGGCATGTAATTTCGGAAATACTGTACTCATATTATCAAACATCTTAGATTAAAATATCATTCATAATTCATGTGATAGAGTTAGAGATATTAAACCCCCATTTAATAGCTTTTTTTTTTAGAAAAACATAGCTATGGAAATAAATTGCTCACGTGTTCAATGGTGGCTGATGGTGTTTAAACAATTCAACACTGTAAATTATTAGTAGGCTTGTCTTAAATTATTTATTGGACATTTATATGGATATGAACATGTTTTACACTTAAAATGTTTTCTAACTCTTTACAGTCTAACAGTCTGCTGCCAGCTGCTTTCTTAAGACCATTACCACTTTGTCTCTAATTTAGGAAATGTGTACAGATACCCTAGTAAGTCCAACTTTCTTTGAAAGTCATTAGTCAAAGGGGGCACATGAACAGCACTTTGAAATATAAAGATCTCTCAAGTGGCAAAGATAAATTGAGACAAAAGATCTACTCCCTGACGACTAAGGGGTCTCAGGGAATCTTGGTCTAGTACTTTATGAAAAGTTTATCATTCAGAGTTTCATGAAAATATTCAAACATTATTTTAGTTTAAATTTTTAGCCATCCTAAGACTTAAGCAGCTCTCCATTTCAGACTTCATTGAATTCCTGAATACAATTTAGTGAAAATATGACATCACCCTAGGAAGAAAAAAAGCTCCACATTTCTTATTTATAAAATTTTAAGTACAATTTTTCTACAAAAACTTCTGTAAGAATGGAATATAATATTTTAAAATACCCAAATCTAATATAGTGTCTGATAAAACTAAACAAACCACACAAATGATTCTTTTATTCCTTCTGTTTCCCTTCTATTTTTAGCAGGACCACTTCTTCTCAGTCCATGCTGTATTCTGTCTCTCTCTTTTCCTTGCTAAAACATTTTATTATATTGCACATACATTATGTAGAATATATATGTTATAAATATATATATTACATATCGTATGTGACAGACATATGGAATACATATGTTCATACATACAAACACACATTTATATCTATATATAAACAGAAATATTCATCCAAATAAAAATTTAATAAATATATAACTTGGGATTTATCATTGCTTAAGAAGTTTCTTCTTGTTTTCAAGGCAAGATACTTTATTTTCTAATTTAAAGTCATAGTTATGTATTAGTTAAGATAATGCCTGCTTAAATAACCCCTAAATATGTAATGACTCAAACATAACTGATGTGTTGTTTTGCTTGCACAATGGAGAAGTGGCTCTTAACTTACTTGGTAATCCCCCCCCCGCCCTTTTTTTCAATAGGGAGAGAGAGAAGTGGGGGGAAGGGAAGAGAGAGGTGGGGAGAGAGAATCTTAAGCAGGCTCCACTACCAGCACAGAGCCCAATGAGGGACTCAATCTCACAATCTTGACTTGAGCCGAAATCAAGAGTTGGATGCTAGATTGACTGAGCAACTTAGGCGCCCCTCTTCCCTTTCTACTTTAAGTGGCCTATACTTTTGCAGTGCCAGTCTGTATTACCTAAGTGAATGGAAAAAGAACATTACATGACGTTCTGGCCAGCCAGGACTGGAAGTGGCTCAGTCAGTACCCTCATATTCTGTTGGTTGGAACTCAGTCACATGGCCACATTCAACTGCAAAGGAGGCTGGGAAATGGAATACAGCTCTGTGCTCAGGAAACAACAAGAAATTCATTGATTTTTGCTTGAGATGAAAAAGGCACAAGAAATCCCAGGATTTTTTAAGGTAACAAGCTATTGTTATATGAAAATCTTTCTTTAATTTATAAATATGGTCTGATAATTTTCCTGAATTCAGGTAGGTATCTTTATAAGAATAAAGAGCGAAAGACAGAAGTATCAGTGACTTAGAGGTCCCTATTGAAAATTAATTAAATGTTGATAAAAGAAAAAAGGGTAGCACAAGAGTTCCATAGTGAATGGAAAAGGCAGATTAGAAGATAATAGTGTAAGGGACAAGCATCATTCTAAGAATAAATTACCATTGCTGGAGGTACCAGTTGATAACTGGGTTGGTTACACTAAACTCTAAGGAAAACAAAGAAAGTTTACATACCATGTGATTACAAAAAATGTCAGAAACCATCTCGAATGGTTGTGTTTTTTTGCACACTGCACAAAGACATCTGGTAGAGGTGTAGATGGCGTCGGAAATTCTAACTGGTGTATGCTGGCTAACATTGTGTTCAGGGAAAAACTAAATCAGCTAGGAGGATGGTGGGGAGCATTTTCTTCTCAAAAGTGTCCCTTCACTCAGGAACCACTGGGAGGGTTGGTGTGGTGGAAACTTCTCTAATTTATCGGCCTAGAGCAGGCATCTCTTTCTAATTTGTAGAGAGGCCCAAGTAAGCTAGAGGAGACCTTAAGTAGAGTGAAGAATGATGCAAGACAGGTCTATAAAGTTTCCAAGTGGATGTGGTACCCCAGGGAAGGGTCAGCAAATACCAGGAGATTTGGATATGTTGGGTCTCTGAGCTTGGCTTTCTTCTCACATCAAATAAAAGATGTTTTTATTTTCTCTTTTTAGCCGTAAGCATTTGTGATTATATACACAGCCTGTAATGTCTTCCTACAATTTAGAATCAAAGATTTTGCTGCAAGTTAATAATCAAATATTTATTAAATTATAGAATCTTTTATTTCAAACTATTGGATCTTACAATTTAATATTGACAGTTTGAATTTGAGGGAAGTTTAACTGTTTTAATATTGAGAAGTATTTGTATTTCTAATTTTTTGCAAGATCAGAGGATGGATTTTGGTTATTTATTTTAGTATCATTTGGGTCAAAATTTAATTGGAAAAGTCAAAACTTTATTTTTGTCATCTGATAAATGACAATAGTGTGCTAACGTATGAATTAACCCTGCTGCAACCAAAGAAATGGTTAAGTTTCAATCAAGCAACCATTGGTCAAGTCTCTACCAGCTTGTTACCTGAATGAATATAATTATTTTTCCCCATTGACTCAGGTAAGAAGAAACCATGGCTAAGTCTTATGTCACATGACATTCGGGAGTTGGCTCTAAAAACCTTCAAGGATTATTTGACACCTCCGTTTGTTGTATATCAGGAAATTTTATTTTACTATCACTTCAGCTGCAGAATTGTATAGATGAAAACTTTTCCTTGAAATAAAGGATAATCACTTAATGAATTCAAAGATTTGAAAACTGTGCATACAAATTAAATTTATGATTTAATTTAAATATGATTTAATTTAAATATGAGGCCGTATTTTATTTAAATATGAGGACGTATTTTAATTATTTATTTATTTTCCATTTTCTAGCAGAGTTATAAAACAAAACAAAACCCACCTGCATTCAAGATAAGCATTCTTTGTAAGATTATTTGACTGATAGAAAGGACAAAATGCGGTGAGTCCACACAATGTGTGCAGTATAAAACTTGAACATTAGTTATATTTATAGGATTAGCAAAACACAGAGTATATCTCGGAAAAGTTACAAATACTCTCTTTTCCCCCACAACTTTGATTTAAATGTACATATTTGCCTTACCCGAACTCCCCAGAAAAGTCCACAAAAATTTTAAATAGCATATCAACATTTTAAGCTAGTTTCCAGGTTTCTAACTCCAGTAAACCCCCTACTATGAGAGAAATCTCCAGTTTTATGCATATACTTGTGGGTTTGTGCATTTTTGGTCTTTTCATGTGACTACTGTGTGGTGTTTAATTTTGTGTAAGTTCTGGGCTATAAGTTGCTTAAATACCTTGAAAACGTTATTTCTGGGTGTGTCTGCAAGGATGCTTCCACAAGAGATTAACATTTGGATTGATAAGTTGAGTAAAAAAATTGTCCTCACAAAGGTGTTTGGGCATTCAATCCATTGAGAACCCAGATAGAATAAGCAGGTGGTAGAAGGGCAGATTTGCTCTTTCTGCCTGAACTGGGACATCCATATTCTCCTGGCCTCAGACATTGGTCCCCTGGGCTCTTGGGCCTTTAGATTCGAACTAGGATTCATGACATGGGCTTTCTGGGTTCTCAGGTTCTTTAGATTGTGACTGAATTACACCTCAGCTTTCCTGGTTCTCCATCTTGTGGTCGACTCTGTGTGTGTGTAGGTTCTCAAGAAAATTACACTTAGGCTAGTGATGGTATAAAAAAATTCATTTATTCATTCTTTCTACTCTAAATCACCTCTGATTTAAGAATGGACCACAGCACCTCAAAATTAAGTCTAAAAGCATAAGAGACTCTTAATGTCACAAAACAAACTGAGGGTGGCCCGGGGGAGGGGAGTTGGGAGAGAGGGGTGGGGTTATGGACCTTGGGGAGGGTATGTGCTATGGTGAGTGCTGTGAAGTGTGTAAACCTGGCAATCCACAGACCTGTACCCCTGGGGCTAATAATACACTATATGTTTATTTAAAAATTTTTAAAAATTAAAAAAAAATAAAAAACAAAAAATATTAAGTCTAAAAATTGTTTATCAAAGGTCTTTATATTTCTTATGATAGCAAGGGGAACCATTAATTTCAGCCAAGCATTTGTTTCACTTTTATTATTTATATTTTATGTGCATGTATATTTTTAACTCCCACTTAACATGAGTTTATGTATTGAAGATTTTAAGTACTCAAGTTTTCCTTCTTGTTGTTACCTTGACAACAATCTTCTCAGGACTTGACTGTCATTTCCCCTAATTTCTTTACATTAATTTTTGGTAGGGAAAGAGACTTTATAACACGATATTACAGAAAAATATGGACTTTACAATTAGACATAGACTTGAACCAAAACTGTCTTTTTTCCTTATTAAACAATGACCCAATTATCCAAACTTTTTCAATTTGTTTCTTTGTAACAGTGAAAGGGTGATACTTGAGAGGTTCGCTGTGGATATTAAATGAGATAATGAATGCAAAAATTTTTTTTTAATTTCTTATAAATGATAAATATGTAATGGATGATAGCTCACCAGATTTTCCTTCTCCTTAATGGAAATCTGTTATTTTTGGTTTAGGACCACAATGATGTAGTTATTTTAAAAAAAATTTTTCTTTTTTCTTATCTATTCAGTCACATATAAAAATTGTTGTAATTTCCTAAATCTATTGCACAATGCCCTTCTTTTTTCACTGCTTCTACTTTGATTAAATCCCTTCATGTATAGAACAGCAAATCTCCCTGACTTTACGCATTATTTCTCTTAAGTCCTATTTCCTCCATTTGATCGTCTTTCCACTGGGTAGCACCATCCGTTAAACTTCATTAAACCTTGCTTTCATCATTTGTGTTTCTGATCAATGATCCTGAGTGGCTCTCTGGGTCCTAATGTGTCAATGCCTAATTATTGTATCTGCTAACAGTTCTGACTCCGGTGCCTGGCCAATGGCATTTCCAGTTGATCCATAGCATATATCTTTCTCTTGCCTTGTCAGATGGTTTTTCCAGGCCTCATTCAGTGCCCATACATTTGTCTGGGATTTGGCTCAACATTTCCCTGCAAGTCTCTCTGTAGCACGAGTAACATTAGAGAATAGGAGAGAAGCTATAAGAACAGAGTCCTCTTTTGTTCTGATTACTCTGTTTCCTACAAATTATCAAGCTTATCCCAGCTTTCATCTCCACTTAAGCTTTTGTTCACTTCCGAAATGATCACTCTCCCTTTTTTCTGTGACTTCATTCAATTCTCACCCAAAATCCTAGTTTGTTTTTGTTTTTGTTTTCTGGATTCTGACAGAGTTTGGAATTTATGCTACTGAAACTAGTATACAACAATAGCATAGAATCGTTTCCATTTATCTAAGTACTTCCACTCCTTTCTTACTTTTAGCTTGTCCAATAGCCCATGTTGGATAGTGTTGGATGGAGAATACTTAGAACCCTTTCTCAGGCTTTGACCAATATATGGGGTCAGAGCTCTTGGGATTCATCCCAAGCACTTGCTATGAGATTCCAGTCTTCCTAATTATTTAAGGTTTATCTCTTTTTAGCAGTAGCTCCTATTCTTTTCCTAGCTGGACCATTGAACAGACAGACATATTGGTGCCAAGTTTATAAGTGTTATATAATCACTAGATAAAACAAGCTAACAAACACTGCAAGTATATTACCATATTAATATATACGTCTATGGTATAGTCTTTACTTCTAAAATCTTCCCAAAATGGTAATTAGGAATCCTCTTAAACATCTATTAATACTTCCATCCTTTCTTTTAAGAAATAATTTTGGGGGTACCTGGGTGGCTCAGTGGGTTAAAGCCTCTGCCTTCGGCTCAGGTCATGATCCTGGGGTCCTGGGATCGAGCCCCACATCGGGCTCTCTGCTCGGCAGGGGGCCTGCTTCCTCCCTCTCTCTCTGCCTGCCTCTCTGCCTACATGTGATCTCTGTCTGTCAAATATATAAATAAAATCTTTAAAAAAAAAAAAAGAAATAATTTTGGTCACATACTATGTGTCAAATTCTTGGTTCTCATCAATGAATAAAATAGATAAGAATGCTAATTTCATGTAATTTACACAACAGTGGAGAGTTGGGGAAGGTGAAGAAGCCAGATCATAATATGGCTGAGCTCACCTCTCACCTTGGCAAAGGTTTGAGTTTTCAACTCTACGACGGCCAGAGGAGTCTGCAGAAGTTCCTATTGCTATAAAAGGGGGTATTTGTGTCTCCCAAGGGTCCTAGAGATCTTCACTCACATACTGCCCTAAACAGGATTGCTCATAGACATTTCTGGTAGTGTTACCTGAAACTAGATTCGCTTCTTGGTGAGAGTCTCAAGTCAAAAAACATAGTCAAGGCAAAGAATAGGTGAAAGAAAGGTTTTACTTACAACAAGTAAAAGAGAACACTGGGGTAATTTCCAAAAGCAATGTTTCCTCAAACAACACAACTGGGGAAGTTTTAAGCTAAGGGCATATAGATATTAATGAAGAGGCTTGTGCAATGGGAATTTCAGCATGAAATTAGGGCAAAAGTCATCTTAAGGTGACAGACTCCAGGTGTTGATTTTTTTTTTCCAATTTTTTATTTATTTTCAGCGTAACAGTATTCATAGTTTTTTCACCACACCCAGTGCTCCATGCAATCTGTGCCCTCCCTAATACCCACCACCTGGTTCCCCCACCCTCCCACCCCGCCCCTTCAAAACCCTCAGGTTGTTTTTCAGAGTCCATAGTCTCTCATGGTTCACCTCCCCTTCCAATTTCCCTCAACTCCCTTCTCCTCTCCATCTACCCTTGTCCTCTATATTATTTGTTATGCTCCACCAATAAGTGAAACCATATGATACTTGACTTTCTCTGTTTGACTTATTTCACTCAGCATAATCTCTTCCAGTCCTGTCCATGTTGCTACAAAAGTTGGGTATTCGTCCTTTCTGATGGAGGCATAATACTCCATAGTGTATATGGACCACATCTTCCTTATCCATTCATCCGTTGAAGGGCATCTTGGTTCTTTCCACAGTTTGGCGACCGTGGCCATTGCTGCTATAAACATTGGGGTACAGATGGCCCTTCTTTTCACTACATCTGTATCTTTGGGGTAAATACCCAGCAGTGCAATTGCAGGGTCATAGGGAAGATCTATTTTTAATTTCCTGAGGAATCTCCACACTGTTCTCCAAAGTGGCTGCACCAGTTTGCATTCCCACCAACAGTGTAAGAGGGTTCCCCTTTCTCCACATCCTCTCCAACACACGTTGTTTCCTGTCTTGCTAATTTTGGCCATTCTAACTGGTGTAAGGTGGTATCTCAATGTGGTTTTGATTTGAATCTCCCTGATGGCTAGTGATGATGAACATTTTTTCATGTGTCTGGTAGCCATTTGTATGTCTTCATTGGAGAAGTGTCTGTTCATATCTTCTGCCCATTTTTTAATATGATTATCTGTTTTGTGTGTGTTGAGTTTGAGGAGTTCTTTATAGATCCTGGATATCAACCTTTTATCTGTACTGTCATTTGCAAATATCTTCTCCCATTCCGTGGGTTGCCTCTTTGTTTTGATGACTGTTTCTTTTGCTGTGCAGAAGCTTTTTATCTTGATGAAGTCCCAGAAGTTCATCTTTGCCTTTGTTTCCTTCGCCTTTGGAGACATATCTTGAAAGAAGTTGCTGTGGCTGATATCAAAGAGGTTACTCCCTATGTTCTCCTCGAGGATTCTGATGGATTCCTGTCTCACGTTGAGGTCTTTTATCCATTTCGAGTTTATCTTTGTGTATGGTGTAAGAGAATGGTCAAGTTTCATTCTTCTACATATAGCTGTCCAGTTTTCCCAGCACCATTTATTGAAGAGACTGTCTTTTTTCCACTGGATATTTTTTCTTGTTTTGTCAAAGATTATTTGACCATAGAGTTGAGGGTCCATATCTGGGCTCTCTACTCTGTTCCACTGGTCCATGTGTCTGTTTTTATGCCAGTACCATGCTGTCTTGGTGATCACAGCTTTGTAGTAAAGCTTGAAATCAGGTAACGTGATGCCACCAGTTTTATTTTTGTTTTTCAACATTTCCTTAGCAATTCGGGGTCTCTTCTGATTCCATACAAATTTTAGTATTATTTGCTCCAGCTCTTTGAAAAATACTGGTGGAATTTTGATTGGAATGGCATTAAAAGTATAGATTGCTCTGGGCAGTATAGACATTTTAACGATGTTTATTCTTCCCATCCAAGAGCATGGAATGGTCTTCCATCTTTTTGTGTCTTCTTCAATTTCTTTTAGGAGTGTTCTGTAGTTCCTCGAGTACAGATCTTTAACCTCTTTGGTTAGGTTTATTCCGAGGTATCTTATGGTTTTTGGTGCTATAGTAAATGGAATCGATTCTCTAATTTGTCTTTCTGTATTTTCATTGTTAGTGTATAAGAAAGCCACTGATTTCTGGACATTGACTTTGGTGTTGATTGAAGTCAGAAGGGCTGGCAAGGATCAGCATCATCAATTTTCTGGCTTTGTTGGTCTGGTATTTGAGTGTTCAGAGGGATTTAGATCCTACAAAGATAACTCAAGAATGTACATCTGGTCAATCTTTTTTTTTTTAATTCAAACATAATTAATATTCAGTGTTATATTAGTTTCAGGTGTATCATATAGTGATTCAAGAATTCCGTATGTTACTCAGTGCTCATCACAAGTGTACTGATAATCGTCTTCACCCAGTTTACCTTTTCTCCTCACCCACCTCCGCTCTAGTAACCATCAGTTTGTTCTCTAAAGTTAAGAGTCTGTTATTGGGGCTGTCTTTCTTTCTCCCCCTTTTTTGTTTGTTTTGTTTCTGAAATTCTATGTATGAGTGAGATAATATGATATTTGGTTTTCTCTGAATGACTTATTTCAGTTAACCTGATACTCACTAGATTCATCCATTTTGTTGCACATGGCAAGATTTCATTCATGTTTACTGTTGAGGTCAGTCTTTACTATTGAATCAACACTGGGAGTTTTACCACTAATTTATTTTCCCTGATAAGATTAGGCTATTTCCTGGCCTGATAGTGGCTGTTTGTCCTTATGTTCCCCCCACCTTAAAATCATTAACTGCTGTTTACTCTTCTATAATTTCAACATACCCTAGGATGTTCTGAAAGAAATGTGCTTTGGATAAGTAGTGCTGGTCAAGCAGACATCACAAGGTGTCAGGGAGCCTAAAATGATTTTTCTTATGTCAAGAAGGCTATGTTTTATCTGTCCTTTTCTGGGAATCCCTAACTCTTTCTGCCTACAGTAGCACTATTTTATACAGCCGAGAAAACTGATAATTAGGGAGGTAATGAAACATGTCCAAGATGACATTGTTGTTACCCAAAATATTGGGGCTTAAACCTAGGTGATGCAACTCTAAATCCTATCTTCTTTCCATTAGCACCCTTTGCCAAAAAATTCTGTGTTAAACTCTTTTTTGGGGGGACGCCTGGGTGGTTCCGTCCGTCAAGTGTCTGCCTTCTGCTCAGGTGATTATCCTCTCCCCCTCTCCTGCTCAGTGGGGAGCCTGCTTCTGGCTTCTCCTTCTGCCTGCTGCTCCCCCTGCTTATGTGCGTTCTCTCTCTGATAAAGAAATAAAATCTTCAAAAAAAAAACCCCAAAACTTCTTTTTTAACTTACAGATTTAGCTCTGTCTTTCCAACAATGTAGCTCACATTCTGAAGGCAAGCATGTCTATATCGTGAGAGAGAGACACACACACTATATATACACACATGTATACATACCTATGTGTGTATGTATCTATCCACTGGTGCTCAGTGACCCATGTGGTTGGTTATTCTTACTTAGGTTCTAATGTAGAGGATTTTGTAGGTCACAGAAGATACGCTTAAGTGGAAAGTTTTTAAAAGGCTTATTCTGTACTAATTTAAGAGCTAAACTTTAATGACAGATGTTGCTATTTCTCTGCAATTTCCTTTTCCATTAACCAGAACATTTTCATATGCAAGCAGATGCTCATTGGTACAAAGTAGATACTTGTGTGTACAATTACTAATTCTGAATGCACCAATGGATGCAATGACTTTGATTTGTAAAAGTTGCTTAATGTATTTGGTTTTGCTCAAGTGTATTTTCTTTTAAGTTTTAGTCTTGCCCACTGTGAACTAAGTAGATAGGATTGCTTTAACTATCCTCTTAACTGGCCTACATTTGTGGTCTAATGATGAAAGGGGCATTGGAACTCTTAGAGGTTCTCGGACATGTGCACACTGTTGTTGTGCCCGAGTTTTCGCGTCTGAGAGACCACCAAGGAGCCAAGCACCGATGCAATCACAAGAGGGTTTATTTGACAAGCTTAAGCTTGGGCCCAAGTGTACCGGACACAACAGAGTAGGGACTTGGACCCCGAGCTTAGTTAAGGCAGGGGTATTTATGGGTTCCTGTTATTAAAGCAGGGTGGGGGTCTCTGGAACCAAAGCAGGGTGGGGGTCTCTGGAACTAAAGCAGGGTGGGGCTTCCTGGAACCAAAACAGGGTGGGGGTTACTAAAGCAGGGTGGGGGAAAGTTCAGCCCTTGGGCACAGGGGTCTGAGATGGCTGCCAGAGCTAAGATGGCTGTACCTATGCTAAGGGTAAACCTGAGGTGGGATGGCCTTGATTTTCTCAGCCTCCATATTTACCCCTGAACAATTTTGACCCTTAAATCTTCAAGGTTATTGAAGGTGGAAGGTCTCATCTTCTGTAACTTCTTCCTGCTGAGTAGGGAGTCGGGTCAACATTGATCAGTTGGGGAATGTATAGGGGAGTTATGAAAGACAGAGGCAGCTGAGTCCAGGGGTTTAAATCAATCATTAAAGGAGAGAGGGACTGTTTAAAGTGCTAACCTGAGTAGGTCAGAACCCAAGAAATATTTTGTGATAATCTGGAACATCAAAATGGCTGCACTTATGTCAGGGCTAGACTCGAGATGGGTACAGCCCTGTTTTTCTTGGCCTCCACACTGTGTCTTGCAAATACCACTTTTCTCTCTATAGTAGTAAAGAGTAAAATCATAACCAGGAATGATTTTATCTGCATATCTAACCTAATATGGTACTTTGCACATGGAAGAGAAAGTGATAATAAGAGGGATACATAAAGAAAACAAAAAACGTATCTCTAAGTTTTCAGGGTCTCCTACCCTATCCAAAGGAGTCCACAGAAACCAAACTAGTCTTTTAACAAACCAGTCTTTTAACTTTTATACCAACCCTAATCTACTTAGAATATATGTTCAAAGTTTGTATTTTAATAATTATAGAAAATATGGTTATATGACAATAAACAGAAGGATGTTCTGGGGAAGAATTGAGTATAAGGCCACCCATAACAAAAGATAGATTAGCAGGAGAAAAACAAGTGGTTATTGAATAGCATGTGTGCTTTAGGTACACATGGGAGATACCCAGGAAAATCGAGTATCCCTGAAATGGTGTAAGCCATCACCTTAAATACCTTCTCTAGCTAAAGACAAAAGACAATGGGGCATGAGGCCCTTACGGAAGGTTATCAGGCAAAGCACAGTACACATGGGTAAGGTTGCTATGCTGATTTGAGTCACTGTCTTTCCACTGCCTAGTTTCTAATGATTTCATCATCCTCATCTTTCTGGTATGGAGAGGACACTCTTACAAATGGAAATTTCCCCCTATGAATGTAAATGCCGTTATAAAAGAGTAACTTCAGTTTTCAGAGCTTTTTCTATGCCTGCCATTTCTTAAAAATAACCAGCTCAAAATAATTCTTATACCAAAGAGGCATATTTTGAGGTGGCAAATTCTGCCTTTCTCGGTGGATTTGTTCAAAATTACTTTTTAATGCCAAAATTTTTTACACTTTTCAGGAAGGAAAATAATCTATCCCATGTTTTGTCATCGAGGTAATTGATTTTACAACAGTAATAACTGCAAATTCTTCAGTCTGTGTTAAAAAACAAAATTCAGTAGAGTAAATCAAAAAACCTAATGAGGTTTATTCAACAATTGATGAATTGAGCAGTATCCCATCTAGCAAACAGAAAGGAGCTCTATGGAGTTGTACAAAATGGAAGGTTTTTATAGGCAAAAGGAGGGAGGGACAAGAAATTAAAAAGAACGGATTATTTTAGGGGTGGTTACATTCCCTTAGGGAAAGGCAGGGGATTTTATCATGCAGATTACTTCATTAGTGCAGATCTGGAAATTCCGATTGGTTTAAAATGCCACTTCTGACTGAGGCTTAAACTACAATTAGATTAGGTATCAAGTCTTCTGTGAGGCTTAAGAAAATTGACTCCATTTGGGAACTTGTTTCCTTCTTTTCTTTTTTTAAAATTAATTAACATATATTATTTATTTCAGGGGTACAGGCCTGTGATTCATCAGTCTTATATAATAGCTAGTTCTCACTACAGCAACATACCTTCCCCAGTGTCTATCACCCCTGGTTACCCCATCACTCCCATACCCTTCCACTCCAGCACCCCTCACTTTGTTTCCTAAGATTAAGAGTCTCCTATGGTTTGTCTCCCTCTCTGATTTTGTCTTGTTTCATTTTTCTCTTCCCCTATAATCCTCTGCCTTGTTTCTTAAATTCCACATATCAGTGAGATCATATGATAATTATCTTTATCTGGTTGACTTACTTTATTTAGCATAATAATACTCTCTAGTTCCATCCAAGCCATTGCAAATGGCAAGATTTCATTTTTTGATGGCTGTACAATATTTCATTGTGTGTGTGTGTGTGTGTGTGTGTGCTATATATAGAGTGTGTGTGTGTGTGTGTGTGTGTGTGTGTGTGTGTATATGTATCTTTATCCATTCATCTCATCTGTTTATGGACATCTGGGCTCTTTCCATAGTTTAATTTAAATATAATGTAAATTATATTTACATGTATATATGTCACTGTATCTCCAAGAATAAAGTTAAATAAAATATTTACAATGGAGAAATGGTAGAGATAGCATGATGTCATTTATAAAACTTTTTACAAGTATAATAAATGTCCCACCTTGAAAGACAACCATAAACTACTTGAAACCTGGCTGAAGACTTACAGATATCCTCTGTCAAGGTAATATTTTCCCTTACTGCAGTGAGTTTAAATAAAATAAATTTTGCCTTTTTAAGAGGTTGTCTGGTGATACTTTGTAGAGCTGAGCAGTGCACGCCCACTTCAAATCTCTGGTTGCCTCTGGGGAGGGTGTAAAAAGGGTGAGATAGGACTGTGAGGCTGTATCCAAATGCTTGTTTTCTTTCAAATTAAGATCAGCATTTAGTAAGAACATTTTTTTAAAAGAAATTTATTTATTTGATAGAGAGAGAGATCACAAGTAGGCAGAGAGGCAGTCAGAGAGAGAGGGGGAAGCAGGCTCCCTGCTAAGCAGAGAACCCAATACAGGGCTGGATCCCAGAACCCTGAGATCAGGACCTGAACCGAAGGTGGAGGCTTAACCCACTGAGCCACCCAGGTGCCCCTAGTAAGAACATTTTTGACAACTGTTTAATTATATTGGTGGTTATGTTATTTTTCTCTGAATTTCTATATGGTTGAAATACCTCATAATTTAAAAAAAAAAAGAAACTAGAGAGGCAACAGAACAGTGAAAAAAAATGATAATGCAGTTTTTTTATTCAGAGGCGTTAACATCACTGTGGAACTGAACTTTTTGATTGCCTGTATGAAACAGAACATAGGACACATTACAGAGTTCCCATTACTGAGGAGGAGGAAGCATGCCAGTTTCCAAAGGTGGCGTTTATCCAACACTAAATTCTATACAAATATCAAATATACCTTGTGGCAAGAGGAGAAATGGCTGGCATTAAAATTCATATTTTACCTAAGCCCAAACCAAAGGCAAATGACATCACCTTAGAATGAACTTCTAGGGGCAAAGAAAAATTTTAAATTTTCATCTGAAGATGATTGATTGTTAATGTTGTTCATCTTTCTGGAATTTTTCCTTCTTGTCTTATTTTGAGGTAGCTAACCTGATATTCTACCTTTATTTCATGGTAACAAGAAATGAAGTGGTCGCAAATAGGACATTAAAAAAATGCCCTCTGTCTAAATAAAATTAAGTAACTAAAAATTCATTATAATTCTGAAAGTTTATTTCATTTTGTGTTATGAATGCAAGTATACCAAGTAAACATATGAAGGTTGGAGTTATGATTTTATACGTCTTCATTATTTTGCCATTTTATTACATATAGTTTAATATTTTTATTTTACATTTTCTTAATAATATTTAATACCTACTTGTAATTATTTTACTTGAATGTTTATCTTCTGTTTTCTCCCCTTGTATCAAGTTCCAGATGGGCCAAGACTGTCTTTTATCTTTTTATAGTGAAACTTCCTTGTACACAGTAGGTGTTTACTATACAGTAGTTGACTACAAATAAATGGAAGATATCTTTGAAATGGTATTTCCCAAAACATGTAATTTATAAAAATATAAGTGGATAACCTGAAATCACTAAATTAATGTCAGTTAGGTTGGTAAAATCTCAGATTGACTGGGTTCTTCTTTAAATGATTTAATATGTTCACGTGAACTGTGATTATCCAAGATAGGATTTAATACTCCCTTACTTCAGAATTTATTTAACCTCAATGTTTTTTGAAAGATCTCCCAATAATGGGTCCATGATTAAAGGAGCGAGACTGATACAAAGTGAAAGTCAAGCAAAGCTTTATTTCACGCCAAGGATCAAGAATCAAACTGAACGTTCAGGGCCTCAGAACATTTTCTGTATCATTTTTTGCACATGTAATATTCACATATTAAAGGCAATTGCTTAGGATTCTATAGTCAATCATATCGATTCTACATCCTAATATATTTTCTCCAAATTTAATGTTTATTTATTTAGAAGACAGTCATTTGACCTTATTAACAGTGCATTTGGTGATCATATTCCCATACTATTATGATTCTGCTTCCTGCCGTTTTTAAAAATTAATTTATAAAAAGCAGTCCTACACAAAAAAGGGGGTTGAAAAAATATAGTTTCAGTGGAGACATGTAAACTAACCAGCTTATCACTAATTTCAGTGGAACCTAACAGAAAAGTTATTTATTTGGATACCTCAGTTCTATGAAGCATTTACATTAACTTCACAGCTGATCTCCCAGGAAACATATAATTTGTTTAGGAATCCACATCTGCATTTCTTGAATTACCAAATGTTTTCTTAAATCAAAGATGCTCATTCTATGAAGGAGATATCAGGATTTGGGTGATTCTAAAAATGAGTTTTAGTGCCAAGCAACTGGCTATCAAAAAGCTAGTCATAGGACTATGTTGTAATTTTATTTATTTTTTTTTAAAGATTTTATTTATTTATTTGTCAGAGAGAGTGAGCACAGGCAGACAGAGAGGCACGCAGAGGCAGAGGGAGAAGCAGGCTCCCTGCTGAGCAAGGAGCCCGATGTGGGACTCGATCCCAGGACGCTGGGATCATGACCTGAGCCGAAGGCAGCCGCTTAACCAACTGAGCCACCCAGGCGTCCCGTGTCATAATTTTATTTAAGAATGTTGGGTCTCCCAGTAATGGGTCCATGATTAAAGGAGCGAGACTGATACAGTAAAGCGAAGGTCAAGCAAAGCTTTATTTCACGCCAAGCATCAAGAATCAAACCAAACGCTTGGGACCGCACCTCCAAAGGCCATGTGGTTGGGCCTGGCCACGCACAGGTGGCCAGTGAAATTGTAACATACAGAGAAAGCTGCACAGTCATGTTAGGTCACACATAACTGACCAATTGAATTACAATTTACCCTAGTAGATATTTGAACCAGCCTATCACCTTGGTCAGAATTGGTGCCCAAAAGGTGCCCAAAGGGCGGGGCCCATACTCCTTGGTAGCTAGGGAGACAGTATGCCCCCCCTCCCCCCACCCCCCACTGACTGGCTATCTCCACCTGGCCTGACCCACCCTTGTATTAGGGCTTTGTTATCTGGGACTGGTTTCTGGGACTTGTTTTTAAGTAAGTCCTCTGGGGGGAGGGGGGGCAGGAACAGTTTAAGGGTTAAACAACAAAGTTATTGTTTAACCGGATGGAAGCGCTCTGGCTAAATAGGTCCTTACATTTTTGTCTCTCTCTCTCTTTTTTTTTTTTTTTTATTGATAGTATATCTTATGCAACTTTCACTTTATGGAACACATTTGAAAGGCCACTACTTTATAAATGTTTTATGCAGATCTTACTTTAACTGGAATAAAACAATTTAATTTTTATTTTAAGTAGCCTTATTATAAAATTAGTAGAGCAATTGTAGCAAATCTAGCTTGGTAATCCTTATCCAATATTATTTACTAAATCACATTTTCTAAAGTTATTTTTAAATTATTTATCTTTATAATTAATATCCATCAGATTTTTCTTTTTTTTTTATTTTAATAAACATGTAATGTATTTTTATCCCCAGGGGTACAGGTCTGTGAATCGCCAGGTTTACACATTTCACAGCACTCATCATAGCACATACCCTCCCCAATGTCCATTTCCCCACCACCCTCTCCTGTCCCCCCTCCCCCCAGCAACCCTCAGTCTGTTTTTTGAGATTGAGTCTTTTATGGTTTGTCTCCCTCCCAATCCCATCTTTTCATTTTTTCTTTTCCTACCTCCCCCCAACCCCCCCCATCAGATTTTTCAATAAAAAGATGATCATAGGAGCACCTGGGTGGCTCAGTGGGTTAAGCCTCTGCCTTCAGCTCAGGTCATGATCTCAGAGTCCTGAGATTGAGTCCAGCATCTGGCTCTCTGCTCAGCAGGGAGCCTGCTTTCCCACCACTTCTCTCTATCTGCCTCTCTGCCTACTTGTGATCTCTCTCTCTGTCAAATAAATAAATAAAATCTTAAAAAAAAAAAAAAGATGATCATAAACTTAAGTGCTGTAAGCTAGTTAATATATTTTATTACAAAAAGATGTCATTTTTCATGAAAAAGTGTTGATATCATTGAATAGATTAAATGAGTGAATAAATCAGTCACTGTTAAAATAGATTTTATTTGCACCATAGATTTATACCTTACATAGTTACAAGAGGGTCTTCCAAAGTTTATTTGAATTAGAGTCTTGGTTTAATTAAATCTTTAAATTATAATTCACATAGCATATATGTGAGTCAAAAGGCATATTTTTTATTTATGATATGTTTTATTGTAATACTCATAAAAAACTCAATCGAATAACATTTTTCAGTTTTCATTACTTATCTTAAACCAGCATCTCAGCATCTATGAGATCATGTTACAGGTTGAGTTTCTTGGAAAACAGAGTCTGATACAGAGATTAGTGAAGAAGAAGTTAATTAGGGAACACCCCTGAGATCAACTCTTCTGGAAGGGAAGGGGAGCAGAAGTGGGTAGAGAAGAAGCTGAATTACAGTGCACTTTGAAGGATTCCGTTTATTCTACACAGAGCTCAAAATCTGAGATAACCCTTCAGTTATCTTGAGCTGGGACAAGGGGGCGGGGACCTTTACTTTCCTCTGTCAAACAGTCAAATGCGTATTTCCCAGGAAGCAACATATCCTTGGGCAAGGTAGCTGTCTTCACTTGAGGCAACTTTTAAAGGGGACTGAGAGCTGAGGTGTACTCAGCTGCATTTCTGGAGGCTGGGACTACATGTTGTTCGTAACTAAAGAGGAGTATGGACAGTACATCCCAGTGTCTACCCCAGTAAACCTTTGAGTCATTGAAATCTTTAATTAATTTAAAGACAGAGCTCTTCTAGTACTCCAGTGGGCCTCCTTTCCTGGGAGAAACTTAGAAGATAAAAGAGAGACAAAGTGCAGTCTCTTTCGTTGTGGCTGGTATTGGGGACACAAGTGGTATGCATCATCTCCCTCCACTGTACACTCCATGAGGCCTTTCTAGTCATTTTGTGGCTTATGTGTTGACATTCTTCCGAGTCATCCATTAGAGGCCCAAAACTCCCTTTTCACCATAACATTTTCATGACATGCATGCTTCTCTTCATTTACCCTACAAATGAGCAAGGGCACACCAAAAGGCATCCACTGGGTCACCCGGGTACCAACACATTCTTCTCAGCCTGTAGTGTGTATCAATGCCCTACCACCTAGCTGGGAGAACAGCTTGTTTTTTACCTGCTGGTTTCTTGGCAGAAGAACCCTGTGGTATTGAAGACATGGCTACAGTTTATGGCTCTATGGGTCTCTTGCTTCTCTCCGCTGGAGGAGGTATTTCCTTGTTGAGAAATAGAAGCTTGAAATCTATACAATCCAGGCCCACAGGAAAAGAAATCACACATTCCCCAAATATGTTACTGGGATTCAACGAAAGTGGAGCCACTCCTGCTTCCACCTCAATTCCTATACTGTCTGTCAGAGACACAGCACTATATAAAATTTGTTGACTTAAGTTGTTTTACTGAAACTTTAAGGATTCAGCATCTTACCCAGGAATTTACTTCAAACTGGTACTACTCCTTTGCCTTCAACAGGATTTTGATAAATTTTTAATGTTGACAGACTCTAGGTTATGGGATAGGTGATATGATCAGTAGATCATATGATTAGGACTGTTCTTGCATATTATTTTCTATTTATTTGGGTCTCTTGGTTTGATATGATGCTATATGTTATCTCATGCTTATGAATCAGATATTCTCTAAACCTTCAGATGGTGATCCTGGTTGATATCATATAACAGAAAAAACAGAAAGACAAACTCATACTTGGATTTTGTGTCAGCCTCTGTCAGAATGAATTGTAGCCTATTCCAGGGCATTAAGGGGTCAACTGAAGTCAATTTACTATAAAGTGGCAAACTGATTTTCTTGAAGGATCATACTGTATTAGGAACTTAAGTTTAGATCTGTTGTTGCAACAGTGGCTAAAACCACCTTCTCTAAGTAGGGACCTATGCAGTTGGGCCTCCATGCTCTTGGCCTCCATACCTGTGACAAATATTTAATTGTTAATCCAATAATGTACCAACTGTATCAGTTTCAGGTGGTTGATGAAAGAAAGCAATTGACTTCAGTTGGTCAAGTAATTTTGTCTATCTGGGTTTTTAGTGTCCCTTCTTTGATGGATGCTCTCAACGGGACATTTCCCTATGGTACAAAGATCTTCACATTTAATATTATCACTTATAATTAGGTTACCCGAAATGTATAAAAATAACACACACATGGAAAACTACATTGTATGATCTTTTCCTCCATGTTGCTGTTATTCAAAAGAACAGACAGTTAAAGGGGGAATAAGAATAACTTCCACTAGGCAATACTTCTCTACAGTCTTCTGTTTGTTAAAATTTTTCATAAACAGATTTATTTATCTATTCACATATGTACAAATTAAGAGCACAGCAAAGATCATAAATTTGATACTGATTTGGTATTTACTATGTAGAGTTTAAGATTTTTTTTAGATCAGCCTTACATTAATGAAGTTTTGTATGTTTAGAATAGTATCCAAATATATCAGGATATTGTTAATTTATAGTTAACAGGATTTACCTTTATCCATTAAAAATACCCTGAAAATTAGAATGATAAATAAGAATTTTTGCTATAAAGGAAAAAATGTGTTATGCAGTTTTAAAAAAATCAACAATTTTAAGAGCTTCAATATTTAATATTTTAAATATTATTTTAAATCTTTAAAAGATTTTATTTATTTATTTATTTATATTTTAAGTAAATGCCACACCACATGTGGGGCTCAAACTTAAAACCCTGCGATCGAGAGTCACATGTTCCACCAACTGAGCCAGCAAGGTACCCCTTTTATTTATTAATTTATTTATTTTTATTTAGAGTATCTCTGCACCCTATATGAGGCTTGAACTCATGACTCTGAGTCAGGAGTCACATGCACTGCCAACTGAGCCAGCCAGGTGCCCCCATATTATTTTCATTAAAAAAAAAAAATCAGTTGAGAATATGTGATGAAAGCTTGACAAAGTTTTCTGTAAGTGACGCTAGTATAAATTGTCTTTTCCAGTAGGTAAATATGTTTTTGGCAGTCGAATCTTGCCAGTTTTCCAATATTCAAGTAAAACCTGGAAGGCCATATACTGTTTTAAAAACTTTGCAAGTTGGGTTTGAGACTGTTTTCTAGCCATATAGTTTTGAGTTATAAAGAGTTGCTAAAAACCCTTACTAAAATTGTTACATAAATCAAAGTTGTGAATACAGAAATTTTTTATGATTTATTTATTTATTTTATTTATTCATTTGAGAGAGACGGCAAGCGAAAGCAGGAGGGGGTCAGAGGGAGAGGGAGAAGCAGACTCCCCACTGAACAGGGAGCTTGACACTGGACTCGATCCTAGGACGCCCAGGATCAGGACCTGACCTGAAGGCAGATATTTAATGGACTGAGCCATCCCAGCACCCCAGAACTTTTTTATCTCTTAAATATTGAATATATTAAAAATCTGGTTTATGGCAAGTAAACAATGCAAATAAAAGTTGTAAGTAAATTAGTGATTTTACTTCAGATTTTATTTATTCATTATGGAATGCATAATGCATAATTCATTATGGAATATAGATGTGTGGAGTGGGGTAGTATATGGGACACAATCTAGAAGAGAAAAACGTATTTTCTTTCTTCACTCCTTCCTTCATAATTTTCTTCCCTTTCTCCTTCCAATTCTTCCTCTTTCTAATATTTAATGTTTAATAGTTACTGGAAAGTTAAGCATAACTGTTGATGTTGAGAAATTTGAACAGATTTGAACAGAGGCCCTCCTTAGTCTGAGGACTGAACTCTTCTAGTGACAACAGAAGCATGATATTCATGCTATTGTGGGGACTGAATTCTTCTATTCTGGCAACAGAAGGATGATATTCAGACCCAGCTCTACAGCACTCATGGTGGCTTTTGTGCTGGGGAATAGAGGTTATAGAAAAACAAATATTTATAAGAATTTGAGACGTAAGAATATAGTGATGAGAAAAAATAAAGATGATTAAATAAATGGACAAATATCTAAGTTCATGAATAAGAAAGTTCAGTATTTTTAATATGTCAGTTCTCTCTGAATTGGTCTTAGGTTTAATATGACCCCATTCAACATTTCAGGAAGATTTTTAGTAGAAAATGAAAGAATGATTCTAAAATGTATATAGAAATACAAAGTACTTAGAAGAGCCAAAATTTTTTTTTACAAAGTAAATGTATAAGACTTATAGTTAAGGATACCAAATAATAATGTAAATTTATAGTAATTAAGAAAATGAACTAAAAGTAGACAAATATACATTAAAAAATAAAGTCTAATTGACCACATATATGATCAATTAATTTTCAAAAAAGGTACCCGTGGTTTGAGAGATCCCCAAGACTATCCTCAGGTTTTGTAATTTGCCAAAAGGACTCACAGAATTCAGCAAAACTATTATATTTAGGATCATGATTTATTACAATGAAAAGACACAGATTAAAATCAGCAATGGGAAAAGGCACATAGGGCAGGGACCAGGAAAGTTCTAGGCATGAGCTTCAGATTGTCCTCTTGCAGCGGAGTCATGTAGGCAGCCCTTCTCCAGGAATGGAATATTGTCAAACACAGAAGATCACCTAAGCCTCGGAGTCCAAGAATTTTATTGGAGCTCAGTGAATTATTCATGATGAACCACTTGTGTGACTAATGTTATTCTCTTGTCCCTACAAGAGGTACAGATGATACCACTTGGCCCAAGGCTTACACTATAAAACTCATTGTTAGCATAGGCTATCTGACACGGTCATAGATCTGCAGGTAAACAAAGATATTCATAGCAGGTAGGACAGTCCATGGCTTTAGAAGTTACCCTCCAAGAGCTGGGGAAGGCAAAACCTTTCTTTGGGCATGCTTAATCATTTACTGCACAATGCCAAGGTAGTTACAGCAAGAAAAGAAAGTCTTTTTAACAAGTAGTGTTAATTTAATGTCCATGTGTTGAACCCTATCTTTCACAATATAAAAAATAATTCCAAGTCCATAATATATGTTATATAAAAGTAAAATTTTAAAATTCCTAGAAGAAAACATACTTTTTATGACTCAGGGCTAGATATTTATTAGCACACAAAATTAATAATCACATAAGAAAGATATTTGAGAACTTCATTAAAAATTATCTTCAAATGTAATTGTTAAGAAAATGAAAGTCACTTATTGATAGAAAATACTTGCATTATGTGTACTTTTCTATACCTGTATCCAGAATACATAAAGCTTACAACTCAGTGAATCAAAAAAGATAAACATACCAATACAAAATAAAGATAACAAAAGATTTGAATGTATATTTTAAAAAAGATGCAAAAATATGTAACAAGATTATTAGGCATTTGGGAGATGCAAATTAAACTGCAATACCAGGAGCGTCTGGGTGGCTTAGTCGTTGGGTGTCTGCCTTCAGCTCAGGTCATGATCCCAGGATCCTGGGATTGAGCTCCGCGTGGGGCTCCCTGATCTGCTGGAAGCCTGCTTCTTCTCCCACTCCCCTTGCTTGTGTTCCCTCTCTTGCTGTGTCTCTGTCAAATGAGTAAATAAAATCTTTTTTTAAATAATAAATCAAATCTTAAAAAAGAATAAACTACGATACCAAAGGTTAGCAAGAATATAGAGAAATTAGAAATTTTTAATGCATTGTATATGGGTGTGCAAAATCATACAACTGCTTTGGAAAAAAGTTTCTTTCCTTTGGAGTTAACTATACACTAACCATAAGACTCTGAAATTCTAGTCTATCTAAAAGAAATGAAAACATCTAGTTACAAAAATACCTTTCCAAAATATATGTAACAGCTTTATTTGTAATCATCTAATATGGAAACAAAATACATCTGCATCATTAGATGAATGGATACACAAATTGAAGCACATTCATACAGTAGAATGCTATATACCTCAATAAAAACAAGAAGGTTTCACAACTTGTAACAACATGATTTCATTTAAAAAACATTTTGTTGAAAAAAAAATACTGTGCTGAGGGAAAGAAGATAGACTCAAAAGTGTACCTACTTTGTGACATGTTTACATGAAATTCTAGAACAGGGGACACTAGTGATAGAAATCAGATCAGTGGTTGTCTGATTTAGTGGGTGGGAGATAGACCGCAAAGGGGAATAAGGGAACATTTTGAAGTGATGGAAATAGTCTATACCTGAACAAGGATGAGGATACTTGGGTGCACACATTTTTCTAAACTCATGGAACAGTACACTTGAATGTGTACATTTTATTGTACACAGTATAATAAACAGTAAAATTGATTAGAAAATAAAGAATCAAAAAATGAACTGATGATGGCTGAGATGGAATCAATGGAAATAAATGTACTAATTCTTGTTTCTTATGAAACTGGTAAATGCTTAATCCCTGACATCAGAATCTTTCTCCTTTGTCCCCACTTTCATGAAAGTGTTGGATCCAATGTAGGCAGAATCAGGTATTAGAGTGAGGAATTTCTCACTCAAAAAAAACTTAAGATTTTTAAATTTATTTTAGAGAGAGGGAGAGAGAGCACAAGCTGGGGGAGGGGCAGAGGGTGAGAGAGAATCTCAAGCAGACTCCGTGTTGAGCTTGGAGCACCACGGGGGCATGATCTCATGACCCTGAGATCATGACCTGAGGGGAAACCAAGAGTCTGACTCCCCACTGACTGAGCCATCCAGAGACCCTGCAAAACAATTAAAAAAAAAAAAAATTCCAGAGCCCAATAAATGAATATCAATACTATTTCCCCTCCCAAAGTACAGGGGGGAAAAAAAAAAGAACACTTCTTAAAGGGATTTTGAGAACAAATAATTTGATGGATGCCTGGAGCCGAAAAGGAATTCAGTATTTGTAGTCAGGAATTTGGCTTTAGGGAGATAAAAAGTTTTGAGTTTCAGGGCGGTGGTCAGGCACGAAGTAGGAAGAGAACTTAAAAATTGCTGGGAATAATTCATGGCTCTCTTTTTATGAACTGGTGGGGAAGCTAACCACGTTTAATGACCTGAGAAGAGAAATGATGCTTGATAGATTTTTATAGCTTTTTCAAGGTTCTTTAATGATACATAGCATTCTTAGATACAGCAATCTTTTGAAGTAAGTAAAGCAAATATTCCATGATCATTATTAATAACACCAAACCAAAAAGATATAGAGACAAAATAAATCCATTTCAAGATTTAAGTAAAATATAACTGGATGTGTAATGATTAAAAATGCAAATATGGAATTTGAAAAAATGCTCATGCCATTGATTTTACATTGTCACTTACATTTAGATTTTAAACAATCTAAAACTTCTGAAATCTGAAGAATATTGTGACTAATATTACTCTATTGACAGCAGAAATACTGTTTTCTGAAAATAATCAGTATTGTTTTATATTAACGTGATATTTCCCTCAAAGTTTCAACTTAATTATGAAGGTTGTTAAAATCTTTTTTTTTAAAGATTTATTTATTTATTTGATAGAGATCACAAGTAGGCAGAAAGGCAGGCAGAGAGAGAGAGGGAGAAGCAGACCCCCTGCTGAGCAGAGAGCCCAATGCGGAGCTCGATCCCTGGACCCTGGGATCATGACCTGAGGCGAAGGCAGAGGCTTTAACCCACTGAGCCACCCAGGCACCCCATGAAGGTTGTTATTTGTATTTTACCCCCTCTGGCTAGGTATACCCATCTGGAAAACTGTCTATGGAGAATATACTATATAGCTTAATTGTAGCAAAAGCATTGTGTGCAATTATGCCTCAATTAAAAAATTATTTGAAATGATTTATTTGGATTTATTCAATATAATAGGAGTATAGGTAAAGTAAGCAATTTTTTTAATGTAGGAGAAGAAGATGAATGAATCAAGGCTAGGAGATCAATACTTGCTAGAAGATCTTGTATAAATCTTGGGGTAGTTGAGAAAGGCAGTTTTTATCTCCTTATTTGTTTGTTTGCTTTAACATGGGCAAAATAAATGCTGAGTTTTGTTTGTCTTCATTTGTTTGTTTTTGCCAGAGGAAAAGGAAAATATTTTCAATGATTTTAGGGTTGGACAAAAAAAGTGGAAATATTCCTGATACTGAAACCTGAGAAGTCTTTGTTGTTGTTGTTTTAAGTAAATGTGGTCATATGAGTTATTGTGGTATCCATCCTGAGTACATATAATAAAGACATCAATGAATTTTCTATAGTTTTTTTCCTCATGAGGGAATAGCCCCAACTATTCAGCTCAGATAATTTTATAATGGGGCAAAGTACTAAATTTTTAGTGTACAACCCCCAGATAGTTTTATTATTCTAATGACAAACTTTAGGCCAACTACGAGTGTACTTCTCAACCTGTGTTGCGAATACACACACATGAAGATATGTGTCATTGTAAAATGTTGTGTTTTAAAATATGCATTAAAAGAAGTATCAGCATCAGTATTTTGGAATGAATGCTTAAAAGCAGCATAATGGTGGAGAGAGACAGAAAGAGAGAATAGGCTTCAAGTGATGTTAACATTACTGTCGAAATACTCCCCATTGCAGGAGGCTTCTTCGGGTTTCCATCATAGACCCCATGTGCACCCATTAGGGTTACTTTAGTGAGAATGTCCGAGAACTAGAACTGTAGAAATACAATGAAATTATATAGTTGTGCATCCTGGAACTGACTCATATTGATTCACAATAGCAAATTGGTCAATTTTCAGGCAGTTTGTGAGCCAATTTTTGAAAATAGCTGTTATTAAATATTAAGTTGCACAAACCAACAATTTAACAAAAATATATTAGAAACAATGGTAAATACTGAAAAGACATCTCTTCCTCATTATTTCGCTCTATATCACAATTATGTGTGCTCTTTATGTTGTTTATATGGGATGTTTGTGAATGGTGAAAATAACCAGTAATGACATGTTGTTAATGCATGGTTTTTCCCAGCCCCACATTCACTGATGTCATATTGGCATTTGAAATTGGTTATAGTTGCTGTATTTATACTTTAGATGTTTGCAAAAACCATAAGCCAGAGTATTGTTTTGTTTTGTTTGTTAGTTTCTTTTTTTTTTTCCCCAGAGAGTTTTTAATCTCTTCAGGATATGCTCCACGTGGTTCCAAACATTGGGCTGCATGACAACCTATATTTTCTTCCTAAACCCACCATCGATCTTAACTTACATTTCATACCAGCAGAGGTTCCATCAAAAAATGATAAGTAAAAAGCCTAGAGACAGATAAAACAGATATAAAATAAAATAAAATTTCCTAAATTGCTTTATAGTGGTTAGGAACATTGGTTTTGTCATCTGAAAAATCTGAGATAACATTTTAGTGTTTTCAATTATTACAAAACTTTATTAAGTAATTTAAGCCAAGACAGTATTTCTATATGCATAATGGAATTAATAGTACCTCACAGGTAATGCATGCACTCATCTGTAGAGGTATGTGTGTGTGTGTGTGTGTGTGTGTGTGTGTGTGTGTAGCTCTATGCAATTTTCCCAGATGTGTAGCTTTGTGCAAACACCCTACAATCTGTCATTCCCCAGATCTATTCTCTGTTCCTCATACCTAACCCCTGACAATACCAAACTTTCTTCACTTCTACAATTATGTTATTTATTTTAAATATATCATTCAATTTAAATAAATTGAATGATATATAGTGTATCTCTTTGAGATTTTATATTCCACTCCCACAGGCAATGTATGAATGATCCAGCCCATCCATATTCTTGATGGCATTTGTGTTTTCACCTGTTTTTAATAAGCCCTTCTGATATGTGTGGTGATGAAACCTCATTGTGCTTTTAATTTACGATTCTCTAATGGCTCCTGTTCTTGAATATATTTTCTTTACATTCTCTTCATTGAAATGTCTCAGAATATATTTTTTATATTTTGTTCATTTTCAAAACTTTTTTCTTAATGCTGGCATTTAAAGTTCTATACATATTCTAGATAAAAGACCTTTAATAGATTTATAATTTGCAAATAAGTTCTCCTAGTTTTAAAATTTGCCTTTCCATCATCTTAATAAGATCCTTCACATAATAAAATTTTTTAATATATATCAAGTTCAATTTTTGAAATTTTCCGTTTATGGGTTTTGTTTTTGGTGTTAAGTTTAACACACCTTATTGTAGTCCTCAGTTAAACAGTTTTTCTCCATGTTCCTTTTCTAGAAGTTTTATCATTTCACATTTTACATTTAAGGCTATGATTTACTTTCAGTGAATTTTGTTAATTTTATATAAGGTATGAGGTTTACATCAAGGTTCCTTTTTTTTTTCCTTTATCAAAAATTACTTGATTAATTGGAAATATTTGTGTGGTGGGAAGATCTGTGTGTATCTGTTTCTGGGTTTGATTCTCTGTTTCATTTTTCTATCTGTTGGTCTCTGTGTCAGTACCACACTTTCTTGATTACTGATTATTGCAGCCATATAATCATCTTTATCATTAGGAAAAGTGATTCTTCACGGTTGATCTTCTTTTTTCAATTTTTAAAAATCTGTTCTAAAGTCTTTGTCTTTCCATATAGACTTTTTCTATATAGATTTTAGGAGAAGTTTTTCTAAAACTTTTTATTTATTTATTTGAGAGAGAGAGAAAGAGCACAAGCAGGGGACAGAGGCAGAGGGAGAGGGAGAAGCAGACTCCCCACTGAGCAGGGAGCCCGATGTGGGGCTCGATCCCAGTACCCTGGGATCATGACCTGAGCGAAAGACCCTTAACTGACCGAGCCACTCAGGCGCCCCAGAAAAAGTTTTTCAGTGTTTATAAAGAAACCTGCTAATTTTAGATAAACATTGCATTAAGCCTACAGATTAGTTTAAGAAAATTTGACATTTTTAGTATGCTGAGTCTTCCAGTCCGTGAACATAATATGTGTCCCAATGTATTTAGGACTTTGTTGATTTCTTTCATCAGTATTTTACAATTTTTATCATAAAGATCCAGTTCACAACTTGTTACACCATAGAATTATACCTGAGTGTTTCATTTAACATTGGAGCAATTGTACTTGATAGTGTGTTTTTAATTTAAACAAAAATTTTCTCTCGTTTGTTTCAGTACACAGAGATGTAGTTAAATTTTGTGTGTTAATCCTGAATCTTTTGACCTTGGCTGAAGGACTGTTTGTTTGTTTGAGGAGGTCATTTTTTTTTCTCATTGTAGATTGTGTGGGTTTGCTATCTGCAAATAAAAGGAATTTTATTTTTTCCTTTTCAATCTATGTGTTTTTTAATTTTATTTTCTTGTCTTACTACAGTGGCTAGAACATCTGATAGTATTTTGAATAACAGTGGTAAGAGACAACATTCTTGTCTTGCATCTGATACTGGAGGGAAAGACTTTTAGGCTTTGACTATTAAGTACGATGCTAGATATAGGTTTTTGTAGTTGATCCTTATGAGATTAAGGAAGTTTCCCACTATTTTTACTGTACTGACAATTTTATCATGAATGGGTGTTAAATTTTGTTGAATGCTTTTTTCTGTGTTAATGAGTCATACTTTTTTTTTTTGTTAAACTTTTTTGTTGTTGTTGTTGTTGTTGTTGTTTTAAAGATTTTATTTATTTATTTGACAGACAGAGATCACAAGCAGGCAGAGAGGCAGGCAGAGAGAGAGAGGGGGAAGCAGGCTCCCTGCTGAGCAGAGAGCCCAATGCGGGGCTCAATCTCAGGACCCTGGGATCATGACCTGAGCTGAAGGCAGAGGCTTTAACCCACTGAGCCACCAGGTGCCCCTTTGTTAAACTTTTTGATGTGGTTGATTACATTGATTGGTCTTTGAATATTGAACCAACCTTGCATACCTGGAAGAATACTCAGTTAGTCGTGGTTTATTTTTAAAAATACACTACTGAATTGTATTGGCTAATATGTTGTTAAAGATTTTTGCATCTAGATATATTGGACTGTAGTTTTGACTTTTTGATTTTTCTGCTGTCTGTCTGGTTTTGGTATCAGATTATTGATCTGAGACATTACCTTTTTTAATGTGAGAATTTATTTGTCAGTTTGTCTCTAAGCAATTGTTTTATCAATATTGAACAAATTTTGATATGTTGGTTTCCATTTTCATTTGGCTCTACATATTCAAAAACAGTGTCTTTGAAATTGTGGCTTCAACACATGGATTATATTTAGCAGTGAATTATTTAATTTCTTAGTGTTTGGTGATTTTTTTGCTCTTCTTCTATTGATTTTAAGTTTAACACTATATTGCAGGGTTCATGACCACCTTCAAATTTGGTGATTCACTAGAGGAACTCATAGTCTCAGAAATCATTATACTCATGGTTACAATTTGTCAGCAAAAAAATACAAAGCCAAATCAGCATAGAAAGGGATATGGGGCAAAATCTGGAGGAACTGAAGCACAACTTTCTAAGAGTCTTCTCCCAAGCCACATGTTTATGTGATCCAGCAATAAATGTGGTAACAATTGACAAGTCTTATCTACTAAGGAAGTTCATCTGAGCCTAGGAGTCTAGGATTTTACTAGATTTCAGTCATATAGGAACGTAATACTGAAATAGTTACTGAACCCACCAAAAAGGAGAAAATCATTCACCACAAATCAAAATGTGCAAACTAATTAGGCAAATTGGTACAGTGTGATTCAAGGCTCTTGAACACTACCATGAGAATATTCCAATAGTTTAATCCCCAAGACCTAGCCAAAGGCCAGTCATAAAAAGCAAGTTGTCCTTGGAAATGTGCAAGATTTGAGCAACCCAGTATTATTGAATTAACTCTTTCCTATATAGATACTATTACGGTCAGAAAACACATTCTTTTTTATTTTAATTCTTTTCAATTTATTAAGACTTTTTTGGGGTCAATTTTGATTAATTTCTTATATGTGCTTCAAATGAATATGTGTTCTGTAGCTGCTGGATGGAGTCTTCTATAAATGTCCGTTGGATCCTATTGTTTGATGGTGTGATGCAAGTGTTTGATTTTTAATTATGTTATTCTTCTGTTGAGTTGTTCGATCAATTACTAAAAGTGGAATTTTGAAGTATCCACAAATAGATGTGTATTTATCCATTTCTTTCATATCATCTATAAATATCTGCTTCATTATTTTGAAACTTTTTGGTATATATACATTTATGATTGCTATATATTCTTATGTACTGTTTCTTTTATCATTATATAGAATCTCTTTTTAACCTTAGCCATATTTTATGTCTGAAATCTATGTTATGTGATATTAACATAAGTATTCCTTTTTTGTTAATGTTTGAATGATATATCTTTTTTTTTTTTCCATCTTTGTACTTTCAACATGCCTATATGTTTAAGTTTGAAGTTAGTTCCTATAGAGAGCAGAGAGCTGGGTCATGTTTTTATCCACTCTATGAATCTCTATACCATTTACATATAATTATTGATATGTTGAAGATTAAACCTGATATTTTATTATGTTTTATGTTTGACTCTGTGCTTCTCATTGCATTGGTTCTTTTTCCTGGTCTCTCTATAGATTATTTGAACATTTTTTAGAGTTCTATTTTGATTAATGAACATATTTCTTTGTATTGATTTCTTAGTGATTGCTCTGGGTATATATATTAACAAAACCTACAAATGTCACCATTTACCACTTTTAGTAAAGTATAGCAACCTTACTTTCCTTTAAGGTCCCTTAACACTCCCTAATTTTAAAATATAATTGTGTCAAGTATAATTGCCTATTTCCAAACTGTCCTTTTGTTGGCAGTGAAATGAAAAAAAAAAAAAACAACTAAATAAATAACACAATATATTTCATATCTTTCTGTGATTGGACTATGTTTCTTTATTTTTATGCAATTGAGAACTTTATATAAAGTTTACCATTTAGAGAGGATCACAAAGTGCATACAATGTTACATCAATTAAAAGTTTGAGAGCTCTGATCTTGAATTATTTTGAAAATAGATTGATACTTTATTTTTTTTCTTCCAGCATTGTTTGTTCTCAGAATACCATATATAGTTGAGGGTGTATTTTATCTGTATTGATCTAAGCATGCATATGCTGTAATGGCTGAGTATGAAGAAATAAACTTGCAGGTTTCCTAAGAGAATAAATAAGCCTTGAGAATCAATGTAAACAACACTCCCTATAAATAAAGTTTTGAACATTATCCTCAGTAGGCATGGAATAAATATTACTCTATTGAATTTGGATTGTATATTCCCAACTCAACCCCCATTTTATGCTTTAGCACAAAGTTTATCTCTTTTGCACAAGTTTATCTCTTGCATTTTAAAAATGTCATGTAGGAACATGGTTACATAAGACCGTGTAGTGTTTAAGCTACATCAATATAAACTAAACTAAGTTTAGAAATCATTAGGCATTGGGCTCAGTTCACAGACTTTAACAACAAACCTTGCATTGATTTGTTTCTATCCTCTTTTCCTCATTGGGTGTTGGTATTTTAATTTTGTGTCCCAACAATTACTGATGTATATGAATTGTGTTTAGTACATAAAATTGAAATAGTCATTGAGCTGGGGATGTAGAACAAGAGCTATTTTGAGATGTTATACAGATATCTTAGAAGAAGTTTGCCATCTTTAATAAGTACAAAAGAAATAGAGCCTTATAGATGAAAATGCATTACAAGTGGGATCCAAGAGGAAGGATACCTGGGATAGAGAGAACAGGAGAACAGGGACATTAGCAAAGGACTCACCAAAAAGATGATGTTCAATCTATCTCTTTAAAGAATCTGCTTATCATATAATATAGGGTGAAGTTTGGAGTACAGAGTCAATGAAGAAAATCACATAGGAAAGAAAATGCTTAAGCTAGAAAGATATAAAACAGAAAGCTATGAATAATACATCATTGTTTCCAAATCCCATTGTAATAGAGGTGGCAGGGTCGAAAAAAGATGGGGTTAGAGAGAAAATCAAAGTTTAGATCAGTTAGTGGACCTGCGTTCAAATCATATCCAGGCAAAGAGTCCATATGGAAGTCCGTATACCATATGTTTCAATTTCGGAAGTTATAAATTAAGCTTTTAAGTACATGTCATATATACCTTCATAGTGGTCTCACAAGCCAAGCTCCAGTACAGATCCCTCAAAATTATTGAACTTTGTCTTCAAAACAAAAAAAAATTTTATTTATTTGTCAGAGAACAAGCGAGTACAAGCTGGGAAAGCAGCAGGCAGAGGGAGAGGCAGGCTTCCCGCTCAGCAGGGAGCCCAATGCGGGACTTGACCCCAGGACCCTGGGATCATGACCTGAGCTGAAGGCAGACACTTAACCAACTGAACCACACAGGTGTCCCAAAATTAGTGAACTTTTTTTTTACTGAATAGTCCAGTAAGAGGTGACAGTCCCTTGGTCTGCCTCTCTTGTTCTCTTTATCTTCTTTTTACCGAACCTAGCCCCACCCTATACCATAAAAGGCCGTCATTCATGCTTGTGAATATCCTGGCCAGCAAGTTCTACCACACATCCCACAAAGAGACACTACAGAATTCACAGAGCACATTCCCTTAACCATACAGACTCCTCATCCCTTGGGTGATGATGTGACTAAAGGAAAGCTAGAACAATAGCCTTCAAAGCTTGGGTCCTAGGGTCTTCTATGCTAATTGTAGTAACTTGGACATTTTTGTGTAGACTAAAGTGAGATACTAAAGACTTTTAAGAAGTGATTGGTTTAGGGCTGCCTGGGTGGCTCAGTAGGTTAAGCATCTGCCTTCAACTCAGGTTACCGTCCCAGGGTCCTGGGATCGAGCCCCACATCAGGCTGTCTGCTCAGCAGGGAGCCTGCTTCCCTCTCTCCCTCTACTCTTCCCCTTTGCTCTCACTTTCTCTCTCTCTCTCCCAAATAAATAAATAAACTCTTTAAGAAAAAGTGATTGGTTTATGTGCATTTTCACATAGGTATACATTAGGTTTGACATAAATAGAAACAGTTTTCCTTCGAAGGAAAAGCAACACTTGATATTATCAGTCTTGATTTTCAAAAGGTTTCATTCATTCAAGTATTACAGGATAGATATAATTAAAATCAGCAAACTACTAAATAAAGTGAATGCAACCGTTTGTCTTGTGCAAGGTTCTATATACTTTGAGTACTCCAAATAACTCTGCTAAATTGGGACTTGAATCCTGCTAATGAGATGCTGCACAATGGGAGTAATAGACTTCACCTAAAAGAGATTTACATATCGTTAGGCTAAGCTTCACACCACCACTACTCCTGAAATCCTCTGTCCACTGTAACATTAAAAAAAAAAAAAAAAAAAAAAAAAGGCAAGAGGAAGGAAATAAAAAAGAGAGCTTAAAGGACATAGAGCTGGAAATGGAATCTAGGCAGCCTAGTTTTCATATAGCAGTGTCTAGTTGCTCCTCATAATTAAGCACACCACCTAAAACATCAGCATTTCTTTTTATTTTCTTTTGTTTTTTCTTTTCTTTTCTTTTTCTTTTCTTTTCCTTTTCTTTCCTTCCTTCTTTTCTTTCTTTCCTTCTTTTCTTTTCCTTCCTTCCTTCCTTCCTTCCTTTCTTTCTCTTTCTTCAACTTGTTCACCCATACTGTGGCTCCTGTACTACATAAACATAAGAATGATGGTGAATGGTGGAATAATTTATATCTTAAAAAAGAAAATAAAATATATCAAATTTGTTATGTCCTAAAATTGCTGCATCTGGTGTGCCTAAGATGGAATGGGGGGAAGGAGAAATTCATTTAATGAATTAAAAGATGAGTAATCAAGACTCCCATTTTTCATCAGTATTAAATATCTATTAGGAAATTTTACCTGAAAAAAAAAAAAAAGTCTTTATTGAAAGGTTAGGCGGGGGTCACTGTACCTCAGTGCTAACTCTGTGGTTTTCCTGTCACTCCATCATTTGTGCTAATGTAGTTGCTGTGTTAATTGCATCTTCAAGGTAGAAAGAGTTAGGCAGGTGGTCATACCCTAGCTCTAGAATCTAATTTGTACAGCCTGGACTCTGGGAACACAATACAGCTACTCTGGGAACACAGTAGAGTTTGCGTCTTCCATTCCTATGAGAACCATAGGTGTTAATGAATTCCTTAGGGAATTCGTAAGCAGAGGACTCCTCTTATTTAAGATAGGAGTCCTACGTGGCCTCATCCAAAAGTAGACTTGCTTTGTCCATTTCCAACAGAACAGTGGGGTTAACTTTGGATTGTCACTGATCCTTTGAAAATGCGATAAAAGCTGTGAAACTTCAACTTGAACAAACAAACAAAAACCATATGTATCCACTTAAAAATTTATATGCAATTCAAGTAGGTCCTGCCCCTCTTGGAGCATGTTGATAGTCTCATAGATGATCCCGGGCCTCTTTCCTCCAGCAGTCATAAAATCAAAGATCCCTAGTGCAGGACTGTCTTTATACAGTTGGCATTTGGGATTAACTGGATGAATACTAGTTCTCTTTAGAGAAGCAGATGGAGTCTGTTGCTAATTTTTTTTAACTTTATCAAAATCATTTTCCTATAAGGAACTGAGTCTCTAGTTTAAATGTTTAATTTACTTAAATGCTTGATTTAATTAACATTTGCTGTGCTTTTAGCAAATACTCCCTTATTTATATACTATTTTAGAGGCAATAAATTACTGTTCAAGAACATAGACTCTGGAGTCAGATGGATTGGGTTTAAATTGATAAAACTCTTTGTGCTTCAGCTTAATAAAATGCAGAATATAATGGTATCTAGTTTATATGTTTGGTTTGTCAATTAAATCAAGACATATAAAACAACAGCAAAATATCTGACACAGTATGTACAACTAATATTTACTTGTAATTTTTATAAGAAGAAAGCTTAATGTGTATACATAACATATATAATATAAAAGAATACTCTTTTCAGATGTATATTTAATAAGGGATATAATGATTTATTTCAAGAAAGGTAACATGTAATATTAGGTACTGAAATTTATGTTTGTACTTGAAACATGAACATTATAAATGAGTCAGTTTATGCAAATACAGAATGTTCTCTTTTCTGGTTCTCCTTTGTCTAAGACTATGCAGAGTAAGAGAAATGGAGGAGAGAGTTAAACTGAAGATTCACATAGATGAATTTGAGCCAAGGGCTAATTCCATATTTAAAATTTAGCCCTGAGGGACATGGCATTGGATTCTTTTTTTTTTTTTAAAGATTTTATTTATTTATTTGACAGACAGAGATCACAGGTAGGCAGAGAGGCAGCCAAAGAGAGAGGAAGGGAAGCAGGCTCCCTGCTGAGCAGAGAGTCTGATGTGGGGCTCAATCCCAGGACCCGGGGACCATGACCTGAGCCGAAGGCAGAGGCTTTAACCCACTGAGCCACCCAGGTGCCCCATGGCATTGGATTCTTAATAGGAGCCACACAGGTTCTTCCCTTTTGAGAGACATCACATTTCCTATTTAAGCATCCATAGACTTAAAATGAATGGGGAAGAAAACAAGACTTGCCAGGAAAGTTGTGGATGATGTAATGGAATTTGAGTGTTTGTAGAACAAAGCTCATGTTGGCACTTACTCTGCTGTTTCTTGTCCAAAAAAGCTGTTCTTAATTTTTGTTTTGTTTTGTTTTCTAGTGGAAAATTATGTTTTGAGAGAGCATAGTCACTACATATTCAAATAGCTAGCTGTATTCCTGTTTCAATACAATTGTACTGAATGTGCAAATCTATATCATTCAGCCCACTATTTGTGAACAGCTTGAAAATGCAGATAACAGAGCTAATGCAGCTCTGGTTTTTTATTTGCAATCTAGCTAGGCATCCAGGAGGCAAAACTTATTATTTTTTTTCTACTTCATTATCATTGCAAGTCCCTCAAGGGAGGTGCTGAATTGTCTCTGTTTTGCAGGAGTGTCCTAGAGGATTGAGACTACAAATCTCATGTACTACAAAAATAAACAAACAAACAAATAAACAGGGTTTTTTTTTTTTTTTTTAATGATAACTTTCACAGCCAACATAGTCCAGGTGGATTTATTACAAGGAAGCTTGGCTTTGTATTTATTTCTTTTGCTTCTGTAAATTATAGTGTCTGTGGAACAGTTCGTCAGGGAAAGGGAATCATTCTCTTTGTATTTCTACTTGGCTTGAAAATAAAAGTTTAGTAGACTCTATTTTGTGTATAACTGTAGTTAAAAAGACTATTTCCTCATAAACAGTGGCTACATCCAATAGCTAATTTTTTATGGTTCCCTGGAGTAATGGTATTTGACACCCTAGATTCCAGCCTTCATATTTTTGTTCATACTTTTTTCACACTTAAAATACTTTTTACTTTCTACATTTGCTAAATTCTATTTGTGATTTAAGAGATTATTAAAGCCTAATCTCCATGGAGTCTTCCCTGAGCACCCACTATGAAATAATCTCTTGTCCTTTTCTACACCGTTTGTTGTCAGTGACAATCTTTTAAAATGCGTGTCTTCTTACCTCTTTAAACTTCATTTGGCTATTGCATGTGCAACAGAATCCCTTACATTCTGCTAATAAGCTTATCAACTTGTTTAAAACAGATTCATATCTTGTACATGAGAAGTAGGCCTCCGCATTCTTAGCTCCAAAGCCCTTTGGAGGACATTTTTTTTCTAAACTGTAGCCCTGGCCAGGTCTTCAAACTCTAATGATAGGCTAAAGCAGGGGTCAGCAAATTGTGGCCATAGGCCAATTCCCATCAGCTGCTTATTTTTGAAATTTAAGTTTAAGGGGAAGTCAGACACATCCATTCATTTATGTGTTGACTATGGCTGTGGCTTGCTTGCTGGCGGAGTTGAGTAGTTTCAACAGGGACAATACGGTACACAAAGTCAAATGTTTACTATCTGGCTGGCCCTTTACAGAAAAAAGTCAGCCAACTCCTATGCTAGGGACATAGAATATTATCTCAGCCTGCAGTCATCCTCTCTCTATGCTATTCTGTTGCTTTGGTGAAGCTAGTGGACTGCCAGGGTCACCTTCATTATGACCCTCTCCACCCATTCTCCTTCTTCCTTAAATAAAGACCTGCCGTGTTGGATCTCATAAATTCTCTGGACCCTGTATTTGTGCTATAATATGAGAAAAATAAGCTCATACTAGACATTGCTGTACTCCCTGTTTGGAAGCTACTAAGCCCAGAGCTTCATAGCATTTTCTCTTCCTCCCACCTCTGCTCCACCCTCCCAGTGCTCTAGAAGCTCCTGAAAGGGAGGGAAGGCAAGGGAATCTTGACTTAGCTGAATGGAAATCATGCCAAATGAGATGAGAACGCTAGAATTTCCATAAAACTTTTCCCTGGGCCACAAGCAAAACCTAAGAAACTACTGAGAAAATTATAGAGGAAAGTTTTAAATAGTGGTTGTGAAGCAATTTTTCTAAACCATTGTTAAAAAAAATTACGTTTCAGTGGACTACCTTGGATGGAAAGCTGAATTATCTCTCTTTTCTTTCTATAGGAAATCTTACTACAGAATTGTCATGGACGAGGTGGCCTTATTGTATATAACTAAAAATGTAAGCAAAACAGTATCATGGAAGTGAGACATTTGGCTAATTAAATAGTCCAGTTATATTATTTTGCGGATTTTATAATTTGATATTTGTCAGATCTTTATAATTAGTAATATGTTTTTATTTTATAATTCTGAATGAATATTCCCTTTTATGCTAAATTTTGTAATAACTTATAAATTTTTCCCCTTTAAAAGTTCTTCTGGAAACATAGGTCCACTCATGGAGAAAATCCATGAAGTGACACTTAGAGACTCCATCTGTGTGTTCCAGAGGCACCCACATACCATATGAACATGTCATTGTCCCCAGTCTCAGACCTAGTTTTCTTCGTGTATTTGCTATTTCCAAATGGCAAGACCATCCCTCCATTGACTGTAAACACTAAAGCAGTTTCCTTCACTGGGAGAATTTTTTTAAACTTCCCTCTCCTGAGCTGAGCTACTTTGCCTTTTTGAGCTCTCACAACTGCTTATACCTTCTTCCAACAGAGAACTCATTACCATGTACTTTCATTTTCTGTTTATTTGTCCCTTTTCTCACCAGACTCAAGTCCTCTAGGATGGGGACTAGCAAATCAGGGTAAATTCATTGTTTAGTATAAAGCCTGAACATAAATAATGTTAACTGCATTTATAAAATGTCATCCTTATTTCATAGATTCATTGATTCAGTTAGTCAATAAATAAATATTGGATCGTGGGTTAGGCATCAGGCATTGTGCTAGATGTGGGCAATGACTAAGATGCAGAACCAGCTTCAATTTCAGAAGAAATCAACTTCCATTCTCTTCTTTATTTTTTTTATTTTTTTTTATTTGACAGACAGAGATCACAAGCAGGCAGAGAGGCAGGCAGAGAGAGAGGAGAAAGCAGGCTCTCCACGGAGCAGAGAGCCCGATGCGGGGCTCGATCCCAGGACCCTGGAATCATGACCCGAGTCGAAGGCAGAGGCTTTAACCCACTGAGCCACCCAGGCGCCCCAACTTCCATTCTCTTCTTAACAGTAATTAACTCTATGTGCTCTTATTCTGTTCTAAACATTTAAATCTAAATATTTCACATGTGTTAACATACTCAATCCTCATAGCACAGGTAAATATGGTTGATTTTTTTTAACACATTTTATAGGTGGGGAAACCAGTGCATTCAGTACAAAAGAAGCATGTCCAGAGTTATTTAGCCAGTAAGTGGCAAAATGGGCCTTAAAAACAGGCATTTTGGCTCTAAAATCCATACTCTTTACCAAACTGTTGATTATGCTGTTTGTTAGTGACTTTTGTGTGCCAATAATTTGGCTACCAGACATAAATAAGTTCATTAGACAGTAGAGCCAGACAAAATGGAATTCAAAGAACTAAAAGTAGAGCTAGACTTCTATCCAAAATAAACATCATTTTATATGTGATTTATGTTCTTTTTAAAATTTCATTATGTAACTGTGTACTTAAATTTTAAAGTATAAAAACAACATAAAGGTTATGTAAGTTAAAATAATAAGAAGGCATAAAGTATACAATCCCATTCTATATAAATAATATTTTTATTTTTCCACTTATTCTCTTTTAGGCCCGTATTGACAAATGGATTTTTTCTTTCTCTCTCTCTTTCTTTCTTTCTTTTCTTTTCTTTCTTTTTTTTTCTTTTTCTTTTCTTTTTTTTTTTTTTGCAATAGAGTTAAATTTAAACAGCCACATATGATTGGTGGCCACCATAATGGATAATACACCTTATGGGCATATATATAATTTTTTCTTCAATCTTTATATTGCCTAATTTTCACTCAAGGAATGTGATATATTTAATTAGACTCTCACTTGAGACATTTAAGTTATTTCTAATATTCTGCTCTTAGAACAAATCCTATAATTAGTTTTCACGGTGTATCTTTTTCTGGTTTTGTATACAAATATGTATGTCTTTTCTGTCCCAAGAAACTAGTGTACATATAAAGGTGTATCTGATATCAGTACCAATCTTTCCAGAAATTTAAGATTTTGTATGAATGAGTTTTACTAGTATAAAATTGAATCATGACTTTTATCTTAAAATTCACAGTTGCCATAAAGTAATGAATTATAACTTGGGAGTCTACCCTGGCAAAGATGTCACGTGAAGTATTTTCTTCTGTTCTTTTAGCCCTTGCTTGAATATATTGATCACCAGGCACTGCGTTCCCTCTTTGCTATTAGTTTTTTTTTTAGATTTTATTTTTAAGTAATCTCTACACCCAACATGGGGCTCAAACTTATAACCCTATGATCAAGAGTCACATGCTCCACTCACTGAGCTAGCCAAGCACCCCTTTGCTGTTACTTTTTACTTACAGCTGTCAGATTGCACCATCTTACTTAGTCTTTTCTTAAAAAAAAAAAAAAATTAAAACTGTCTATACTATACCATCATCCTATTAATGAACACTTTTCTGCTTAAAAGATGCTTGAGTTCAAGAAAGAATAACTGGCTTATAAAGAGATCTTCAGATGTATCCAACAATCAGATCAGGGTTTATAAACCTTTAACTTGACTCTATTTTTGATCCCATAATAAATGCCTCCTGGCAGTGAACTTCAAGGTTACTTTTCAAGCATCTTGATGAAGTTAATCATACTTTCTACTTTTTAGTAGTGCATTTCCATTTAATTTGCTGAGGGGTTGTTCTCCACTAATGAAGTAAGAAACACCAAATTTTAATTATCTGTTACTACAGCTATCTATATATGTTATCACAGCATGGTCAGAAATTGTCTTCTTTTTGCAGCACTTTTCCTAACCTGGGTTGAAAGCACTATACATTTACTTTTTTAATACCCCGAAGTTTTCCTCTACCCTCCCCCTTTCCCAGATTATTCATTTACATTTATATTATATATATATGTGTGTATATATATATGGTCACATATAATTATATATATATGTGTAACTATACATATATACTATGTATATATGTATTTTGCTCTGGCAAAACCTGTTTCCCAAAAATATATTTTACATTGAAGTGTAATGCATGGCAAATGTTATCCCTTTCTTTTCTTTTTCCTCTTCCTATCCTAGCCTATGTCTCTCTAGATCACTACATCAGTTTTTTACTACCTTCATCACATTTGGTTTGTTATCTCTTTAATTAACTCATGAACATTGTTGCCAAACAATAATTTATAATATTTCTATCATATTAACCCATGCCTCAAAGTCTTACTTTAGGATGAAGTTAAAATGCTCTATGTTGCATGAGATAGTAGAAAGAGCCCTAGAGACCCTGGGTTGAAATTTCAGCTTTGTCATGAAATGAAATTGTGATTTTGGATGAATTTCTCAACTTCTTTGAAGAACAGTTTTATTGTCTGCATGATTGTCTCTCCTTATTAGAGTACTTTTTCTGAAAAGTAAATGAGATAATGACTGGAATATACTAAAGTTAAAAGTAATGTTTCCTCCCAAGCATTCCCATGGTTTCATTTTTAAGCCTCTCGGTATTCTTTAATTTTCCCAAATACATACCATTCATTACATATTGTCTCAACTTCTGTGGTGACTGTGAAGGAAGAAATGATGATGTTTCCAAACTTTAAAGAGTTTGTTGTGCTTGCAATCTCTACAAACACAGGACGTTGAAGCTCAAGGAAGAAAGAAGAGATTTGCAAAGGACAATACAGTTCAGGAGGCAAGGGCTAGATGGCAAAAGTTATTTATTGAAATAAAATTTTCCTTATCTAAATAAATAGCTGCTAAGGATTTTTATCAAGATAACAACTGGATGGGGGTGCCTGGGTGGCTCAAGTGGTTAAGCATCTGCTCTTGGCTCAGGTCATGATTCCGGAGTTCTGGGATCTAGCCCCACCCAAGTCAGGCTCCCTGCTCAGTGGGTAGTCTGCTGCTCCCACCCTCTCTGCTCCTCCCCCTGCTCATGCTCTCTCCCCCTCACTCTCTCTCCCAAATAAATAAATAAAATCTTTAAAAAAAAATAACAGTGGATAAATTAGGCTGTTTAAAAAACATTATTCTTGCTGAGAATATGAATTGGAAGGAGAAGAACTAGAAGAACTAGAACTAGAACTAAAACTAAGGAGGGAATTCTTAAAGAAGTTAGTGGGCACAGTAGGGAAATAGATTAACAGCAATAGAAATGCAAACAGTTGGACAGATTGGAGAGCAATCTCACAGGTAGTGTTGACTTTGTGACTGATTAGATGGGAATATGGGGTGACAAAAATTCCAGGTGTAAGAATTGAACCACTTATTAGATGAATCTTGTTTTGCTTTTCCATGGCATTTCCTTATTTCTTTGTGGATGTTCTATTCTTAGTCATACGGAACATGACATGGACTGGGGCACCTAGGTGGCTCAAAGGATGAAACATCTGACACTTGATTTTGGCTCAGGTTGTGATCTCAGGGGCTTGAGATCCAGCCCTGGTGTAGGCTCCACGCTAGCTATGGACCCTGCTCTGCTTAAGATTTTCTGTCTCCTTCTGACCCTCTCCCCAACTTGTGCTTTCTCTCTCTCAAAAAAAAAAAAAAAAAAAAAAGAGAGAGAGAGAGAGAGAAAGAGCATGTCATGGAATTATTTGCATGCCTCCAAATTCTCCTTTTATAACAGGATTGGCGGTAAATGTTTGATAAGTAAATGCTTAAAAAGAAGAAAGCTGTTTGGAAGCAAGTTAGATCTTACGGATATCAGATGCTCTCTATGATGTTATATAATCATCCAATCTCACTGAATAATACCAAAGCTTAAGTATGCACACCTGTGATGAAATGGAGTCACTTATTATACTTCCAAGTGTTTTCCATTTCCATTTTCATCGATTTTGATTTCTTTACTCAGAAGGTTAAACTCAACTGGATACAGCAGTCCATGAGAGGGGTAAGTCAGTCAACACACACACGTGACCTTACTTGGTCACTAAGTGACCTTACTTACTTGGAAGGTTAAATTCAACTGGACACTGCAGTCCTTGAGAGAGGTAATTCAGTTAATACACACACTTGACCTTACTTAGTGACCTTACTTGGTCACTGAGGTCACAAACGTGACCTTACTTGGTGAAAGAATGGAAATGTGACTATCACTTGGTCTGTCACTTCCATGTATTACTGCCCTGTAAGTAGTAAATAACAATTATTCAGCAAAAAATAATTTGTATCTACTGTCAGCCAGGCACTATGTAAGTAAGTGGTGATATAAGGATGAATACAATGTAATCACTAATCAGCAAAAAGCTTATACTGACAAAGCAAAAGGTAGAAGAAGGTAATTATGATACAGTGGGGTTAATGCAGGGATAGTTGGCATGAATATATTCCAACTATCCCCATTCCCATTCACTGGCATGACACAAACACACACGACCTCACAAGGCTGTATTTCCTGTTTGATTCTGGACTTGGCTTCACAACATTTTTCAATAGGTTGCTTAATGTAGCTGCTACCAATTTGTTTTACATTGACATGTGAGTTGAAGCCTTTTTAACATTGATGTGTGATTCTTACTGTGGGAGTGAAAAAAATGTTGGCAAAACAAAGACCCTCTCTCCAATATTATTGACTGAACAAATCTCAGATAAGTAATTTTGATGTTTGATCCCTCTATTTTTTGTAAGTTGTTTGTACTGTGAGTAACAACTGGAGTCTTGATACAGCTGTGTTAGCATAAATGCAAGCAAGCCTCATGGGGCTAGTCCTTAGTAAAGGTAATACACCTTTTTTTTTTAATGCAGGTTTTATATGAAATATGTTGGGGCAGAGATAATTAAAGGAGAATTTGTTTACCATATTTACAGAGGCATCTTACATTTATGTGATATTACCCACATCCTTAGATTTTTTTGTTTTCCCTGGAAGCTGTACCAAGCCATTGGCAATGCTCTCTACTCCATTTAGCATCAGCGTTTGCCATGCTTATTAAGTATCCTGAACTCCGAAGAATCTGGAAACCATTTTCACAGACTCATTAAAGTGGGGTTGAGACAATACTGAATCCAGGCTAAGAGCAACTATGGTGGTCTGCTGTTCAGTGATTAAGTCACGGGTCATACCTCTTTAGAGAGGCGGAGCACTTGCCTGTGTTTAGATTGTACTTCTCCCCACATATGTTGATGTCATTGAAAATAGAATTTTGAGGTCAGATGGGTTATTTGCAGCATCAACTCTTTTATTGGCTTAGTCAAGGGAAAGAGATGAATATAGGAGATCTGAGGAGTAGGGATCAGAATTTAAAAAGTAATGACCTTAGAATGTTTCAGGATAATGTCTAGTCCCTAGAAGGTACTCAATAAATATTTACTTAATGTAGGCATGAAAATCTGATTTCAAGAATAAACGTATAGAGCTTGTTTTCCCTTAAGTCTGCAATTCAGCTCACTTTGCCAGAAAATAGGCTGGAATGGAGAAACTAAATTTTGTGTTAATCTTAACAATTCAGCATTCTATAAGTGATGGATGCATGTCAAATATAATTCATTCTGTATAGTTTATTTACTTAGTAAAGGGTTTTGTTATGTATGTGTCTTTAAAAAACTTGAATCTTGTGGCTCTCCAATATTGATTATATACCAGATAGATCGGAATCACTTAGGGAGTATATTAACAATGCATATGCCTGGAATCTGTTCCCTATATATTAAGGCTTATTAGATCTTAGTTGAGCCATTTCTATTTATTTTTAAATGTTCACCCAATAACTCTGATGCGCTGCTAGGAATGAGATACATCTCAGTAACTCAAATTGCCATTCCACTTATCATAGTGCCTCAGAGAGATCATTTGCTACTCTTTGCTCAATTTTTTATGATGGAGACTCAACGTTTTCCAAACACATATTTTTACAAAACACTTTACTGGTTCTGGAAAGTTGTTTTGAATGCCAGCTTGCAGAGATTTAGAATCTATCAGTATGTTAAACAATATCTTACATGTTGTAAAATATAAAACAAATTGAAATAGTTTTTTGGGGGAGGTTCTTAAATGTAAATATGTATAATCATTCAGAGAAGAGCCACAAGTTCATCAGATAATCTGTACTTGCGTAAATAAAAAAATTAACTCAAGAACTTAAAATGATAACTTTAAATTTTTTAATTAAAAATATAGGATTTATTTTATTTAAAAAATATTTTTAAAAAAATTGTTATTGCTCTTTATTTTGTTGATATTTATATGTTATTATTTTGGAGAGATCAGATATAATTGACTTCAGATAACTTTGTCCTATTGTGGAATTGTGCATAGACAGATTTTCCTTGGGAAAGTTTTCAGATACATTAGAGAAAAGTGTCCTATTGGCAAAATAATAAAGAATCTAAAAAGTATATTACATCATTTTCTAAATTACTGCATATTCCTAGCTTGTTATCGGGAAAATATTTTGTTTAATCATTTATTTATTTATTTATTTTCCTAGGAATAGAGTTTTGAGTTCTTTTGTATCTTTAACAAAATTCTATTTCTCAATATTCTTTAAATTACAGTCTCCAAAAGTAATCTTACGACATATGTTTCTTAGAATTATCAACATCCCTGCAACTTCAATTTTTATGGACATGGAGAAATGAAGGGAAAATGTTTGGGTTTAATTTACACCTTCTTGATAGGTTACCATCTTAAAATGTGGCTCTATCCTCGGTACAAACTTACGGTTTTTTTGGGACTGTTTATCATTTTACAACCCATTAAAAAGGCTTTTTGAGAAATGGATGGTGTCAATGAATAAAGTCTCAAATCAGACTTACCTGCTGACTTCCTTACACTTAGAGTGTTATTATTTTTTTTTTTAATTTTGGGCTTATATGACTAAATGAGCCTGAGATGCCTAGGTACTTGAATTTATAAAGGGGATTCTAGTAGATTATACTCTTGCCCCATCACCATATGTGCTGTGCTGGGAATTGAATATGATTTTTAAAGCTATAAGGAAATTATATTTTTTAAAATTGCTTTTTCTAATATGAAAATAGAGTAATTTCAGATGTTCACCTTCATGACACCAATATTTCTAGCTTCCTACATCCATGAAGTAATTCATTTCTCTCATCATTTCACTTGTAAATTAGTTCCATTAACTGTCAGAGCTTATTTGGTTCCAGAGTACAACTTTCATCAGTTCCTTTAGTAGCAAAGTGACTTACTCTTTTGAAGTGTATACAAGTTCTTAGATGTCCACCTTAATTTTTTCTAGTTCCAGACCTGTTTTTTCTCCCATGAAAAGTGAGAAGAAAAAGAGTAGTACAAATCTCTCCAACATTAAATTAGAATTAAATTCATTACCTTAAAGAGAGAAAATGATCTACTGAACTGGATTTTCATAAATAATGCATATTATTTTATAAAAGATCTTTCAAGCTTAAAAATGAGGACAGTAACCCCTTAATAATAAATTAATAATATCAATCCCTTGGATTAATGACTATAATAGTAACAATGACAACAATAAAGTAAATAACTCACATCTTTAAGGAACTTTTGAAATCTAAGAATTATTTATTAGGGCAATCAAAGATTTGGTCTCATTTAAGAAATAAATAGACAAAAAAATTACTCACTTTAATCAACTTAATACATCACATTTCATTTTTTGAAAAGGACCTGTTTGGAGATTCGGTGGAAAAAAAATGGGTCACTTCTTCACTTTATGAATCTCAGTACACATATCTCCCGTTGACACTTTGAGAAATCATTTGATAACGACTTCAATAACTATATTCCTTGATTACATGTTTTATCATATTAGCTGGTCTAGCATTAATAATTAATTGAAAATAGGTAATCAGGAGTTGAGAAGAAAAAAGGCAGGAGATACAGGTATTGAAAGTTATGTATGTGTTTTTTTGTTCTGTTTTGTTTTGTTTTTGTTTCCAATACAGCCTTTAGAAAAGTGACATAATTGAAAGCAAAGTACATTCCACACCTTGAAAGAAGGAGCTATTTAGGAATTGAGGAAGACTCTAGAGAGCACAATTAAGCTTTGCGTTGCAGTATGAAGACATTGTGGGTGTAAGTTTACATAATTCTAGGAGAGAGATTCAGACTTACCTCAGGATTCAGGAAAGGAGTATTTCTCAGTTGGTAATGCCCACTAAAAATGTTCTTAGATGTTTCTAGCTCTAGACTTAAAGTTTCTTACTGTATTTGGAAGCACAGTGATATCTCCGAGTGGAAACTAATCAGGAAACATCACTGTAGTTTGCCACTTTTCTTGTCTCCTGTGTCAGTCAAAATTCAGTCACAAGGGATTCCTAGGTGGCTCAGTTAAGCATCTGCTTTAAGTGTCTGCCTTTGGCTCAGGTCATGATCCTGCTTCACCCTCTCCCTCTGCCTCTCCGCGTTTGTGCTCTCTCTCCCCTGAATAAAATAAATAAAATCTTTTTAAAAAATTCAGTCACAAAAACAAAAGCCACTCTAGAATGTTTAGATGATGAACGTTTTGCACAGGAAACAAGCCGCTCACAAGACAACTAGGGGAAGTGGTCAAGGCATCTCACTCGTAGCTTACACACTTGGCAATCAAATTGGGAAGTTGCTTCTACCATAGGTCAGGAAACTGCTCAAAAGTTCACTGTGATGTGAAACACTGAAGAAGGTGAGATCCACGCGTATAATCTGTAAGTGGGCATAAACTCTTCATGGCTGGGGACACCTGGGTGGCTCAGGGGGTTAAGCCTCTGCCTTCGGCTCAGGTAATGATCTCGGGGTCCTGGGATCGAGCCCCATATGGGGCTCTCTGCTCAGCCGGGAGCCTGCTTCTCCCTCTCCCTCTGCCTGCCTCTCTGCCTACTTAATATGATCTCTCTCTCTCTGTCAAATAGATAAATAAAATCTTAAAAAAAAAAAACCAAAAAACTCCTCATGGCTGAGAAAGCCCATGGCTACCTGGCATTGCTCCAGGAAACAGCACTTCTGCTTTCCAAGCTTTCTTGTGAGGCTGCCTGTAATTGGAACAGAGTAACTTGGAGAGGTGCCTGAAAGAGATTCTAGGGAATGTAGTTCCTAGGCTTTCAGACCCTGAAATACAGGGGAGAAAACAGAGTGAATTGACTTGGAGTGCAGAAAATGAAACAAAGTTTCTTTTCCTTCCTTGACTTTAAGGATAAGAATTTCTTATGCCCCTTTGCAACAATTGTCTCTTCCTCTACAATCCATTCAAAAATAGGTATTTGGGGACACCTGGGTGGCTCAGTTGATTAAGCGTCTACCTTCAGCGCAGGTCATGATCCCAGGGTCCTGGGATCAAGTCCCCCATTGGGCTCCTTGCTCAGTGGGGATCCTTTCTCCCTTTGCTTGCCGCTATCCCCTGCTTGTGCATTCTCTCTCTGACAAATAAATAAATAAAATCTTTAAAAGAAAGTTTCAGCTAAAAATTTTTAAAAATACAATAAAACTAGGTATTTGGTGTAGACAAACATACTCTGCAATATGTGGTAGAATTAGATATAACTAATTCATTGCCACTTCCCCCTGTTGAATATGCAAATTGTCAGGAAGAAAATTTTAATTGGGCAGCATTTGATTAGCAAATGGTTACAGATGGTTTTTTCAACTGTGGCACAATCCTATGGCAGAATTCATGACTTCTGAAGTATAAATTTGAACTACAGATCCAGTACTTACTAATTTGCATTAAATTCACATAGTATTTTTGAGCTATAGTTTTCTTCTATGTGTAAAAATGGGAGTTTACCACCCAGTCTAAAGATTGCAATGAACAGTAAATAAAAATATAAATAAAGATGTATTTTCGTAGCACCTGTCATACAGAAGGTACAGACTAATTAGTGGTTTTTCTCTTCATGGAAAATGGCAACAGTATTTTGTAAATAGAAAAAAAATCTAAAAGTTCAGAATATGTACTTTAAATTTTGAAGAACATTATGGTGCTTTCAGTGATGAAAGCTTGATGTATCTTCTTCCAGGATTATTCAGTGTTAAGTCCTTGCTTTGGAAAAAATACAAAAGTGTTATTCAAGAAAAATAAAATTTTGGTACCTCCTAAGTACTGTACTACTGTCAGACACTTTGCTCAGAAATTAACAGACTTCATATATTTTATGTAATTCACACAGACTCTCAAGAGGTAGATTTTCCTATCCTTATTTGGTAGGTAAGAAAACTCTAGTTCATAGTGGTGAAAAGACATGTTCAATGTCACACATCTATGAGTTACAGAACTCCACTTTAATTGTTCTTGGCTCCTACTCTCCTGTTCACACTTTCACTAAGAGTTGGCCCAGAGTCTACTTGGTAATTAGAAGCACTGCAAGAAGTATCAGAAGACTTAGATTGTCCATGTTGCCTAGAGATTGTCCATGCTGCCTAGAAGTCTCAAAGTTATCTATAAACAACACCATGGCAGACATCAGGTAAAGAAGAGGAAAGATAATTACAATAAGAGATAGTAAATATATTCCCCAACTTCCATTCTAGTAAAATTTGTTCTGTGTGCTGTTAGGGATTAAGGGATAAATGGGGATATGGACAGATAACTAAAGAGATCCAGTAATTACAAAGTCAATCTTATATCATTCTTAAATTTTATGAGAGGTAACTCTTATAACTTAATGTGAAATACTATTATTTGCCCATAAAGAGAAATGTTTTTTTCTTAGCTTCCTCTACCAGCCACTGAATTAATGCATCCAAATATGATTTTATATTAATTGAAACACATTAACTCTATGCTGAATTCTCCAAAATTTATAAATGAGTAATAAACTTTATATGAATCATTGTTATTGATATTCATGGGTGGAGAGGTAAATTTAAATTATCCAAGAATAATCCTTGAAGATTGGCTTCCCAGGAAGAGATGTTGTTTTCTCAAAAAGCTCAATGAAAATAGGCCTAATGGCTCAGGTGAATACATACATTGGCTAAGGTAAAATATATATAACTTATGTACATATAAGAGTACACGCACACACACATACACACACACACACACACACACATCATGGCCTTCTCAGTCTAAGAATCCCTCCCACCAGCAGTTACCACCAAATATATTTATTTTTAATATTTTCTTCCTCTGCAAATCTTGGTCCTTGATCTCTTTGTCTCTCTCATTTTCTCTTCTCTCTCATAAATATTCAGATATTATTATATATCAGGTACATAACAGTTATTAGAAAATGTTCCCTAGGCTGACAGGTTTTTATGTATTAGGAAGGTCTATTGCTAGTCATAGTGTTGTGGCAAATAAGTTTCTAGCAAATAATTTACCCCTGTAACTTCTCAGAGTCTCAGTCCTCTCCATGTTCTCATGATAGAGCTGCTATCTTCCTTTTCATGTGTGCCTTTTATTTTGGAATATTATTGGAATACTGGAATATATTGGAATATTAAAGTTCTAGACTGCTTTGCACACGCTATAGCCTCTTTTTGAGAGTGCACGTGTGGAAGATCTCTGAATGTATCTTCTTCTATGGATGATCTACAGATACTGTGGTCTATGAGGCAAACACTAATACAAGTATTTACATTTCAGTATGAAAGATTTATAGGTATCACTGCCTTCAACTATAAACTGATAATTACAAGGCCACAGACGTATTGTATAATGATGGGTAGGCATTAAATCAATATTCACAGTTCAGTGTTATTTCCGGTTTAGTCCTTGGAATGAACAGGTCACATTTCTTTGGATCATTTCCTCCTACTGACGGCTGTGGGTTTTCTGAGGCATGCAGTAATTGCATGCATGTTTCCAAGTGAAGATCCATGACATGTCTGTATGAAGAGATAAATAAGCATTTGTATCATGCATCCTCTTTTGTATCTTTATACTTTTTGTGTCTTGGTAGAGGTGATCTGCCTTATCCTCATCCATTTCCCTCTAGGTCCTCCTTCATCTTGAATGTGTGGATTTTAAATGTATGGTTTACAGTGTATGGTTTACAGTTTATGGTTACATTTTTGTGCAGATCTTTTCTCTGTGGATTAGTCTCAGCAATTTTGTTTTCACTTTTATGTGTACGGAATTTTTCAAAATTTGTAGTTGCTTTAGTTTAATGAATTTTTAAAAATTCTTCCCTCCCATGATAAAATACACAAAGTGTATTATAAACATGGACATTTAATCACTACTTATTATACATACAATTTTTTTTCATTTTATTTTTATATCAGAATCTTCAGGGGTTTTGAAGATTTTGTTGTGGAATCATGGCATTTGTGCAGAGAGACCCAGGCATTATTGAAAGACTGGTTCTATCACACCTAAGAATTAACATAACTTCTTGGTTTTTAAATTAATTAGTTCCTATTTACAACTAAACAAATAAAATTGCTTTAAAACAGCATCAATATGGGTGGACTAACTAGTCTGTTTAAAATGTTGGAATAAATAATACAAAAGCAACATAATAAAGAAATTATGCATGGTTTATTTTTTAAATATTTAATGAATTGAACTCACACATGCATACACTGAAGGGACTTTTCAACTCATTAGCAACTGAGCCTTCAGTCTCTCTCTACTCTTGATAGTATAAAATGTAGAAAATCCCATGATCTCATTTAAAGAGGGTATCTGGTTGGGAAGATGCGGGCTAAAAATTTATTAACATGTAAATAGTAAGGTACAAAGCAAAGCAATAACATAGAAGATAGTATATTTAACAGTTAACTGAATTGCATAAGCAATAGGGAACATGGCTTTAGAGAAGAAGAAAATCCTGTGGGGACAGTGAGATTGCTTTCCATGGCACCATCTGTTGCTGTCCCTCAGGACCATTATGACAAACCTTCCCCTAGATACCCACTTCTTCCAGGTGATGGCTAACCCAGAGAAAACTCTCAGTCTTTGATAACAAATGTTTTCTTCTTTTAAACTATCTCCAAACTGCTTGCTTGCCCCCTTGCATCCAACCAAGAGCTTCCACTATACCTGAAGATGGAGTAAAAATCTCTCCATTTGCACTCAGGGCATGATCTCAGGGTCCTGGGATCGAGCCCTACACTGGGCTCTCTGTTCAGCAGGGAGCCTGCCTCCCCCAACCCCGCCTGGCTCTTTGCCTACTTGTGAGCTCTCTCTCTGTCAAATAAATAAATAAAATCTTCAAAAAAAAATCTCTCCATTTCCAATAATCGTGCCTAATGGAACTGTTTGTTAGTAAGACTCAGTCTTTCTGTTTTTACTCTATATTATTTGTTCTCCTCTGTACCAATATTGAAACCCTGCTAAAACAAAAGTGATGACAATGGAATTCCTTGTCACAGTTTATGAATAAACATTCTTTGTTAATTTTTTCTTAGACTTAGCTTTTCTTCAACAGAAATTATTGGCCAGCTTAATCACTTATGTTAACTTCTTATTGATGTTAGTGATTCATCAAAGTTGCATTATGTTTATTTAAGAACAAAATTTCTTCTGAATGGTTTTTGGCCCTGGAAGTACAAGTCAGATCATTTTGGAAAATCATGGTTTAATGGTTTAATTTTTAAAATTATCACATCTAATTTAAAAACAGCTGTTTTTCTTGAAACGTTTAGACAAAAAAATTTAAAAATAAAAAATTCCTTTATTAGTTATGCTAACTTAAAAAATCATATTAAGAATAACTTTCAAAAAAAGATTGACACAGATATAAAAAACAACCTGTGTTAAAGATTTTATTTAAGTCATTAATTCATTGCAACAACTAGTAAAAGTAAGACATGAATCTAAATAAAATCAAGTTTGTTCTGTAGAGTTAGCTGTTATTTTAGTTTCTCTTTTTTTTCTTTGTTTCTTAAATTCCACATATAAGGGAAATCATATGGTATTTGTCTTTCTCTGACTGACTTATTTCACTTAGCATTTTACCCAGATCCATCCATATTGTTCTAATGGGCAATATTTCATTATTTTTAATGGCTAAGTAATATTCTCTCTTTATATACCACGACTTCCTTATCCATTCTTCTATTGATAGACGGTTGAACTGCTTCCATACTTTGGTAATAGTAAATGATGCTGCAGTACACATACAGGTGCATATATCTTTTCAAATCAGTGTTTTTGTATTCTTTGGGTGAAGACCCAGTAGAGTGGTTCCTGGATCATAGGGTAGATATATTTTTAGCTTTGAGGAACCTCCATACTGTTTTCCACAGTGGCTGCACCAGTTTGCACTCCCACCAACAGAGCAAGAGGGTTCCTTTTTCTTCACATCCTCACCAATACTTATTATTTCTTGTGTTTTTTATTTTAGCTATTCTGACGTGTGAGGTGATATTTTGTTATGGTTTTGATTGGCATTTCCCTGATGATGAGCATCATCATGATGAGATGTTGAACAACTTTTCACGTGTCTGTTGGCCATCTGTATGTCTTCTTTTAAAAAATGTATATTCATGTCTCTGCCCATTTCTTAACTGGATTATTTGTCTTTCTGGTGTTGAGTTCTGTAAGTTCTTCATATATTTGGATACTAAGCCTTATCGGATATGTCCTTTGCAAATATCTTCTCCTACTCTGTAGGTTGTCTTTTAGTTTTGTTGATTGGTTCCTTTGCTGTGCAGAAGCTTTTTATTTCGATGTTGTCTCAATAGTTTATTTTGCTTTTGTTTCCCTTGTCTTGGAGACATATAGATAAAGATGTTGCTATGGCCTATGTCAGAGAAATTACTGCTTGTGCTCTCTTAGAGGATTTTAGTTGTTTTAGGTGTCACATAATGTATTTTGAATTTATTTTTGTGTATAGTATAAGAAATTGGTTCAGTTTCATTCTTTTGCATGTAGCTGTCCAGTTTTCCCAACACCATTTGTTGAAGAGACAGGTTTTTCTTTTTTTTCCCATTGCATATTCTTGCCTCCTTTATCAAAGACTAATTAATCATATAATTATTGATTTATTTCCAGACTCTCTATTCTAGCCTATTAATCCATATGTCTATTTTTTTTTGCCAGTACCATATTATTTTGATTACTTCAGCTTTGTAGTATATCTTCAATCTAGGACTGTGATACCTCTAGTTTCATTCTTCTTTTTCAAGACCCCTCTGGCTATTTGAGGGTTTTTGTGGTTCCATACAAATTTTAGGATTATTTTTTCCACTTCTGTGAAAAATGCTGCTACTATTTTGATAGGGATTGCATTACATCTTTAATAAAATGTTTAAAGTCTTCAGGAGAGTGAAAATAACCAAGAAGAAATTATAAACTTGAAAAATATCATTAGGTTCTACTTAATTAATCTCTGTGTGTAATGTTTGTTTTTGTTAATGTTAATGAAATAAAAATAAGAGAGTGGGCAAGGCTACAAGGAGATACCAAAGAAATTATAGCAGAAACATTTGAATTGAAAATTTAGTAAAAGCAAAAAAAAAAAGAATTTTTTTTAATTGTCTTCTCAGTGCCTTAGTGTTAACACAATTTGAGTTCTATTTCCTGATACTTCCAAACATCTTAACGGTGACAAAGATGATAGTAAAGCACCTGTTAAGGATCACAAATTAATAAAAAGATAGTATCATGAAAAGGCATTCAGTAGATAATACTTATATAGCATTTACATTAATATGAGATCTTTCTAAATTACTCACCTATATTCATTCATTTAATTTTAACAGTCCTATGAGATACCTCCATTACAGATGAGAAAACATGTGTGAAATGGTATTTATAAAATTTATGATATAAAAGTATTTTGCTGTTTGTGCCCTGAAATTCTGAGATAGAATCAGTTCTCTCCCTTTTATACATTGGAAAGAATTCTTATAATTCATGTAAATATATGTCAAAAGGTACTCTTTTTGAGAGGAGTTTACCTCTTACATTTCTCTGCCCTGGAGAGACTCAACTTTTCCATGATAGTCAAGTGTACCATGTTAGTACAAAGCTACAAAATGACTTTTTTTTTTTTTTGCCTGGTTCTAGTCTATGACTTTTATTAGAAAGGTCTCAGTATAAAAGCAATAATCATTTTGATTGTACACCTATATAGGATAAATTTTGTTTAGTACACTTTTTTTTGAGAACATGATTATCTAGACACTGTGATATGTGTTACAAATGCAAAGGTAGAAGGAAGTGCTATTGTCTAATGGAAATCGTGAGTTAGTTATAACAAGATACTGTTCAGCCTTTCTGCTTTACATGACCCTTAATTAGAAATACCTGTAAAATAAAAATAGAATATTATTTCCCTTTTTATTGCATTATTGTAAAAGTTTAGGATATATATATTTTTAGATATAGATATGAAATCCATCTTTCATATATATTATCTCTCCATCTAATACTATACATAATCTCTCTCTCACTGTGAAAGAGAGGAATGGGTGAGAGACTTTAAGAATATATATATATATATTTTATATATATATATAAAATATATTCTCTATGTATAATCTTTATATTATATATAGTTAAATAAGAGATAGAGAAAGATAGGGATAATGATAGAGTGATTTATGGCACCTCAAACACAAGTCACACTTACTTGGTAATCATTTGACACTTCAATGACTAATAAACTGAGAAAATATAGTTACTCTCTTTGAGAACTGTCAGCATCAGATTCTCCATATATTAGAAAGAAGACCTATTAATAAGACAATGCTGAGTATAATATTCAGAGCAATAACTGAAAACACTACTTCACAAAACTTCGATGATATTTCCCATGGGGAGAGGGAAGAGAACCCAAGGTCAGGATTTACTAGAATTGGATGTTTGACTTAAAATGGGTCTTTCAAAATGAAGCCTTTATTGAGATTGAGTCAGGATTATAATACAATAGTCCAGGACTGATGGAAACACCAAAAAGAATTTGAGGAAATTCAAAGAACTGTAGGGAGCAAACTATTGATACTTTCCATTGAAGAGATGGTGGGTCTTTTGGAAAGTTCCCATATGAAATCTTCAAACTATTTGCATTAGCATGGTAGTGTGGGAAGAATAAAGAAATACTAATGAAGACAGCAGAAAAACAAAATCACATCAATATAGACAGTAAAGATGATTCTGATTCTAGTGTAAAGGCAGAGTGAGGGTAGAAAGGTTTAGATTTCAAAGTTTAAAATCATGTAGAATAGACAAACAGAGGAATGAACAATTTTGATAAATCTATGTAGCTAGTGTAGTGTAGTTCAGGAGAAAGCTTCCTCAAAGACCAGGAAGATAGATTATAAATCAGCCTAGTAAAATCTCTTAAAGAATGCAATATTTTGAATTTCCAAATGAAGATCCAACTGTTTGTATAGTCTCCTCATTGAATTATTTTAGAACCCTTTTTTAAAAAGATTTATTTATTTATTTATTTTTTTGAGAGAGAGAGAGAGAGAGAGAGCGTGAGCATGAGTGGGGTACGGTCAAAGGGAGAAGCCGATTCCCTGCTGAGCAGGGAGTCCAGTACACACTCGATCCTGGGACACCAGGATTATGATCTGGGCCAAAGGCAGTCGCTTAACACATTGAGCCACCCAGGCACCCATTTTAGAATGTTTTTATAGCTGAGGGTCTGACCAGTATATATGATTATGAGTTGTCTCCTCCTTGAGTATTTCTGGCCATGTAATTGTCCTGTCCTGACTTCATATCTGACTTTTAAAATTTACTAGTATGGGGTTCATGTCACTTTTACCTATGTTGGAAAAATAAAACAATCCAGCCCACAAAAAGCTTCCTCAGTACCAATATAGAAGAAAGGGTAGAACACAAAGTATTGTGAGTCAACATTGATAGATATTTGTGCATGTAAGGGAGCATGAAAATGATTATGAAGCTAGAACAAAAGCCCACATATTATATATAGCAAAACAAAAGAAAGAACAGTAACTTCTTTTGTCTTCCCAACAGACAAATGACTGTATCTTGTGGCAGTCTCTCCTCTGTCTCAGGAGTGACTCCTGAACTCATTCCAGAGGTAGATTCTTATGGATTTAGAAGTGATTTGGCCTGAAATTTGGAAGTATCTTTGCATTGTAAAAACTGGTGATGGGCTTAATCCTTAGAGAGATTAACCACTCTTCCAAGATTAGAGTATGAGCTTGGATTCACTATGCCTCCAAGACTACTTTTAAGAAAAGGCAGAAGGGAAAATGGTATGCTTGCCTTTGCCTTTTGAAAATAAAGAGTCATTTTCATTGATCCTTACTGATTTATTTCTAAGCTACTCTCAGATGTCAACATAGACATTTTTAAACTTTTAAATAAAGTGTGGTTATAAAAATGTGACTTGACACATTGTCTTTGTACACAAAAGAAAATGTATAATAAAACAAAATAAATTTAGGGGCACCGGGGTGGCTCAATCCAGAAAGTGTCATACTCTTGATTTCAGCTGATGTCATGATCTCAGGGTCGTGAGATTGAGCCCCATGTCAGGCTCCATGCATGGAGCCTGCTTAAGATTCTCCCTCTCCCGCTACCCCCTCCCCCAGCTCACATTCATGCATGCACATCTCTCTCTCTAAAATAAAGGAATAAAAGAATAAAAATCTAGAGTTATTGTCATTGATCCTATGATTTATTTCTAAGTTACTCTTAGATGTCAACATAGACATTTTTAAACTTTTAAATAAAATGCAGTTATAAAAATGTGCCCTGACACATTGCCTTTGTACCCAAAAGGATATGTACATTATAATAAAACAATCAAAATAAATTTAACTTGTTCAATGTCCTCTCCTTTCCCTCCCATGTGTCCTTGCTTGAGTTGTTACGGATTTCCCATATATCTGTTCTAAGATATTATTATTGATAAAGGAACATGAGAAATAAATAATAGTAGACTCAAGCATAGGCTATTCAGTGTAAACCCATGCGAGAAAGAAATTTGATAATTTGATGACTTGATAATCTTGAGCAGTTCTTTCCAAGGTAAATCTAATTTTCAGGTTTTTTGTTTGTTTGCTTTTACCAAGATATGGCTATACAGTACTTTATTTTTTTTAAAAGATTTTATTTATTTATTTGACAAACAGAAATCACAAGTAGGCAGAGAGGCAGGCAGAGAGAGAGGAAGGGAAGCAGGCTCCCTGATGAGCAGCGAGCCCGATGTGGGGCTCGATCCCAGGACCCTGGAATCATGACCTGAGCTGAAGCAGAGGCTTTTAACCCACTGAGCCACCCAAGTGCCCCAGGTGTACAGTACTTTAATTATGCTGTGCTCCTTTAAGTCCTAGCTGTAATATCTTAGCATTTGGTAAATCATTGCAAGTATTTTAAAAATGTTTTTGATACTCTTTAATGCTTAGGTGAAGCCATACAACAAATGATCAGTTTATGTTATTTTGCTGGCCAATGGCCAATAGGATTTCTTTTTTGCTTAACTGTAGCTCATTGCAGTGGGTGGCAAATTGCTAGGTACTGTAGAGTTGCATCTGTTTATCAGCATCTGCAGTGAACACCTGTGAGATCTAAAGATGCTGCTTATTGAGTGTACAATTTTCTAACTCAAAGTGTAATAATAAAACTTTAGCATAGTGTCCTTATTATGTTAAAAATCCAAGGCCTGTTTGCTATTAATAGTAATGCTTTAATAGACTATCATTAAATTTTAAGAAATGATGATAAGTAGAAATATAAGTTGTGTAGTTCAAATAACTCAAAATTTAACATGTGAAAAGCAAGTGGGCTACATATGCAATACAATTTCTTCAAGAATCAAATAGGTCACATTTAATCGTATCTTGAACTTGGGAATCGGGGGGTGGTGTATAACAGCTTTGGGCTATAGAAACCTGGGAAACATGTAGCCTTTATTAATGCATAATTACACAAAAGCATATTTGCAAAAAAGAATCATCTGAGGGTTGGATAAAGGTTAATATATTTAGTGAAAATAATCTGTGCCAAATACGTGGGAGTTTAGAAATGAGAATATCTTAAAGTTTTTGAGACAAATATAAGATGATATCATTTTTATATAAAATGAGGATATTGGGGTGTCTGGGTGGCTCAACTGGTTAAGTGTCAGACTTGGTTTCAGCTCAGGTCATGATCTCACAGTGGTGGTACAGAGCCCCATGACAGGCTCCGTGCTCAGCATGGAATCTGCTTAGAGTCTTTCTCTTCCTCCCACCTCTGCCCCTCCCCCAGCTCATGTTTTCCCTCTCTCTCTAAAATAAATAAGTAAAAACTTAAAAAACATAAAAAGCGTAAAATGAGGATATCAGCATCCTACAATTTCCTCTCATAACAATTTCATAATTGTTATCAGTTACAACTTTGCTTTTGCATTCTTAAGCTTTATAATATACATATAGTCTTAAAACCATAATTAAGTCATTTCTTATTGTATATATGTTAAATGCACAGGTTGAAAAAAGGCAAAGAATAGCATTTACACTATTGTAATGATATAATTCTGGTTCGTTGCAGATCAAAGTACTGCTATTGGACCTTTCAAAAGAAATATTAATCTGTATTATCAACCTAAACCACTTCAAGGGAATTTCAAGTGTGGAGCATTAACTAGTTAATCATTCTTTGAATGAATGTTATCAATGGTTCAGAATCACAGTAAATTTTAGTTTACTTAATAATTGAATCCAGATTTTTTTTTTTTTTTTTTTTTTTTTTTTTTTTTTTAGAGAGGGAGGGGATGGGCAGAGAGGGAGGTTCTGAAGCAGGCTCCACGCCCATTGTGGAGCTCAATGCAGGGCTCTATATCAGGACCCCAAGATCATGATCTGAGCCAAAATCAAGGGTTGGTCACATAACCCATGGTGTCACCCAGGTACCTCTGAATCTAGATGTCCTTTTTTTCTTTTTTTTTCTTAAAGATTTTGTTTATTTAAGAGAGAGAGAATGAGAGAGGAAGCACAGAGAGAGGGAGAAGCAGACTCACCACTGAGCAGGGAGCCCGACGTGGGGCTCGATCCCAGGACCCCGAGATAATGACCTGAGCTGAAGGCAGATGCTTAACTAACTGAGACAGCCAGGTTCCCCTGAGTCCAGACGTTCTTGTCATTTTGGATTGTCCAGATGGATTGTCATTTTGTTTGGGTTTATTTTTCTTCCTGAATTTTTCTTTTTCTTTTCTTTTCTTTTATTTTCTCCCCCTCCTGCTTTTATAACAGCAAATATCTTTGTCATGTATCTAAGATTATTTATTCTCTTAATCATACTATATGTTACATGGTACCTACTCTCTTTTCTAAACCACTCTTCCTGGAGCATTCTCATCTTCAGCTTCACTATGGTCTAGGCACGTGCCACAGCTCTTATTATGATAACTTTTCTGAACATTTTCCTTCATATTATTTGTAGCTAATATTTTTCTCATTCTTGGATTCTTTTTGGTTTTGTAGTGTTATTTCCTCACCTACTTTTTCTTTCCCTCAGAAAATATGTACAAGATGGAAAGAAGTTGAGTCCTTGAATTATTGACCTGTTTTTATTTTACCATCCCACTCAAAATGGATATCACAGAGTAGAGTAGAAAAGTGATTAGCATTAAGAACTTTGAAGCCAGAGGCTGTTATTTAAATTCCAGCATTGCTCCTTGTTGACCTTAGGAAAATGATTATCCCCTCTGTGCTTCTAAGTCCTCATCCAAAACGCAGGGTTATTAATGATATTTACCCCCAGGATTAAATCAGGTAATATATATATAAAACTCTTGGAGAAATGCCTGACACACTGTGAGATAACATAAATACTAGCTATTAGTACATATAGGTATCAAATTCTAGGTTCAAGTAATTATCCCTCAAAATGGAAAAGTCAGTGTTTTTTGTTGTCTGGCAGGTGGTGCTGTTAATGAAAAATCTTATCAGTCTGGTTCTTATTCTTTTGAGATAACCTATTTTCTTTTGTTTGTTTTCTCATCTTAAAAACTTTAAGGGGGTGTGTGTGTGTGAGAGAGAGAGAGAGAGAGAGAGAGAGACAGACAGACAGACAGATTGTGGCTGGGTGTGGAGATTTAGTTGTTCATTATGCTTAGCATTCAATGGACCTGTGATAGATTTGTGTCTTTTCTTTGGAAAATGTTCTTCCAATATTCTGAGACTTTATTCTTGGATTTTTTCATGCATCTCATTTTCTCTCTTTGTTTCTGTCTAAACACAGAGAAGTAGATTTTTCTCAACTAATGATGTACTTAATAGGAAGTAAAGAGGGTGAGAGGAAACTTTTGGAGGTGATGGATATCTATCTATCTATCTCCCCCACAGATCTTTTTTGATACCTATGTAGCTTCTTTCTAGGTAATTGAAATGTTAACCAACATTAAGGAATTATATGTATTGATTTAATAACTGGAAGATCTGTTGAGCACCTGTGTTTCAGGTATTTTCCTATGCTATGCTCTGGGGATCCAATTATGATCAAAATAAATGAAAATTTGCCTCTCATGAATCTAACATTCTACTTAGGAATGATCAGTGATCAGTGATAAGTGCTCTGAAGAAATAAAGCCACAATTATGTTGGAGAGTGACTCAGTATATCCTGTTACTTCAGTTTGGTATATTGAATATTTTCTCACATTCAAAAATTTTCTTAAATGTTGTCACAACATTTATGCCTTTATGATATTTCATCCTGTAGACCTGTGGTCTTTCCACCAGGATCTGTTTTGCTCTCAGGGATATTTCTCAACCTATGGAGACATTTGTGACTGTTGTGACTGAGGGGAGGTACTACTGTCATTGAATAGGAAGAGGCCAGTGATGCTGCTAAACTTCCTGTCATACACAGGATAGCTCCACCAACAAATAGTTATCTGGCCGAAGGTATCAGTAGTGTTGAAGCTGAGAAACACTACTATAGACATAGTGTAGGTTTCTTTAAAAATTTTTTGAACATTTTTCTTTTTCTTGAATTTGCTTGGACAGAGTTTCTTCCTTATTTTCCTTTTCTGACAGGCATCTGGGCATCAATTAACATAACACTCTTGGCTTTTCTCTTCATTTCCTTGATACTTCTTCTCTCTGAAAGAAGTGACTTTCCTGCCCGGTGAACTTGCTGGAGAAGCTAGATAGTAAAACTCTATTTCTACCTTTATTATACACTTGAAAGGGCACATTCAGTTGTGGAGGTGGATAAGGCTCCAGCAGTTTTGGTGTTGCAATCAGAAACAACCCGACAGCTGGTGCATAGGCAAGATACCTTAAAGAAGTAAACAAAGACATTTTACAAAGAACAGATGGAAATTGAAGTTTCTGATATAGTTAGCACAGGTGAGTTTAACCTTTGCTTTACTAATCACATGAATATTTCCTTGGCAGTATGCAGCATGCATGGTCTAATGTAATTTTATTCATTCATTCATTCATTTCATTTCATTTTTCATGTGTAGTGAGTTGCTTTTGATTTTTGCAGCATGGGCAAGCAGCATTAAGCCTTAGCCCCATTAATAACTGTTTTCTGTCCACAGGTTGTCTGTCTAGAGGCAGGGCTGCAGGATGGAGCATCAAGAAAGGCAGAGATTCCCCTCCTCCCCTTCTGGCTTGGGTTCTCAGAAAAGATACAGGCATCTGAGGGCTGTAGCCCGGTGCTGGACGTTTTAGCCTGCACTGGCAAGCACCAGCCATATTCCCTTCATTAAAGCCATGTGATATGTTCATGGAGACATTAGGTCCCTGACCTTACTTGAAGAGTCTCTAATCAGAAAGGAATAAAACCGTATTTAAAACAGTACCAGAAATAAGTACCACATTGAACAAAATTGGCACATGTTGCTATTCCTTTACGTTAACACATTTGAGTCAAACTGATGCTCAGATTCAAAACCTTCATTTGATTCTGCCTCCTAACTAGTGGCTCAGAACATGTAGACTTTTGTTTAAAAGAGATCTATTGGGGTGCCTGCATGGCTTAGTGGGTTAAGCCTCTGCCTTCGGCTCAGGTCATGATCCCAGGGTCCTGGGATCAAGCCCCGAATCGGGTTCTCTGCTCAGCAGGGAGCCTGCTTCCCCCTTCTCTCTCTGCCTGCCTCTCTGCCTACCTGTGATCTCTGTCTGTCAAATAAATAAATAAAATCTTTAAAAAATTTAAAAAAAAATAAAAGGGATCGAATTTGGGGATCCTCAGTGGCTCAGTCTGTTAAGCTTCTGACTCGATTTCAGCTCAGGTCATGATCTCAGGGTCATGAGAGGGAGCCCCACCTCAGGCTCCGGGCTCAGTGTGTTGTCTGCTTGAGATTCTCTTTTTCCCTCTGCCCCTCCGCCAGCTCCACACAGGCACATGAGCACACGTGCGCGCTCTCTCTCTCTCTCAAAAATAAATAAATAAATAAATAAAATAAATCTTTTTTTTTTTTTTTTTTAAAGACTTTATTTGTTTGAGAGAGAAAGGGAAAAAGAGAGCAGGAGAACAGGGAGGGACAGAGGGAGAAGTAGATTCCCTGTGGTTTAGGGAGCCCAATACAGGGCTCCATCCCAGGACACCTGAGCCAAAGGCAAATGCTTAAGCAACTGAGCCATCTAGGAACCCCATAAGAGATCTATTTTAATAATTTTTTGAAAAATCCATACTTACCTTTTTCTTGAGTTAACTCTCAAAACCATGCCAAGAGTTGTGTGTGTGTGTGTGTGTGTGTGTGTGTGTAGTGGAACAGCTACATGGCGATGGAAAGCAAAAGAAAATTCATGAAACACATTAATCAAAAAAATCTGAGTGTCAACAATACTTATCATTTGCACCTGAGATTTTAGTTGATTTTTATGTTCCAGTCATTTGGTTATTTGTTCATAGATCTGTTCCGTACCTTTCCAGCCTAATCTTTTGTTCTTAACTGAGATCAGAGCCCTGAGCTGTACCTCTGACCTCAGGTGCTCTTGCCACCTGGTTTCCTGTCGAGGTCGGTCAGTCAAGAGGCCTGGTGGAAGACTGGAGGGAGGGCAGGAGGAAACCTCGGATTTCTTTCCCTCTCTTATCGTGGCTGGTAGTGTTACTGACAATGGTTGTCTCCCTTATGGTTCCAGTCGTTTCTGGGCAGCTGCTATTATGGCTTATGCTTGGCGGCTCATCATAGCTACAGCTCCCACAGAAGGTCCCCAGAAACTTCCTGTCTTTCTCAAGCTCTGCTTTGTCTCACATCTCTCTCTTTCAAAAATTCCAAAAGCTCTTTTAATTACTCTGGATCTGTACCCTGTGTTAGATTACCTCTATTTACATGGAGTAGATACTATTTTCAGGAAAACAGAAAATTATTTATAATTATAATAATTTAATAATTATATATAAAACAATAGGTAAATATAACTGTAAAATTATTTTTATCTTTTCACTAAAACTGTGAAATTCAAAAAAAGAGCTGATGATTACATTACATTACATAAAGTTAAAAGAGGCTAAAGATAGATAGTAGTCATATTGTAAAAACAAAGGAATTTTTTGATAGGTACTGGTTTAAATTCAGAAAGATGGATTAAAAATGAGGCTCAAAAATAATACCTATTTTTCTATATAAAATTTTTCTTAGTGGAAATTGCAGAAACTGACTCTGCAATTAAGGGAAGGAGATCTATATTTTCTGAATTCTAAATTAGGTAATATAAAGAACCTAAGTCTTCTCACTAAGGAGCAAAACTTTATACATACCACCTCCATAATAAATGGAAATATGTCAAAGAAATGCATATTTTCCTGTGCGCTAATATAAACTGTCTTCTATTAAATGTAGAAATACTTCTACACATGCTAATAAGCTGTCATTAAAAATAGAATATGAGAAGTGTTGAATGCAATGCCTTTAATTTTGATGACTCTAATCTGTCATTCTCATCACTAAGCAAGTACAGTAACATTCAATAACTTTCTTCTGGTAATATTTCTTCCCTGCTTTTAAAACTATCATTTAAAAAAATAATAAAACTTTCCTAAAGATTTTTTAAGAGGTGGGGGAGGGGCAAAAGTTGCGGGAGAGAGAATCTTAAGCAGGATCCACGCCCACCATAGAGCTCAGCCTGGGGCTTGATCTTAGGATCCTGAGATCATGACCGGAACTGAAATCAAGAGTTGGATGCTTAATCGACTGAGCCACTCATGTGCTCCCTAAAGATTTTTAGAAATAAAATATGGACTCCCTTCATGTATCAGGCAGGTCTCAGTCTGTTGCTTGTCTGTGTCTATAGCCCTCTTCCTTGAACACTCTCCTCACTCCTTATGCTCTAACTACACTCTCCTTCTTTCTGTTCCTTGAGCAAACCAAGCTCATTTCCGCTTTAGGGCCTACACACCCATTTTGTGTTGCTCCTGCAACCCCTTGCCCTGACTCTTCATATGGCTGTTTTCTTCTCACGATTTCGAAATCAGTTCAACTGGTACCTCCACAATGGCTTTTGCTAGCAAATCTGTAGTAATAAAAGAAAGATTAACTGCCAGTTATTGTGTGGTTAGATAAATCTGGTTTATTTTCTCTATGGGATTTGCTTATTCTGTAATGAAATATTCTTCTTTATAGTCTTATTTTTTTTTCTTCTCCAACAAAAATATTAATTCGTAGAAGACAGAGACTTGGATTTTAGTTTGATTTTATATTCCTACCACTAAGAATCTTGGTGAATATATGAGTAGTAACATATGTGATGCCTTCTGAGAAATAACTGAGAAGAAATCTTGAAGAGTGCATACAGTAACGGAAGGAACTTGTCTCCCTGGCTCTGCCATTAACTGCATCATGTGAAGTTCCACAAGGTTATAACCTTCATATTTCATTTGTAAAATGAGGATAACAGTAATACCCACTGCAGGACCTCCTGGGTGGCTCCATCGCTCAAGTGTCTGACTCTTGATTTTGGCTCAGGTCATGATCTCAGGGTCATGAGATCGGGCTCCACACTGGAGCCTGCTTGGGAGTCTCTCTCTCCCTCTGCCTCTCTCCACCTCTCTAAAGACAACAACAACAATAACAAAACAATAGTAATACCTATAGCATAAGGTTGTTAGGAGGGTTAGAGGACTAAAATTTATAAAGTACTGAGAAGTGTGCCTGGTGTGTAGTATGTGCTAAATAAGTATTTGTTAAAGAATAGATAGCTCAAATTATATTTCAGAATCTTCAAGTTCTTTCTCCCTTTTCTGTTGTTCCTTATTCACCAATTACAACTCAATCACAAAAAGTATAAAATTGGGTCAAATAATTTAATCAAGTCCTCTCCTTTCATATTGTCTACGTTTGTCTGTGTGGATTGCTGGCATGATTAAATCATGGGTGGACTGCATGTGAATGGAGAATGAAACCATATTGATGCATCCTGAGTTCATGGAGTAGACATTAGGCTCCAAATAATTAACAGTGCTAACAACATTTATTAGATTGACTTTTTAAATATATTAATTGGAAGACACATTTTTTTCATCTTCATCTGTTTCAGTCTTCAATTCTACAAAGGATCATCTAAATTCTTTCTCCAAGAATGACACATTTCTAAAACACTGTATACTTTGTTTGGCACTATTAAGACCATACTTGTACAAAGCGTTTATCATCATATTTTAAGACCAGGAAATATGTGTTCAAAAACAAATCAAGCACTTGACAAGATTTGGACTTCTCTGAGTGAGTCAAATAACATCTTAATTCTCCCTTAGTAATGTTGTCTCCACTGACTTTATTTTTTTATTTTATTTTATTTTATTTCTCCACTGACTTTAAAAGAGTAAGCCCTGGGCTGGTTCTGGGCAAAAATGTCAAGTTTAGATCCTCAGCCTGTCATTTAAAGTCCCCCACATTTCGTCCCTTCCTTTCTTTTTTATTCTCACACCGAATACAGTCACCAGGTGCCTTGTTTTGTTCTGTTTCTTTTCAGCCTTAACTGACTTACAAGCAAGCCTTCAAAAGGACATTCCTCTTGCTTGGCCCTGGCCCTTTCCACAAGCTGCTTGCTCTTCCTCACTCACTCATAGAAGCATAAAGAAAAATCAGGTTTTTAAGAGGTAGTTCTGTAAGGACCTATTTAGCCAGAGGCTTCTATCCAGATTAAACAATAACCTTGTTGTTTAACCCTTAAACTGTCCCTGACCCCCTTCCTCCAAGGGACTTACTCAAAAACAAGTCCCGGAAACCAGCCCCAGGTAACAAAGCCCAGATACAAGTGTGGGTCAGGCCAGGTGGAGACATCCGATCAGTGGCGGGGTGGCGCATGGGGTGGCGCATACTGTCTCCCTAGCTACCAAGGAGTATGGGCCCCACCCTTTGGGAGCCTTTTGGGTGCCAGTTCTAACCAAGGTGATAGGCTAGGTCAAATGTCTACTATAGGGTAAATTGTAATTCAGTTAGTCACCTAGCATCACTGTGCAGCTTTCTCTGTGTGTTACAATTTCATTGGCCAGGCCCGACCGCATGGCCTTTGCCCTTAAAAGCTAGTCTGTGAAACAGAGAAAGGTTGCCTTCTCTTGTAAGAGGTACGGCCCTGAACGTTCGGTTTGATTCTTGATGCTTGGCACGAAATAAAGCTTTGCTTGACCTTTGCTTTATATCAGTCTCACTCCTTTAATCATGGACCCATTACTGGGGGACCTATCAGTTCAGTATATGTGCTGCCGAAGCGAGCACGGGACCTATCAGTTCAAATTCCAAATTAAAATATAAATATTTGGGTTATACAGCCTTTTTTATACTTCTATTCTTTCCTCTTATTTTCTGTTTCACGTTGTACGATTTTCAGCACTACAACACCAGAGGAGGAAAGTTAATATTTGGGGGGGGGGGATAATAAAACATTGATGAGTCTGTGCTAGAATCCTTAAAGATGGTCACCAATAATTCTTTCCCTCCCTACAAATAGGCATGGGTCCTCTCATCAAGTGGTAGTCTAGTCTTTCTTTCCTTGAATCTGGACTGGCCTTGTTTTGTCTAATGGAGACTGTAAAAGAAACCACAGGTCCAAACCAAGACCTTCCTAGGATTGGCAGGTTTTACTTTCTCTCTTTTGAAATCAGCTGTCCCATAAAGTCAGCCACCCAAAGAGTATGCTGTGAGAAGGCTGAGCTGAATCTAACAGATGCCTTAACTGAATGAATCCAAATTAATAATCCCATATGATGTCACATGGAGCAAAAGAACCACTCGGGACGCCTGAGTGGCTCAGTTGGTTAAGCGGCTGCCTTCGGCTCAGGTCATGATCCCAGCATCCTGGGATTGAGTCCCACATCGGGCTCCTTGCTCGGCAGGGAGCCTGCTTCTCCCTCTGCCTCTGCCTACCACTCTGCCTGTGCTCGCTCTCTCTCTCTAACAAATAAATAAGTTAAAAAAAAAAAAACCACTCAACTAACCATAGTCATTGCACAGAATTATGAGAAATAAATAATGCTCTTTACACCATTAAGTTTTTGTAGGTCTGTTACTCAGCAATAGACAATTAGAAGTGTCTTGAACTCCTTAGAGGAAAAATAAATGTGCCGATGAGATTAAAAGTAAAATTCAAACCATATGAAGATCATCTCTGAATATCTTCCATGTTATCTGTTAATGTATTATTATTGTTTTTTTTTAGTTTAAATTTCATTAACTAGAAGGTTAAACATCCTACCTTCCTTAGTTCTAGGAAGTTGGCCGGCTTACTTAACCTCTATGTGCTTTAATATAATCCTCATTAAAATGGTAATAATAATATACTTGTTGTGAGTTAAGGTATATAAAGAGCTTATGATGTAATGTATATAAAATGCTTAGAAAAGTACCAAACATGTAGGGCCACAAAAGTGTTTGCAATTATAATTTTTCTCATTATTCCCAAGGTATATTAATTTCAAAACAATCGTGAGAAAAGTAAGTGTACTAGAAAATTATCATTTATGTTAAGCCCTAGATAAAAATATTCTTTATAAGGACACCTGGGTGGCCCAGTCAGTTAAGTGGCTGCCTTCAGCTAGGGTCATGATCTTGAGGTCCTGGGATTGAGTCCTGCATCGGGCTCCTTACTCAGTGGGGAGCCTACTTCTCCCTCTGCCTGCCTCTCCCCCTGCTCATGCACTCTCTCTGTCTGACAAGTAAATAAAATATTAAAAAAATATATTCTTTCTAGACTTAAGTACTGTGTAAGAAATTTCAAGCTACTTTATCTGAATTACTAGTATGTTTTAGTCCATGTTTCTCCTTTTGCTTTCAATTAAGATACTTCAAAATTCAATTTATATTTAGCAATTGCAAATGTTTGGAATATTGAAAACTACTGGGGCGCCTGGGTGGCTTAGTCAGTTAAGCTGATTCTTGATTTCAGCTCAGGTTGTAATCTCATGGTCATTTGTGAGATTGAGCCCTGAGACAGGCTCCATGCCTAGCACCAGGACTGCTTAAGACTATATGTTGACTAACTGAACATTAAAAAAAAAAAAAGAAAATATCCTCTCTTTTCAATTCTCTTAGTTTCAATTTTTATGTAAGTGGGAAAATAAAGGATACATTTTGGAGAAATGTTTAAATAAGTAAACATTTAAAGGTTTTTAAATTGACTGGTTATGCCCACACATACAGTCAATTCATTTTCAGGAAAGATTTTAAGAATACACAATGGGGAAAGGATAGTATCTTTAATAAATAATACTAGAAAAATTGGATAGCCATATATAATGAAATTGGACCCCTATCTTACACAAATGTCAACTCAAAGTGGATTCAAGTCTTGAACATAAGACCTAAGATAATAGTATCTTAAATAGTCATAGCCAGCTCAATTCAACCAGACATTTCCTTGTATATCATCTTATATTACATTCATTTTATTTAATGACTGTGAGACAGCATTTCCAAAATGATAGTCAGTGCCCAGTTCATGGTTATTCTTTCATTGACTATATCATGTCGTTTCAGTGCATCCTTACTGGTAATTATTTGCTCCTGGTATTCTAATGACTTCAAAAAGGCATAAAATTCTAAAGAAGGTCTAGATCCTCAATGTTTAAAAAGAAAAATGTGATCTTAAATATCTTCGTCTGCCAGAGTTAGGTAGTTTTATTTGTATTGTTTAGTAAAGGCTCCTTACAATTTCCTATGAAGGCTGTGCTGAAAGCACACACAATATAACTTCCTCCAAAGCCCTGATCTTTCAAATGTAATATCTTCTGAGCAATTTTTTTTAAGATTTTATTTATTTGACAGAGATCACACATAGGCAGAGAGGCAGGCAGAGAGAGAGGGAAGCAGGCTCCCTGCTGAGCAGAGAGCCCAAAGTGGGGCTCGATCCCAGGATCCTGGGACCATGACTTGAGCTGAAAGCAGAGGCTTTAACCCACCGAGCCACCCAGGCGTCCCTCTTCTGAGCAATTTTTATATAAGCCCAAAATGCTCTAAAAAATAACATCTTAAATTTAAGGAACATCATAGTATAATGTTGAAAGTGCTTCCTACTCTTTGCCCTCAATTGCAGTCTCTATATACATTTTTTAGTCGATTTGAGCTGCTATAACAAAACTACCACAGACAGGATGGTGTATAAACAACAGAAATTTGTTTCTCACACAAATTTCTTGAGTCTCAGAAGTCTCAGAAGACCAAGAACAAGATACCAGCAGGTTTGACGAGGGCCTGTTCTTGGTTCATCACTGACTATCTTCTCACTGTGAACTCATGTGGTGGAAGGTCTCTTTTACAAGAGCACCAGTCCCATACGTGAGAGTTCCTTTCTCATCATCTAATCACTTCTCACAGGTCTCACCTCCAAATACTGTCACATTTGGAATTAGCGTTCAACATACAAATTTTGGGGATACATAGCCCTTCACTCTGTAGCAGTACTTAAAGGAAGATAAACTTGAGATTAAGTAGTAAAACTCAAGTAGCAGTCCAAAAAGGGTTAATAGTGCCTCCTAATGTCTATGGTTGTCCAGTTGGAAATAATTTCCAGCTCCCATCCAATTTGGTTGCCAACCCTGCAGCAAAACTTAGTCCAGTATAAACTATACCATGTTTCCCTCCTTTGCACCTTCAATTCCTGCTAATGGGTAGAAGAAGAATGTGGACCGAAAAAAAAAAAAAGAAAAAAAAAGTGTAGGACATGAAGTTATTTTTCGTGGAAGGATAAAAACACATTAAGGAAAATGTAGCACCTCAATGCAACAGCATAGTGTGAACCCCATTCTAAAGTGGCTGTCTCCAGGTATTTTCCCTAAAACACTGCTTAAAACAAAGTCTCTTTAGAAGTAGAGTTTTTTTTTTTTAATTTGAAGACTAAATATAGAGCATATGCAGTATAAATTAATTTTCTTAGCAGTTAGTATTAAACACTAAGATGTGGAAGCTTAACAGTCCACAGTATTACTGAGGGCGAGAGTGTCCCATGTCCAAAGAGGATGATCATTAGAAATTAATGGGAGACTCACTTGTCAGGGACTATAACTGATATTTTTACAGAGAAAGAATTAAGAAATAATGTAGAAGTTGTATAGAATTGTGCTGTTTAATTAGGCTTAAAGAACTCTTAACTATACAATTATACTGCATCACTCTCAGAACTAACTTTATTAACATTAAATTTTATAAGCAGTACATTTATTCATTCATTCATTTATACATGTCAGACTTTAGAAACTATGGTAGGAGTTAGGTTGAATTTATCTTGTATATATCTCTGGGTATAAAATATTCCTTTTTTTTGAGGGGGAGTGCAGAGGGAGAATGTGAAGCAGCCTCCCTGCTGAGCTGGACCCCCCCGCCCCCTCCACCACAGGGCTCAGTCTCACATCCCTGAGATCATGACCTGAGCCGAAATCAAGAGTTGAATGCTGAAATGACTGAGCCACAAGGCACCCCAAAATATTCCTTTTTCTTTCTTTCTTTCTTTCTTTTTTTAAAATAATGGATGAGCCTGATCTAAATGATCTAAACTTATACAAGTAAAACTGTAGTGCAGAGTTTTCTTCACCTAGAAGGTTATGTAAAAAAACAATACTATGCAGCCATCAAAAGAAATGAAATCTTGTCAGACATGGATGGAACTAGAAGGTAGTATGCTTAGCGAAATAAGCGGAGAAAGACAACCATGATATGAGGAAGTCGAGAAGCAACATGGGGAGTTTGGGGGGTAGGAAAAGAGTAAACAAAGACAGCAACAAAGAACACACTGGCTGTGCCTACATTCCATAATGAAGAGTCTTACTGTTTTGAATCTATACTTACACGTTAGAGCTAGCAGGAGATACGCAATTTGTTTTGAAGACATTTTGAAATCTCATTCACTAAAAGCAAACAAATTGGTGAGATTTCTTAAACTGTGTGAATAAAGAAAGAATTTCTGATGGATGCTTCATCTCTTCTTTGAATACGATTTGTACTTGTTTTGTTCTTTTCCATGATATTCTCTTCCAGTTTTAGGACCTTTGATATTAATTGTAGGATGTTCCCATTGTCTAATACTTGCTTTCAGTGAAGTCAAATTTTAAGTCAATGCCTATAGGTGAGTCTTTGTCCCTGTTATTAGCTATGCTAATGGTTTACTGTCTCATTTGGTTATTAATAAGGGCTGGATATCTGTTACTGGGGCATTGGTCCCTTCTCTTTTATTCTAGTTCTCAGATCAAGGAATCTTATTATCAGTCTCTCCATTGGACCTGGTAATTGGTTGCCGCACTGCTACAGGGGATGGATGCTATTCTTAACTTGAATATTCTCTTTGTTTTCAGCAATAAGAGATACCTGATTATCTGTTGTGGACCACTGAGTACCTATATACCTCACAGGACATGGGTTTCATTGATTTTCAGTTTTGTTGCCTTCTCAGTTTTATCCTAGTTGTTAGATCTCATTTTTCCTATCCCCCAAGTTGCTGAGAAAAATAATTTTCCTTATTGCCAAAATTCTAGATAGAATGTCTGATTATCCAGATTACTCCCTATAATTCTTCTCTAAACTTTGATTTAATATAAGGAAATATTCAAGAGAAATTACGTGTTCTTGGTGCAAAAGAATCTTTGAATCCATGTTTTTCACCTGCTCGTGATACAACACACTGGGATTTGTGTCTGCATCTTTGGTAGATTTGGAGAATTACACGGATCTCTTTTCCCCAACCATACTCTCACCCCATAACCTTGGTCCCTGTATGCATTATGAGTTTTCAATGTATTGTTTCAATATATAGGCTGTTAACTATTAAAATGTAGCAAAGGAAAGTTAAGTTTCCTTGGCTGAGGTAATAAGACAAGGCAATAACGGAGTCCCGGGGGTTTTCTTTCATACCAGCAAAGTGCTTTTAAAGCAGTTTCACCAGCAGCATGTATGTATTTTTCTAAACACTCACCAAACTATTCAATATATTACTAAATAAAACTCTGCAGAATTTTTGTTTCAAAAGAGTTAATGTTAACACATGCATTCTCGGTCCATTCCATGATACTCAAACAGCAAAGCGAACTAAGAAATATAGACTAGCATTTCACATAACATGGTTGTTGGGTCAGTAGCATATACAACTTGTTAGAAATGCAAATTCTTAGACCCATTCCCAAACTTACTAAATCACAAACTTTTCAGGGTAAAGCCCAAAAATCTGTGTTTTGACAACTCGTGGTGGCCATGAAAATATGACACTCAGAGGGCTGCCTGGGTGGCTCAGTCAGGTAAGCTTCTGCCTTCGGCTAGGGTCATGATCCCAGGGTCCAGGGACTGAGTCCACACCCAGCTCCTTGCTCAGCAGGAAGCCTGTTTCTCCCTCTGCCTGGTGCTCCCCCTGCTTGTGATCTCTCTCACTCTTTCTCTGACAAATAAAATCTTTTTTTTTTTTTTTTAAGATTTTATTTATTTATTTATTTGACAGACAGAGATCACAAGTAGGCAGAAAGGCAGGCAGAGAGAGAGGAGGAAGTAGGCTCCCTGCTGAGCAGAGAGCCCTATGTGGGGCTCCATCCCAGGACCCTGGGATCATGACCTGAGCCGAAGGCAGAGGCTTTAACCCACTGAGCCACCCAGGCGCCCAAATAAAATCTTTTTTAAAAAGTATGATACTCAGATCTGTTGAAGGGAGCAAAATTAACTGATGGCCCCAACTGCAGCCCTTTTGGATTTGCCTGTTTTTTGCCCCAAAGGCTGCTCCTAGCCAGTTACTGAATGGAGTGGATACGCTAATGGAGGCATGTTCACAAGATGTTGAACTCCTTAACAGGTAACTTTGGCTCACTTTGGCACCATTCTTGACAAAGCGTTCTTAGAACTGTGCTGCAGTCTGAGACTCCTTTCTGTCAAATATCCTTTCCTTTTTCCTCCTCTCACAAGGGTCACACTCACCTCCTGGTCTGAATGCTTACCCCACTACCCTACCTAGTCTGACTCCCTCCCCTTCATCTTTATCATGCATTTTCTCCAATTCCTCTCTTGTACCTCCAATTTCATTTTAGCTTTAGCTTCTCAGAGGACCCTCACTAACTCAAATGATTCAGGAAAACAGGGAGTGCACATGTGATTTTGAAAGAACCTAAATTAACAGTCAAACTCTTCAGGTTCTCTGATGTGCACTGCAGTTTGGGAGCTATAGCTGTAGACATTTTCCATTTCCTTTATAGTTATCTGCGGTGCCAGGTCTGCATTCGGCTCAGGTCATGATCCCAGGGTCCTGGGATCTAGCCCTGAGTCAGGCTTCCTGCTTGCAGGAAGCTGGCTTCTTTCTCTCCTACAACCCCTCCTTGTGTTCCCTCTCTCGCTGCCTCTCTCTCTGTCAAATAAATAAATAAAAATCTTAAAAAAAAAAAAAAAAAAAGAGTGGATCACAGCCGTCATAACTGAGGGGATTGCCAAATATTTTGTACTTGAGGGTAGGTCCTCAGAGGATAACTGAATTCAAGGGGAAATTGACAAAGGTAATATTTAACTATAGCTATTAAAGCTTGAAGAAAACTGAAGGGAAAGATAAACCAAATCTACTCTCAATCAGCACAACTCATTCTGCTACAGAATCCTGTAAAGAAAACAAATCAACATAGAAAAGAACTTGAGAATACATGGGTGTTTTGGAATAATGAAAACAAAAGTGAATTCTTGTTTCAGAAGCTTAGCTGGTCAATATTAAACTATCCTTTTCTGTGATCCTCTAAAACCTTCTTATCCTGAATTCATGTTTATTACATTATTCAGGGCACTGCATTTACGGTAAACAAGGTGCCTGCCATGATTATGTGACATTGGAAGCAGGAAAGGTTCTTTTGAAAAGCTCTCAAATACTCACTGACACCATGTGCACACTTGGACTTTTACTTTTCTCACTTTATAAATCTTGCAAGGAGTGATGTTTAGAGATCCTGTGGAACATATTCAGAGAGAAAACAATCCTGCCTTTTAAAGTAAGTAAACTGTGAGCGGGTGAAAGAAGACACGTACAGTGTTTTTTCTCATTTTTACAAATGTTGTTTGCCGGTACCACTTGTTAAAGAAAGGTATATATATTTTTAAACACAAATTCTTACTGTTTTTTTTCAATTACTTAAACCTTTGCTTTCATTCCTTGTGGTCAAGGATGGCGTGATACACTGAGTGCTGGAGACTATTTCATACTCTGCAGTCATGAGAAACCGAAAAATGTACTCTGGTATCCAGGCCTTTTCTACATTAGAATTGATTTCATCATTCTTAGTAAATTCTTATCTTTTTTGTTTGCTTGTTTGCTTTGAGTATGTACCCTTGTATATATTTTTTTTAGTTAAAGTGGATTCTTTTTTTTTTTTTTAAGATTTTATTAATTTATTTGACAGACAGAGATGACAAGCAGGCAGAGAGAGAGTAGGGAAGCAGGCTCCCTGCTGAGCAGAGAGCCTGATGCGGGGCTTGATCCCAGGACCCTGGGATCATGACCTGAGCTGAAGGCAGAGGCTTTAACCCACTGAGCCACCCAGGTGCCCCTAAAGTGGATTCTTTATGCAAAGCTATCATTAAATAACTCATTGAATACATTGCTTTTTTAAAGCTAGGTTTGATGAAATGGTTTTTATTCCATTCTTTTTGATATTTAAGTGGAATTTGACATAGAAATCCTATCCTGTAGCTCAAGCCTGATTTTCCACATCTTTTGTCTGAACTATTTAACTAGTGGTTTTCTTTCCAAAAGCACTAAAACATAAAAATGGGCTCTGTTGATAGTCATGAATGCCTATAGGTGAGTTTTTGTCCCTGTTATTAGCTATGCTAATGGTTTACTATCTATGGCTTACTATTGGTGTTTGTATATGCCCATACTCATTATTGAACATATTAAATGTGTGCAGTTTTTTTGATTATAAAATTATCCCTCAATGAAGTTGCTAAAGAAAAGAGTTAAGACTCTGATCTTATGTTTACATCCTGTCATTTAACTATAAATACTATTAGACTTTTGAGATTTTCTTCATCCGTATAATGGATGAGAAATATATAGTATATACACTAAAAGCCCTTTTATGTTAATGTTATTACTGCAGAAATTTGTGGGTTAATAAAAATTCAGAAAAGTAAGAAATAAATTTTTAAAGGCACATACATGACTAAATTAAAATACATTAACTTAAAATTTTAATGCATGTTCAAATGCTAATAAAAAGTGCTTACTTTTAACTTGCTTGTATTGAATGATGTTCTGATGTTCTCTTAAAATAAACCATCACAAAGTATATATTCTCTGAGGGAAATAAAGGCTCTGTGAAGAAATATGAAGGAGATATTTTTCTAGGTTATTGACTTTCTCCCAGTCTTTTATGCTTGCCTCTTCTCTGCTTACTTAACAAATGTTTAAGTGTCTCTGACTTATTGAGTGTGTTTAAAGCATTCCATAAAGTTTTCATATGGAAAATTAAAAATACTTTTTTGTACTTCTAAAAATTATGACTTATTTTATAATTGTAAATTTCATAGAATGTGTAAATCTTAAATGTGCAGCTTGATATAATATTAAATATGTGTATGCTTCTGTAACTCTTAACCAACTCAAGATACAGAACATTTCCTTCACTTCTGAAGTTTCCCTTCTGCCTCTTACCCCTCTATTTAATATCTATACCCCCCTCAATGTTACCACTCTCCTGACTTCGATCACCATAGATAAATGTGACCAGGTGTGAACTTCAAATAAATGGAGCCATACAGTAAATACTTTTTTCTTCTACACAAAATGTATGGATAAATCACCAAAAATCTATTTTCTTGCACTTATATGTGATTAGTTTTCTTACTATGCAAATTATTACAGTGACAGTGGGAAACAGCAAATTAGGTTTCTCACCGAAGGAAAATGAAATTGATAAACATACCCGATTTAGATGATTTGGGTAATGAGCTTTGCAGCTTTTCAAGGTGATGGCATTTGGGTGAGACTTTGGAATTTGAGTTAATGCTGGAATGAGATAAGACATTTGGGGATGGTGGGTTGGTAAGAATGTATTTTGCATTGTAGGATGGATTTGAACTTTGAGGGGAGACGGTGGGTGCACTGTAATGGGTTGAATAGTGCCTGCCAAAATATTCCTCTACACAGAACCTCACAACGTGCCCTTATTTGGAAATAGGATCTTTGCAGATGTAATCAGGTTAAGATGAAGCCACATTAGATTAGGGTGTGTCCTAAATATGATATGACTAGTGATCCCATAAGAAGAGAAAGACACAGATCTAGACACAAGGGAGAAGGCCATGTGAAGACTGAGGCAGAGATAGGAGTAATGCCAAAGAATTCCAAAGATTGCTCTGTAAGGATTTGTCCCTCTATCCTTTATAGAGAACATGGCCCCATGAACAGCTTGATGTCAGACACCTAATCTCCGATAGTATGAGAAAGTAGTTTTTTTTTTTTTTTTCTAAGCCATCAAGTTTGTGGTAATTTTCTATGACAGGCTTAGAAACAAAAGCACACGTTCTTGTTTTTGTTTTCAATTTTTGTTGATTTTACTACTCTTGATGCTTTACAGCCCAATGCAGTTTCAATACTCTTAACAAGGTTAGTGTCTGTCTAAAAAACCTGTTTACAGGATGACTTTTTCTAGCTTAAAAACACGCCATTTATCACAGGTTTCAAGGGCAAATTTTTAATCCAGAACAAAGTCTTTTAAAATCAGAAATCAACTTTATTCTTAATCTCAATCACTTACTTCCATCTTTTCTCACAAAACACTCACCTTTCCCTCATACTTACCTGCTTCTCTCTCCTTTCTTCCTGTGTGCATGCCTGTCCCACTTTTCTCTACCAAGGCTGAACCTCGAAGCATCTATACCTTGAAAGTTCTGAGTGCATTTTAGATAGCTTCCCCTAGGCAAGCTCACTGTGAAGCCCTCTTCCTTTTTTGAGTTCTGCATCTGAAAGATTGCTTCCCTTTCTCTGTTATTGCTACCCAAGAGCAGAATATGATTGTCACCTTCACCTCCCATTCCCTTCGCTTTCCATGGATGTATCATTTGGCCTGCCCAGACTTCTCCTTGACAAGGTACACAACACAGAAATACTTTCACAGCATGAGTTTTTCTACTAATCACATTTTCAAGAAGCCCTCTCTCCCTGAGTCTTCTGGTATGACTCCCACTGGGATGGGTGGCTCATGATAGGGCCTGCAGTACCCTTGAACTTGGCTTTCCTTCCTGCATGTTCCAGAGACTTTTCCCTTTAGCTTTCCTAGTTTAGATTCCATGTTTCTTTAGCCTTTGTATTTAGATTCTTTGGTCATAATCCTCCCAGGAGTTTTTGAGGTGCCAGGAAATGGGCTAATGCGTTTTCTCATTTGATTCACACAGTGCAATCTTATATGGTAAATGGCACTATTATCAATATTTTACAGATGAACAAAATAAGGTTTAGAGATCCTGAATACTTTGCCCAAGGCTACAGAACTAGAAAGGTTGGACTTAACCCCAGATCAATTTGAATGCAATTTATTCCTCTTAATCAGTATAGTATAATGGTATAAAGGGCAGCAGAAACTCTCTAGAGAGGTTCTTGTTTGTTGTATTATTATTATCTTTTAAATTCATGTAGTAATGGCAACTTAGTGATCTATGCCAAAAGGTAGCTCAGACAAATAATTGGCCTTGATTTAAATATGCTGATGAATCTAATTTTAGTTCTAAGGAGAACTATGACCAATACCTATAAGAATATGAATGAGCAGGATGCTATGTTTTATAGCAGTTTTGATACTAAAAATGAATAGAAAACATTTTTTTTTGCCTTTTTCATTTTATTATTTTTTTTTTATAAACATATAATGTACTGTTAACCCCAGGGGTACAGGTCTGCGAATTGCCAGGTTTACACACTTCACAGCACTCACCATAGCACATACCCTCCCCAATGTCCATAACCCTACCACCCTCTCCCTTACCCCTCACCCCGAAAACCCTAAATTTGTTTTGTGAGATTGAGTCTCTTATGGTTTGTCTCCCTCCCAATCCCATCTTGTTTCATTTATTCTTTTCCTACCCCCTACACCCCCCACATTGCATCTCCACTTTCTCATATCAGGGAGATCATATGATAGTTGTCTTTCTCCGATTGACTTATTTCGCTAAGCATAATACCCTCTAATTCCATCCACATTGTTGCAGACAGCAAGATTTCATTTCTTTTGATGGCTTCATAGTATTCCATTGTATATATAGACCACCTCTTCTTTATCCATTCATCTGTTGATGGGCATCTAGGTTCTTTCCACAGTTTGGCTATTGTGGACATTGCTGCTATAAACATTTGGGTGCATGTGCCCCTTCAGTTCACTATGTTTGTATCTTTAGTGTAAATACCCAGTAGTGCAAATGCTAGGTCATAGGGTAGCCCTATTTTCAACTTTTTGAGGAACCTCCATGCTGTTTTCTAGAGTGGCTGCACCAGCTTGCATTCCCACCAACAGTGTAGGAGGGTTCCCCTTTCTCCGCATCCTCACCAGCATCTGTCATTTCCTGACTTGGTAATTTTAGCCATTCTGACTGGTGTGAGGTGGTATCTCACTGTGGTTTTGATTTGTATTTCCCTGATGCTGAGTAATGTGGAGCAGTTTTTCATGTGTCTGTTGGCCATCTGGATGTCTTCTTTGCAGAAATGTCTGTTAAGGTAATAGGAAACATTTTATAGGATTTCCTAAAAAAAGATTTTAAATTTATATTTTCATATGAAAGAAAGAATTTTAATATTTAAATCATTACATTGAAAATTACATTTCTGGGGCAAGTGGGTGGTATAGTCGTTTCAGCGTCCAACTTTTGGCTTCAGCTTAGGTCAGAATATAATGGGTCCTGGGATTCCTCTCCTTTCAGCTCCTGGTTGGGTTCCATGTTCAGTGGGGAGTCTATTTAAAAATTCTCTCCCTCTGCCCTCCCGCATGCTCACTCGCTCACTCTCAAATAAATAAATAAATCTTAAAAAAAAAAAAAAGAAAATTCAGTTTCTGTAGCATTAGACTATTCGAAAATTTGAGTAATGAGTAAAATGCATTTAAGAGTGATTCATAGTTAATATTCAATCTTAAACATTGTGCTTACATAGAAGTGTGTTAAATATTTTCACCAATTCAAAATATAATTTTGTTTTACATTGGAGTATTAAAACTTACTCAGACTGAAAGATATAAAAAAAATAACCTATATGAAATATGTGGTTTTCTAAATAATGTTAGATCTAGTATAGTAGACCAAGTAAGTTACACATTTACTGGATAACTCAGGAAAATGAAAGAAAATGTTAACGACATCCAGTAGCAAACATGCTTTTCTTTGTTCTTCACATTTCCATTTTTATTCATATAGACTGGGGAAATACAGAGGACCACCTATACTTGTTATCTCAGGAATTCAGCTTCATTTCAATTTTAACAGAATATCTATCAACTGAGGACTTTTCAACTCTATTAGCATAGGCTTCCTGATTTGCCAAATAAGTGGTAATGTGGCTACCTTTGTCAAGTAAGATTCATTTAGACTGCAAAACCAACGAGCCAAATCAATAGGGCTTAAGCAATACTAAAATTTATCTCTTTTGTAAATATCTTATGTATGTAGTCCAAGACAGTATGGAGGTTCTCCTCTATCATTCCTGGGGTGTGCTTCCCATTCTCATGATCCGGGAGGATGTAATTACCACATTCTAGGCAGCAAAGCAGAAGAAAGATAAAGTTAATACTTCCACATATATCATCTTATTGACCAGAATTCAGTCCTGTGGCCTCAAGAAAGATGCAAGGAAAGACTGGAAACATAATCCTTATTCTGGGTGACTGTGCACTCCGTTCATTTTAGTGGTTAGGCAAAGAGGCTGTAGAGAATGTTGAGTAAGAGTGACAACTCTGGAAATGGATTATTTGAATTTATGACCTGGGTTTGTCATTTACTTGCTGTTTGATCTTGAGAAAAATACAAAACTTCTCAATGCCTTTATTTCCTCATACGTGAGATAGGGATGACATTAACACATATCTTAGAAATAGTTCTGAAAATTTCATGAGTTATAACATGTAAAGTGCATGGTACATTTAAAATGTGCCGATAAATGTTAGATCTTAATATTTCTTTTTTTTTTTTTTCAAAAAAATTTTTTTAAATTATTATTTATTTGACAGAGATCACAAGTAGGCAGAGAGGCAGGCAGAGAAAGAGGAGGAAGCAGGCTCCCCGCCGAGCAGAGAGCCCTATGTGAGGCCTGATCCCAGGACCCTGGGATCATGAACTGAGCTGAAGGCAGAGGCTTTAACCCACTGAGCCACCCAGGTGCCAGATCTTAATATTTCATCTTAAGACTCCATCTTGGTATTTACCAACTAGCAGTGATCTGCTAATTAATATAATTAAACAGAGTGAAGATTTTTTTTTCCTCCCAAAGAACAACCAAATGAGTATAACAATATACCCTATATTATGTTTTGGTAAAGACTGATGAAAACATCTTGGATCTCCCATTAAACTATAGATTGAAGTTTGAAAGTTGCAAAAATAAAACCAGTGGATCCTTGACAAGATCCACAAATAGATTTTATTTCTACGTTTCATTTAACCATAAAAACATATTTTTAATTCCGAAATTTCATGTTCGTTATAACTTACAAAATAATAAAAGGATAATCTAGATATTTTTAACATGCCCAGTAAAAAAGAATCAGGCATTAAGTTTGCATTTATCATCACTATCATACCAAGACATATCATAATCGGGAGCAATTTTACGACAGTTAAAATAGATAGCACACTAGTATATGCATACCCACTTTAAAAATAAAAAGAAAACATCTGTTCTAGGAGCACCTGGGTGGTGCAGTCTGTTAAGTATCCGACTCTTGGTTTCGGCTCAGGTCATGATCTCAGGGTCTTGAGACTGAGCCCCACATCGGGATTCTTTCTGTATCTCCATCTGCCCTTCCCACTTATGCTCTCTTTCTTTCTCTCTCTCTCAAATAACTAAATCTCAAAAAAAAAAAAAGAAAAAAAGGAAAAAAGAAAACATTTGTTTTATAGGACTTAAACCAATTACAGGCTTTGAGATCTTGAGCACATTTTATATAATTTCTATATACCTGAGTTTCCTCCAAAATAAAGATAATAATACCATCTACCACATGAATTTGTAAAACAAACGGAATGAGTTAATGACAGTAAAGTTTATAAAAAGATGCAGGTACTATCTTTGTGTTTACCAACTTGCCTCACTTCATCAAATGTAGCACTGGTGATAACAATACAGACATTTTTATTACTAATTCACAGTGGAGAGACTTCCATACGTCTCAAGGCTAACCTGATCTTCATAAGAAAAGTCAGTTTTAGAGTGTCAAGATTCTCATAATTAAAACAAGTATTTAAGGATGGCTCTCAGGGCGCTTGGGTAGTTCAGTTGGTTAAATCTCTGCCTTCCACTCAGGTCATGATCCCAGCGTCCTGGGAGCGATGCCCTACCTTGGGCTCCCTACTCCTGATTCCTGTGAATATGGTATTTGAAAATGGGGTCTTTGCAGGTGTATATAAGGATCTTGAGATGAGATCATCCTGGATTTAAAGTTGGCTCTAAATCTAAGAAATTCTAAGAAGATAAAGGAGAGGGGTATTTGAAACACAGAGACACAAAGTGGGAAGCTCTGAGAACATGGAGGTAGAGAATGAAGGGACATCTACAAGCCAAAGATAGCAGAACCCACCAGCAGTTAGGAAAGAAGTGTATAACATATTATCTTACAGAGCCTTCAAAAGGAATCAACACTGCTCACACTTGATTTTAGACTTCTGGCCTTTGGCAAAGGGGAAATAAATTGTATTTTAAGCCAAAAAATTAATGGTAATTGATACGGCAGCCCTAGGAAACGAATATATTTTTGATATTTATTAGCACTGCGATTACAATAATTTAAATCAACACTGAATGTTTTTGAAAAAAAAATGACCTTTAAATGAAGACCATCTTTTAGTTTGAAAATTACTGGTATAATTAGCAAGTACTACTAGACAATGGGAAATGAGGCACTATAGTTTCTGAAAGAGTAGAAGATGGCTGGGAAGAACCTGGGAAACATCTCTTCTAAACTCTCATTTTATAGATGAAGTCTGCATTTGGACTTGAGCTGGGGTTGGTTTTCACTTTAGTTACCTTTCTTTAATCTGCATGCCTTCTGGTTAGTATCTCCAATGAGGAAATTAAAACTTTAAGAGGCAAAGGAATCAAATGGTGTATGTATGGTCTACAAACTAAATCATGTCTCCCATGCATGTATCAGTTAAAACTACAGCTTAATGATTACGGAAATCATGTCCTCAAAACTCTTATAATAAACAAAAGCTGCATTTTAAAAGAAACAAGTAAAAACAATTTTTTTTGGTTCCTTCAGAGGTTGCCAAGATACAGTATATGAAGATCTCAGGTTCTTGCTTTTAGCCCAATGAAACTTAGTTTTGTCACGATCAAGTTTTCTCTTTTGAGGTCTTTGTGCATATGTGTTTCTCCACGAAAAAGATATAAGGAAAGGTGTTTTATAAGAGTTTGCCTTTCAATATCTGAATACTCTTTTACTTTATGGGGTACTTCACTAACGTTTTCATTTTTGTCTTTATTTTCTGTCATAATAATGGATCTGCTGAGTAGTTATTCTTGGAACTGATGCATTCAGACAGCTTCAGGCCGGTGGATGGGAGTTGCTAGGGAACCTCACCTGTAGGGGCATTGCTGGGTCTCCCCCCATCTGAGAGTCTTATTTGGGGAGAACCTGAGGCAAAGACTACTTCTAACTCTTGTGTATTTGGGAATCCAAAAATAGAGAATTAGAAAGAATACTTGAGTGCTTAAAAAGAATGATCATGAAACAAAAACTCAGCATATCAATGTTTTATCTTCAGGCATTAGGTGTTATTTTTAAAAGACTTCTTTGAAAAATTTTAAATATCAGATCAGTCTTTTATTAAGATCTTAAAGTATGAGTCGAGAACATAACACATTTATTTCTTCTCTTTGTAGGCTCACCTTTCTAGCTCTTGAAACCACAGTTTCATAATTATTCATGTAATTCATGTAAGGGTTATTACATTTAAGTAACATTGTTATGATTATTTTCTTTGCCACCAGTCATTTTTTTTTTTAAAGATTTATTTATTTATTTATTTGTCAGAGAGAGAGAGAGAGAGAGAGGAGCGAGAGTGAGCACAAGCAGACAGAGTGGCAGGCAGAGGGAGAAGCAGGCTCCCTGCCGAGCAAGGAGCCCGATGTGGGACTCGATCCCAGGATGCTGGGATCATGACCTGAGCCGAAGGCAGCTGCTTAACCAACTGAGCCACCCAGGCGTCCCGCCACCAGTCATTTTTATAAAATCTTCAATCCTGGAGAAATGGTACAAAATGAATATTGAGAAATATACAGGTCTGTTGTGGTATTAGTTGATTCAATGTTATGTCCATATCTATTAGATAAGTATTGGTTATGATCCAGTTACAGAGAAGAGAGGAAAGCTGAAATATTGCCATTAGATTTGGGTCATGAGGGTATAGTAAATTTTTACACCTGACCTATTACCAGTTCTCTACTTGAAGACCTTGAAATAAGAGATGATTTCTAAGTGGGGGAGACAAGAGTGTAATTTTCTGCCCTTGTGCATTCCCTACTATCTTGACACCGGTCATCTCAGCACAAAAGGGGAGAGTTGGTTGGTTCAGAAATAAAAAGTGGTTTGTTAAATGTGTTCTTTGTTGGAGCAATTTTGTTCATTAGTTTGTTTTTTACCTAGAACCCAACAAACTGATGAATAAACATTCATGATAGTAGTGAAAGAACAGAAATGGTATAAACATTATTCTTCCAAGTTTTTTCTCTAGAGAATTTGGGTACAAAATACTATTTTGTCCATTTATATAATGTATATAGTTTTTACTATCCTCACACTCATTTTCATTCTTAGTTAAAACCACTTCTGTTTATTTTTATTGGGTAGGTGTTTGTGAATAGCTCTCAAATCTAGGCCATTCACTTATGATAGGTTTTTATGGAGAAAAATTTTACATGGTAAAAATACAACCCTAATTAGATAATTGGAAAAATACCTAAACTGCCTTTCATTTTACCTAAGTTTTTCAGCATTAGGTAGAAGAGATCTAATCAGTGACTCTTTCTAACCAAGGCAGATGGGATGAGTGCAGAAGTATGGAAATCACTCAGGTGACACCAGCCTTTCTTTCTAACTGCACTGACCATCACCTGCTTAAGTAACCTCCTGAAAAGGGTCAATTATGAATGTGGGAATCATGATTTTATTTTAAATGAAATAACTTAGACTGTACTTATTGCTGTGGACCATGTTTTGCTTCATAGGAACTATTTTATTTTCATTCACACTAAGCAAGCAACTTACTTAGTTCTATTTGTTATTCCAAAGAGTTCTTTGGATGTAAGACATGAATTCAAATTAGTAGATCAGGAATTTTTATTGAAACTCTTGTGAATCATACATACAAAAACATTCATATACACATGATTAACAATATATTAGTAAGAAAAGTACATAAGCCTCTTAATAGAAGTTTTGGATTTCCTGTTGTAGAGAAATAAAGCTAGGCTGTATCAAAGAGTTAGTTACAGTTGAGATTTAGGATGGTTCTTATTGACAATACTTGTGACTAAGGAAGAAACTATCCTAATATTTGGAAATCATTCTCCTAAGCTTTGAGAGAGGTATAGAACACTCAATGTGAAACGAGGTATTGTGTAACAAAGTACAGAAGAAATTTTGTTAGAAAACTGGTTTTACATGCTTGTTTTTACTACTTGGTTATCTTTTTCTATGTGTCTTAATTGAAGTCCCCAGAAAAAGCCCCCATTTCTGTGCAACCTGATTAATCCAAACAAATGCCAACAATTGACAGAACTTTCTTTGATCACAAGATTGTTCTTTACTTTTTTTTAAGGTCTCTCATTTTTTAAATTAAAAGCAAGACGGGGCAACATTCTATAGTTCAGTAGTTCAAATTTAGTTTCCCATTAAGTATATTATAGACTTTTTGTGATAAGACTTGAGAAGAATTAGAGGGTCATTTCCACATGGAAAGCTATGCCCATAAATGCCTGGTCCCCTTAAATAGAAGCCAGTTAGGAAGGCTAGTGAGCAGTGCTGGAAGTCCTGAGCTAGCATTGTAGGATTAGGTATGCAGAGAAATAACATGTGTTTTTCAAATATTTAGGTGAGGAAAATATTCAGAGATTGATGATACATTAGATGGGGGATGATGGAAAAGGAGTTACTAGGGGAGCCTCTGAGATCTGTGTTATATATCTTTGGTTTTTTTAGCAAGGAATTTCTTGTGAACACAAATGTATCTGATATTAGTCCTATTTTCCTAGTTCTTATTTCCTGGTTATCATGCTTTTCTCTGCCTTTTTGTTTTGTTCTCTACCATTTCTAATTTAGTTATAGTTGTTCCTTTGTTTTCAAATTTATAATTCTATTCCAGTTTCATTTTATGAGTGATTAACTTTTTATTTTTAGCAAACATAGTTTTTAGTTTTTATTTTATCATTTCTATTCCTGGAGAAGAAAACCTTTAAGCATATTTTTACCTACTCACCTCCTGTACTGACATCCCAAAATCTGTTATAATCTGGGGGTCTTTTTGCTTTTTCCCCCAAAATATAAATTTTATTATATTTTTTTAAAAATATTTTTTAACGGGGCGCCTGGGTGGCTCAGTGGGTTAAAGCCTCTGCCTTCAGCTCAGGTCATGATCCCAGAGTCCTGGGATCGAGCCCCGCATCGGGCTCTCTGCTCAGCGGGGAGCCTGCTTCCCTCTCTCTGCCTTCCTCTCTCTCTGCCTGCCTCTCTGCCTACTTGTGATCTCTGTCTGTCAAATAAATAAATAAAATCTTAAAAATTCCAAAAAAAAAAAATATTTTTTAACATTTAAAATTTTATTTTTTTTTCATTTTTTTAACATTTTATAGTAATCTCTACACCCTTGGGGCTTAGACTCACAACCCTGAGATCTAGAGTCACATGCTCTACTGACCAAACCAGCCAGGTGTACCCTCTGTGCTCCAGATTTAAATTTTAAAAGCATCTTTCTTTTCAAAATATTTTCTTAAAAAGTCAGTGAGTCTTTATAATGAGGTTATTAAAAATAGTTTATCATAATTCTGTGTTTTATCTGTTATTCATAATTATTTCATGCATATCAAATTATACATCCCTGTCCTTGTTTTTTGGAGGGTTGGGAAATGGAGTCTTTATTCTGATTTAATTAACTAGAATCATTTCTTGTGTATTCCTTTTTCTTTTGCCCCTGGAAATGGCAAGATTCTGTAGAGAAGAATGTTTGACATGTTCATGGTAGTGTTAAATATGTTAAGCCTAACAACTGGCAAATATTAGATACTCAAAACTTGGTTGAATAAAGGGATGAAAGGGATTTTTTTTATTTCTTATATATTAAAAGATAAATCTGATGCTCAGAATATTTGGCTTTCAGATCTATCTAAATTTTTTAAATTTCTTTTTTGCCATTTTTATTACAATAAGTAAGATATCTGGTAGGAGGTGGATTCATACATCTTTGGAAATACATGGTTTTAAGATATTGATACTTGCCAAATTCTCTTTAACTTTTTAAAAAAACTGATTATTTAATTAGAATATATCTAAATATGCAGAGAAATATTTCTTTTTCAAAGTGTGATTTTCTTCCTTAAGATAGGAAAATTACCTTCTAATATTTTTTAAGGTACCTGTTCTAGATAGATTTTGCCACTTCTTTCCACAATCATAGAATTAAAATATCTGAGGAGTAGGCAAGGAATCTTTTTTTACCCCTAACTAGCCACAGTTGATTCTGCTGCTTTATAAGGTTTGAAAATCACTATTGTATGTAATATTGAAATAAGTAAAGCATGATATTTACAGTAAGAAAAATATTGGGCTTTATATGGTGGGATAAATTATGAGCATAACAATAATTGGGAGTGAACCAGTTAGAGAAGAGATGTAAGGCATAATTTTAAGATGTTGCTAAATATTGATATATTTTAATTTTTGCTTCCAAATTTGTATACTGGTGTCTTAGTGCTTTCAACTTTGAAATTCCATTCCAATGACTTCCTTTGAAATCCCAGAAAGCAGGCTAACCAGGGGAATCTCATATATGTAAATTTGTATGTAAATATAGTTATATGTACACATATGTTCCAGATAGATATGTGTATACAAAAATGAAGTTATTTACTTTATCTCTCTCCCTCTCTCTGTCTTTATTTAGCTATTATCTATCTACCTATCTGATTTCCCATGTTAGCATGTCATTTGCATAGAGATTTACTCTGCATTATAGTCAACCTGCCATTGAGGCTACTCAGGACACCAAAGGGAATAGTGGTTATTATGAGACAGTTAATGTCCTATAGTTCCTCTCTAAAAAAAAAAAAAAAAAGTAGATTGGTATTGAATTAATTGTAACTGACCTATTTGTTTCTCATAAGTTTAGCTATGGAGCAAACAGATTTACATTGTGTTCTTATATTTATCTTTTCTTTTAAGTCAGAACTAAGTAAATGAAATGCTTTTTAAAAAAGAGCCAAATATTTCATTTTGAAAACAGAGATATTTGATTGCATTCCCCTAGATCTAAATTTGAAAAATTTAATTTTGAAAAGCAATTCAAATTTTCACAAAGATGTTTACTCAATCTTGATAAAAATCCTCCCAGGGAAATGGATGGATTTTTAAAATACAACATCTGAAATTTTTTCCCATTTTGTCTTTTTTGGATTTGTTAATAATATTGTACTATAACATATTCTTAAGTGAATTCTCTGCTAAAGTACAAGGCTTCATAGAGTTCTGATTTTTTTATATATTTACTTTTTTTTTTTTTTTTTTTAAGAGAAAGTGTGCAAGACCATGTGTGAGCTGGGGAGGGTCGGAGGGAGAGAGAGAATCTTCTCGGCACAGAGCCGAGGTCAGGCTCCAGGACCCTGAGATCGTGATCTGAGCCAAAATCAAGAGTTGAGCACTTAACCAACTGAGCCACCCAGGTACCTCTATACCTTTAATTTTTATAAGTGTTTCTACTGAGATGTGTAATGCTTTTTTTTATAATGAATTTTATATATATGCCTGATGATGTTCTCCTAACATCAGGAAGGCAGTAAACTTTGCGTTTGTTTCTTACATGTGAAGAACTATTTAGTATTATAGGATATTTATGCTGAAAGTGATACTCAGGATCATCTAACTTCTGCACTTCATTGTATTATTTCAGTCAATGAAAAAATGCACGTGAATTATTCACAAGATGGCAGGCATTATAAATACAAAGAATAAGCCCCTGAAATTCTACAGAGTTGAGCAGAAAAGCCACAAGAAACATAAAACCAAATACTGTTAGGTGAACCTTTAGGACATACATGCAGCTCTAGCCTTTATCCTTCCACTGCCTCTCAGCTGCCATGCACATTTATGCATAATTGATTGAGCAAGAAATGCAATATGGCCCTAGAAGACAAACCAAAGCCATCTGAAACCATGAAATTATTCTGACAGTAGAATCATTAATTTATAACAAATAAAATGAATTCATTAATATTATCTTACTTCCATCTTCTTTACACTACCCACGTGGAATAACATATATTTACTGAATAGCTACATAGAAGAAATCTCCTAGTGCCTAAAGAATCACTATTTCTTTTACGTAATTTAGTGGTTCTCAGTTTAAATGAAAGGTGCACATGATGATATATAAGAAAGCATAATGAAAATATTCTAATTCTATTTATTTTATCTAAAGTATCAGATATCAAACATTTTTCCTAGTTAATATTTAGTTTGATACTGGTGCCTTCATTCACTCATGTTTTTTGTAGATAGCTTTATTATTGTCCGTCATCTCTCTTTAACCCATTCTATACTGATTTTTGTTCTTCTTCATTTAGTTTAAGAAAAAGAAAGTATTTAATGAATTTGTTTGTGAGAACAGGCTTTATCTTAACCAATATGGACTGTTGGTGGGCATGCTTCTGACTCTCGTCTAAGTCAGAAAAACACTGATAAAAAATGTGCTTATTCCCTTTTTCCTCCTCTCTCAAACATATTATACTGCACCTCAGATGCAGTTTTGATCCTCTGTCACAATACAGGCCATGGAGAATTTGAGTGAAATGATTGATCTGGAAGTAGGGTCCCATCTGTTAGCTTCTCACATGGGATGTTAATCTTCAAAGCTGAAAATTCATAAGGATGGAGGTATAACTATCCTGAGATACAATACAGTGTTCAAAAATTGAATGAAGTAATTTATCTAAAAGAAGCAGCTGGGTATACAAGGATATTTATGAAAGTTCGGTATAATAAATGTTCAGTACCTACAGTAAAATTCTTAGAAATCTTTTTCAAGCTACCTAACTTGAAGATGTAATTTGGAAAAAGTTCATCTAAAATTACTCATCCTATGTCTTCAACACATTAATTAGGGTTAATTAAAATACCATTTATATTCATTAAACTCTAGTACAAAATAGTATTACTAATAATAGTATTTCTTTTGAATCATAATTATCTGGAGAGAGTTGTAAGATGTTTATCCTCGTGGGACCAGAGCTTCCAGGATTTTGACTTTTACTTTTTTAACATTTTATTCCTATGTCCGATCAGTTATCAATTTTCGTTTCTTAAAATAGAGTTCCTCTTTAATTTTATGCCAATATTCAGTAGGGAGTCTGTCAGATTTAAATATCTACCTATATTTTTTTCTTGAAATATTAAGATCAGTAGGTTATTTGACATATTTAGTACACATAAGAAATGTAGGGAAAAGGTTAACTCATTGTGATGTGTATTACTCAGATTTACCTGTATCACAACTGTAAATTTTTTAAGAAACACAAAAATCTTTACAAAGAAAATATTTATTTTTTTATTTTTTAATTTAATTTCTTTTTTTTTTTCAGTGTTCCAAAATTCATTGTTTATGCACCACACCCAGTGCTCCATGCAATACATGCCTTCCTTAATAGAAAACATTGATAGCTTATAAATTGGGTCCTATTCCTCCATTTCTCTTGGAGAGAAAGAGCTAATATTTGAATCTTTTGGCTACTTGAGTAGAATGTGCTTTCATAATTCTTTCTTATTTCTAATTTTGTGTCTGACTTTTCTACATTCTTGTAACAGCAATTTCACTATTTGAAAATGACAACGTATTTTATTTTATTTTATTTTTTAAGATTTTATTTATTTATTTGACAGAGAGAGAGAAAGATCACAAGTAGGCAGAGAGGCAGGCAGAGAGAGGGAAAAGCAGGCTCCCTGCTGAGCAGAAAGCCCAATGCGGCCTCTATCCCAGAACCCTAAGGTCATGCATGACCTGAGCCAAAGGCAGAGGCTTAACCTACTGAGCCACCCAGGCGCCCAATGACAGCATATTTTAAAAAAAGAACTATAACTTCCCATAATAGCACAAGGTCTGCCATTTTTCATATCCAGCATACTCTGAAGGGTTTACTGAAAAGATTGTGTATTTGTGCTCTAAGGTAAACAGTACTGCCCTCCAACAGAACTTTATGGGCAGGTTGGGGGTTTCCCTTTGGATTTTCTGGGGAAACATTAACCATCTTTATACCACTCACAGTGGCTCCCACCATAGGGTTGCTGAATAAAAAGGAAATTGACTTCAAAGATGGTGCCTGCTAGTTTAAGCATTAATCCTGGTGATAATTATTTTGGCATTCATATTTGGAACCACTGTTTTTTCTTTCCTTATTCATGACATATCAATAATAAGGCCCTCAGATGCTTCTCCAGGGACCCAAAGTAATTTTCTGGTACTCTATCTAATTGATATTCTGAGACAGACCATCCTAAATATAATCAGTTAGTGAAAATGCACATAGTCATTTTCCCATGATGGACAAGTAGACACACTAACTTGTTCATTATTTGATTTGATTTCTTTATGTATAAAAAATGATTTATTTACAGACAAATAATAATGTATTTATCTTTTTTTTTTTGAGGTTTTATTTATTTATTTGACACAGAGAGAGAAGTCACAAGTAGGCAGAGAGGCAGGCGGGGGTGGGGGGAGCAGGCTCCCCGCTGAGCAGAGAGCCCAATGCGGGGCTTGATCCCAGGACCCTGAGATCATGACCTGAGCTGAAGGCAGAGGCTTTAACCCACTGAGTCACCCAGACGTCCCTGTATTTATCTTTTTATAAAAGATTTTATTTGTTTATTTTGGAGAGAGAGCACAAGTTGGGGGAGCAGCATAGGGAGACGGAGAAGCAAGCTTCCCACCAAGCAAGGAGCCCGATGTGGGCCTCCATCCAAGGACCTGGACACCATGATCCGAGCCAAAGGCAGACGCTTAACCGACTGAGCCACCTAGGTGCCCCAGTAGTGTATTTATCTTAATTGATTACAGAAAGTTCTCTAAATTGTCAAAGTTCCTTACTCAAAAGAAATCTGTCTAGTAGATAAAATTTTGGTTTCCTTATAATTTTGAAGTCTTAATGATATGGAAATGGCTTGGAAAGTTAACACATCACACGAATATCCCAAATGGTCACCACTCTTAAAGTTCACAATTTTGGCATCAATTTTGCATCCCTGATATTCTTATTTAGAATAATTAGGAGCTATATAAAGATGAAATGGAACATCATCATACTACTTACTATTATTTATTACATTCACTTCTCTTTTTCAATTACTTACTCTTATTTCATGTATTTGTTGTTTTCTGCATAAGTCCATCCTGTCCCTCCAGTTTATCTATTTTCCTATTGTGTATCTACTCTTACCTTGAAGTAATTTTAATATTTATATCTAAGGATAAAAGAAGTATAATAAATAAGTTATGTGGAATATGGATTTTAAATTTTATGGGCTCAGGAATAATAAGCAAGCCCTTTACTTTATATGGTCCTGAGTTTTAAAACAAGATTGATTTTAAAATCTTTCCTTCAGGGTAGTGTTTTATTGGCAGCACATTTAGATCATGAGGGGAGTTCATAGTATTGTCTAACTAAGTGACTGTGTCAAGAAGAGAAAAGGTGTGAATATTTTCCCATGAGTGTTCCTTTTCATTTACATTGAGCCTGGAAATATAAAGCATGAATGATAAACAAAAGAATACAATTTTAAGAAAATATTTATGGCATGATTTGTTCATTTCTCTTCACATTTCCAAATAAAATTTTCATAGGTAAAGCTCTAACTTACAAATTATGTCAGGCTAAACTTTGTGAAATGTTCCCAGCTCACTTGTGTGTGTTTTGTATGCATATTTCCTATTCACACAATGGAAATTACTTGAAAGGACACAGTTCTTGGGAGGGATTATACATCCCTCAAGTCATTGTACCTATTGCTAAAGAAAATAAGCTGCAGAAAATATTAATAGGAAGCAAATACAATTTAACCATCAAGTGTCACACTGTTTAGGTTCATATTTGAGTTCCACCACTAACTATGCATCTGCCTCTAGCAGGGTATGCAATCTCTCTTTGTCCTCATTCCTACCTCACTATTGACTTAAGGATTAAATACCTGATATAACATAAAGTTATCAGAAGTGTGCCTGACTTAGAATTAGGATGGGTCCACCACTTTGCACAGCTCCATGGGGCAAGATTCAAGTTGAAGTCTTTGTCATAGGTGTCTGCTGGAACACAACAGTTTGTGACTGGTGCCCCTCAACATCATACTACACAACAGTCTTGTATGGAGGGATGTAAATTAGCTCTTCTTTGTCATTGTGATTTATGCTGGGATGACCTTATTTCTTGGCTTGCTTATGACAGTCTCAGTTTCCTTCTATCTTTCTTGAAAAATTTATTAGTAACACCCTTTTTCAGTCTCAGAATCTATTTTTTCATGCATTTTTAGAAGAGATTTGCTTGCTTATGTGTTTTGAAAGTTAATGAAGAGTATTTTATTTAAATAAATAATAAATTTATTTAAACTTTAATAAATAAATTTAAACTTTTATTTAAATTTCAATATCTATGCATTCAGACTCCATGAAATCTACATGACCTGTTATATCAGTTTTCTATAAGTAAGGATCCTCACTTTGTTCAGGGCAAAAGTTTGTTTCGTTTTGTTTTATTGTTACTTTTTTTCTCCAAATGATCTTTTTTTTTTAATTTTATTTTATGATACTCTCCATAGATATTTTGACATAATCTCATTGGAATTAATCAACTTGTATGCCATATATAGTCCTCATTCCAAAGACAATTGAAGAGCATTACACACTATTTTGGCATTTTCCAAAGTTTTCAGATCATTACTCCCATGGAAAGTGGTATTTGCATTGGGAGATTTAACTGAAATAGAAGGAATCTGGGGCCATTTATAAGAAATTTGGTAACATAATTCATCACATCTTTTTTAAAAAGTTATGATTATGATAAAAATAGAGATTAGGGAAGATATTAAATAATGATTTATAGAAAATTTCCAAATAAAACTTATTCATTTTTTAAATGACATCCTATGACTTGCTTCCATGAAATTATATAAGATATTATATATAATTCTGATCAAAGTGTTTAAAATAATCCTTTCATTTTATTTTATTTCCAGTAGCTATCAGTGGTAAATTTGACATGAATAGGTGGTAATAAATGGTCATATATATATATATATATATATATAGTGAGTGGTGTGTGTGTGCATGAGTGTGTATATCACTCTGTCAGAAAAATCTTTCTCATCATTAATTTAAAGTCTGTTAATTGTACTTTTAATTGCATATCAGGGTATAATTTTTCTTAAAATCTAACATTTCATTTTTTAAAAATAAGTATTATACTGAAATTTCTTGTGAAAATAGATTTTAAAATCAATTAGACTTTTTGTTACCAACAATTTCAAAGTATTGATGATTGTTTTCTTGAAGAATACACAGTGGTTGTTCTACTAATCTGGATTTTTTAAAATTTAAGGCTGGGGGTGCCTCAGTGGCTCAGTTTGATAAGCGTCCAACCCTTGTTTTTGGCTCAGGTCATGATCTCAGGGTCAAGAGATCGAGCCCCTGTCTGGGTTCCTCACTCAACACAGAGTCTGCTCAAGATTCTGTGTCTCTTTCTCTCTCTACTCCTTCCCCTTCTCTCTCTCTCTCTCAAATAAATAATAAATAAAATAAAATAAAGTAAATTTAAGACTAAATTCTTCAATGTTAGATTCTCCTGCCTCTGAATCCATGTATTTCATCAACATACATTAGCCTATCTTCATGGACTTGTCAATTTCTGGTTAATTCATGTATTCAAAAATATCACTTTGGTGACCTGACCTATTTTTAGGGAAATGACTATCCTTTAACAAATCTAAAAAACTGGGAGTCATTCTAGGCGCCTGGGTGGCTCAGTCCTTATGCGTCTGCCCTAGGCTCAGGTCAGGGTCCAGGGACTGAGCCCTGATTCTGGCTCTCTGCTCAGTGGGAAGCCTGCTTCTCCCTCAGTCTCTTTCCCTGTTTGTGTTCCCTCTCTCCCTGTGTCTCTCTCTGTCAAATAAATAAATAAAATGTTTTTAAAAATGTTAAAAAAAAAAAAAAAACACAACAAAACCTGGGAGTCATTCTTAGATTTTTGAATATATAATCTTTTTAAAAAATTGTTTTAAAGTAGATGTGTTGAGGTATAATTGATATGTTAAATCTATATATATTTAATATATACAGTTTGAAGAGTTTTGGATGGATGCATATACTATCTGTGAAAACATAACCATGATCAAGGTAGTGAACACATATATCACCTCCAAAAGTTTGCTCAGTCTCCTTTGTTGTTGTTATTTTCTTACAGCAACAGCAACACTTAACACAAGACCTTAACACAATAAACAATTAATTTATTTAATTGTTTATGAGAGAGAGAGAGAAACCACACAAGCAGGGGGGAGTGGCAGGCAGGGGGAGAAGCAGGCTTCCCACTGAGCAGGGAGTGATATGTGGGACTCCAGCCCAGGACCTGAGCCAAAGCTCATTAATAGACTGAGCCCCCAGGTACCCCAAGATTGCCTTCTTTTTAAATGCTGAATAACATTCCACTGTATGTTTATGCCAGTGGGAATAACCAGAAGAACTGAAGTTAGGATCTCAGAGATTATCTATACTCCCATGTTCATTGCAGCATTATTCGCAATAGTCAAGATATGGAAAAAACCTAACTGTTTATCAGTGGATAAATAGAGCATGTAAACTTTGGCAATTCCCTTCCTTTGGACCATCAACATTTGTGCTTATACTGAGCCCCGTCTTGTAACATCACAGTTCAGAAGTGAGTCTAGCAACTTTTATTCTCTTGGATTCAGTAATTCGAAATATTTACTTATTAATTATTCAGTTCTACTAGATAACATTTAGTGATGAGAGCTTCCCCGTGACTAAAACCATGCTTAATTGCATCTCAGTGTTTTCTAAACTAAGATCTAAACGTGCATCCCCTTCTCTCCTTGCAGCAGCACCATTAATGCACTCGCTATGCAAGTTTCCATAGTATCTTAACTGTTTACAGTATTCATTCGTTTCTTTGAAGTTTGTTTTGGCATAATTTTGCCAAATGAATACACTTAATTCAAATTTTTCTCTTCAAGGATTTTATCTAGTATTATTAACTGTGCATAGGGACTGATGGTAAATTCAATGTGCAGTGGAGACTTGAAGTCTCACATTCATCTGACTTTGTGTTGTCTTTATGTCCTTGACTTGTCACTTCATGTTACAAGAGTTTGTTTCAAGAGCAAATGTTTGTTTCTTTGTGATATTTGTGTAAAATAGGGCTTTAAAAATTGCAAGTAAGTTGTGAAAATCAGTAATTTTGTGATTACGTGAGACATTTTGGATATAGCTGTTGATTGCAGTATTTTTTGAAACAGCTTTTCTAAACAGCTTCTTCAGCTGGATCTGAAAATGTAATAATCTCATGGAAATATATTGTTTCTTAATTTGTATTTACAAAAAAAAAAAAAAAAAGGCTGAAAAGAGTTCAACTTTTTTTGGTTTTGATGCAGGCAGGCTGGGTCCGAGTACCAAGAGGAGGGTCCCTTAGGAGCGGCAAAGAGGGTCCTTGGCTTTGTGCAGGATAGAAATCAACCACACACCAGAGGAAGTGAAAACAGAGTTAATTGAATATCATGAGTGACAGAGTGTAGCAGACAGAGCTACTGGAAGACTTGGAAAGAAAAGGACAAGGAGTCTCGCTTTTGCTTGGGGTTTATACTTAGGGGTTTATATTGGAAAAGGGGTCCAAGATAACGTATTCCTTCAGGAATCCAGGGTAGGTTGTAATTAAAGGTGAGTGACAGGTGAATACTAGGTGTCATTTTATACATCACTGAAGATATAAGGGCACCAATGCCAGCATTAGCAGAGGTTTGCTCGCAGCTAATGTCCTGGGACATGTGTGGATCCGGTTCTTAGATGTTAGCAGGTATTTTGGGCCTGCAGCAAAACTCAGAGAATGATTAACTTGTTTTCTTCCCGCATGAAGTGGGAACATAGCTTTTTTACTACTGGGTTTTACTCAGATGCAAGGGAAAATATAGAACATGAGTAAAAAGGCCCTAGCAGAAAAAGAGCAGAAACAGAACTTTCTAAAATGGAGTCCCTTCAGCTTTCCTCCCTTAGTTTTTGGGTGTTTTTTTGTTTTGTTTTGTTTTTTGGTCAGGTACGGTGGTCTGGTTGGTATCAACAGTGGTCTGGTTGGTATCATTCCTCTATTTCATAATTTTCCATGTAGAAAGACCCTTAGGCTATTGAAGGGAAATATACTGAGGACTATGAATTAAATGTGAGAAAATCCTTATGTATAACAGTCATTAACCTGGTGTGCAGTATATGAAATATTTTGTATTAATTTTAACTGAGTTCAATAACTAAAATTATTTTTAAGTTATATACATGTTATGTTGCTGTAATATCTAAAATTTTTTTACAGAAATTATTTCTTGGACATGAACTAGCCCCTTTTATGAATTGTTAAATTGAACCATTTGTAATTATTGTTTATTCTTACAAATAAGCATTATTTGGTATTTCAGAAAAATAAGCAGCAATTCATAACATTTCCATCACGAGCAAGAATTCAAGTAATTAAAATGGAAAACCAAAAAATCAGCCAGTAACACTATAATCAATTATATTATATATAGGGTCATGTAATACCAAATACTACTGATACTAATAATAAAGATATAAATTACAATACACTTTACAAAAACATTGTGAAAACAGAATTATTAAATTAAAATAAGTACTAGACCTTTATATATATAAGAAAAATTTAAAAAAACTTTGTTGTCTTACTTATATCTAAAGTAATAATCACACTGTCTTGGTGTTTCAAGACCAAGGTCAGGCTGAAGTACTGGAAGGTACTAGAAGAGAATTTTGTAGCTGCTGGGGCTATGAATTGACAATTTTATGCCCAGATACAAAATCACTCAATGAAGGCATTTTACAGAATGAGCCATATACATATTGCCCAAACATCCTAAAAATTGTTAACAAAATTCCTAGTTGTTTGTTAAAATGATTTCGAATGTTGTGTTACTCTAAAGACTTTTTAAACATTGATATTTCATGGCACGCTAGATTTATCGGTGGCTTACCTAAATGCCATATCATACCCAGCTTGGAAGCTTTGTATTATTTATCACTTACATAGATATCACGTCACTTAAAACAAAACAAAAAAAATGATAAATCATTGCAAGTAAGTTACTTGAAATGTTATGTGGTGACTTCGAGTATACACAGATATCCTTAGTGGACTGTTACCCACCACTTTTTGACTAGAGCTTAAGAAAGAAATATTTGGGGACTCCTGGGTGGCTCAGTAGGTTGGGCATCTGCTTTTGGCTCAGTTCATGATCCCAGGATCTTGGGATGGAGTCCTGAATCAGGCTTCTTGATCAACCTGGAGCCCGTTTCTCTGTCTGCCTGCTGTTCCCCCTGCTGTGCTCTCCCTCTCTCTGACAAATAAAATCTTAATTTTTTTTTTTTTTTTTTTAGTATTTATCATATTGAACAGGAAGGTGACATAAAAATATAGAATATCTCTGAAATATATTGTCACATTACCAGAAATATGTTTATCCAGTTTTCATGTTAATAAGATGGTTTCATAGAAATTAACATATATTTGAGCCCAAGGAAATTTTGTGAAGCAGGTGATTATTATATAAAAGAGGAAACTGATCCTCACAGTAATTAATTGAATTTCACATTTGAAATCACATAGCTCGTAAGATTAGAAAATACTCTGAAATTTTAAAGTTTGCCTGAATTACACATGACTTCAAGTTTATTAACTCTAGCTTGATGGATGAGATAAATTCTGGAGATAATAAATGATAAAAAAAAAATTAGAAGTCATCCAAATATACTAGGGTTCACAGTTTAGGCAAGTTGTATTGTTGAATTTCCCTTTTCTTCCAAGATAAGTGTAGGTAATACTGAAACCATTTTGCTAGTATTCTTTGGTTGACAATACTGAGGGAATAGTAAATGAACATTGTATGTAAGTATATATGGATATGTGCCTATATATGACATATTTTAAAATCTATATACTATATTATAAATAATGTTAAAATGTTCATGAACTTTTTATTCCCTTTGGATTTAGGCAGTCTATTCAACATGCTCAGTCACTGGATAGAAAAAAAAAAAGGAAAGCTTATGAGTCAGTCAGTTTCCTATTCTTTCTGCTTTACCCTGATTACATGGCTCTAACGTCATTTTGACTTTTTCTTTTATATTATTTAATAAATGTTGTCTTCCTCTCTAAATCAATTCATCTTCCATGGGCCTTCAGCTCAGGTCATGATCCCAGGGTCCTGGAATTGAGTCCTGCATCGGGCTCCCTGCTCAGTGGAGAGACTGCTTCTCCCTCTTACTTCTCTCCTCTGCTCACGATCTCTCTCTCTCTCTCTCTCTCTCTCTCACTCTCTGACAAGTAATAAATAAAATCTTTTAAAAAAATTAGGTTCACAAAAGATATTTAATTTATGGTGTTTAAACATAAGTCATGAAGAATTGTTAGTAAGAACAATCATAATTCTAACATCAAAAATATTTTACATTACAGTTCTTAGTTCAAGGTAACAATCACTTCTGCAATTAAAAATAGAAGTATAATTTTTATTATTTCTTTTTTTAACTTACCAATAGTTAGATATTCTTGTATTCCTCCATTTCTTCTTATATATATATTTTTTTATTACTGACTTGCTAATTGCTAATCACAGTTTGAATACAGTACTCCAGTGAAACCAGGGGCACCTGGGTGGCTCAGTCTGTTAAGCATCTGCCTTTGGCTCAGGTCATGATCTGGGGTCCTGGGACTGAGTTTCACATCCAGCTCTCTGCTCAGCAGGGACCCTGCTTCTCCTTTTGCCTGTCACTCCCCCTGCTTATGTTCTCCGTCTCTGACAAATAAATAAATAAAATCTTTAAAAAAATTAAAAAAAAAAAAACCTAGAACACAGGCTTTTGATGAAGATCCTATGATCCTATTATGTTTTAAATTTGGAATCAAATGGAATAATGTTTTTGAGATGGCCAGTACCTTCTATTTTATCGAAGAAGGGTCATTTGTGATCCTGACATCATTTTGGCAAATAGAATTGCTGCAGCATTCAAACAAATTTTTTTAAGTGGAGATTTTTCTAACAACTTTTCCAAATGTGAGTTTGTAAATATGGACACAGATTTTCAGTTTTGTTGATGATGATTATGTTCAGAAGTATTACATCATTATTTTGCGCTATGCAAGGATGGCCAGTTATTTAGAGGACCTAGCAAAGCAATAGATTGATATGAAAATACAGATAAAAAGCAGGCATCTAAGTGCCCAGGTCAGTACTTTCTAGACACTATTAACAAACAGCAGGAATCAAAGGAAAATGTAGGAAAAATCCTCATATTAGATAGGTCTGTAAATAAAGAATATAAGACAGAAAGGTGCTAATCAGCAAGAGTATCAACATTGTGAGCTTCACGGAGGTAAGGATTTCTATTTTCTTCATTGAAATATCTCAAGTACGCACAGAATAGATGGCACACAAAGTTATTGAACAAATGAAGAAATACATAGTTGAATAGCCACCAGAGCCTACTTGATGTACAGCAGGGGATAAAACTAAAAAGAACAAAGAAATTATAAAAATAGCTGAATTTGAACCCAGATGACACAGAGTCAAATATTCTTTTTTAAAAATATTTTATTTATTTATTAGAGAGCACAAGTGGGGTGAGGGTCAGAGGGAGAAACAGACTTCCTGCTGAGCAGAGAGCCCAATGTAGGGGTCGATCCCAGAACATCATGACCTGAACTGAAGGCAGACACTTTACTGACTGAGCCACCCAGGTGCCCCAGATCCATACTTCAAATATTCTTAAAATGACCTAAATAAAACTAGCTGTCAAAGAGGGGAGGTGGGACCACTGACTTCTGAATCCATTGTCAGGTGATTATAGTTATTTAATATTTAGTTTTTTAATATATACTTTTTCTTCCAGGCCACATTCATGTTCAAGTTCAGTCATGCCTAACTGAAAATCAGTTTCACTATATTTGTAATTCTACAATAGTTTTGATTACCTAGCCTGAATGGAAGGAAGAGTTAACATGCTATAGAAATATTTTCTTTAATAGACTAAATATCACGGCTCAGACTGACTGTTTCCATTTATGGACTCAGGGAAAGGAAAATCATGCACTGTTTTGCTTTAAGAAATGTTAAGTCTGAGACATGTTGCATATAGTAAGAAAGTTCAGAAGATTTGTTTAATGACTCACACACTGGCTATGGCATTTCTGGAGGCGAACAGGTGAAGTGAACACAGGACTAACAGCTTTCCACCTCAACCTTTCTGAGATACGGTCCTCTTCTGTTACACCAGATTACAAAAGCCTGTAAGTCATAGTCCTCTCACGGGGCAGAAAAACTGTTCTATAATTACTGCAGTTACTCTCGGGTCACCAAGAACATCCCCAAATGGCAGTCTTGAATTCCATACTTCAACCACTATGACATCAGATGGAAGACATTTGAGATCTTCCTCTGAGGAGCACCTCAGTGACCTCTTTCTCCCTCCATTCTGTACTCTGCTTTCCTGTAAGTCAGTGTTACACTGTCTGTTGAGGAGGAAAGAGTATGCCAAGTCGTGGTGGTCAGTAACCATTAGGAATGATCATTCTCATCCTCAGGATTTATCCTTAGTCTGCTGCAGTGGGTGTGGCCAGGACCCATGCAGGACCAATGACCCAATAAGTAATTAGAATGAGGTAGCTCGGGGTGCCTGGGTGGCTCAGAGGGTTAAAGCCTCTGCCTTCGGCTCAGGTCATGATCCTAGGGTCATGGGATCGAGCCCCGCATCGGGCTCTCTGCTCCTTTGGGAACCTGCTTCCTCCTCTCTCTCTGCCTGCCTCTCTGTCTACTTGTGATCTCTGTCTGTCAAATAAATTAAAAAAAAAAAAATCTTAGAATGAGGATGCTCATAACTTTGGCACATCTTAGAAACTGTGATGCAAGCTTTTTATTGATGGCAGTTATTTGTTCTTTAGTGTATCCCTTGTTTCTAGAACATATGTGTCAAAGAGAATTTGTTAGAGGAAGGATCATGGGTCATCTCTTACGTGCTCATATGGCCTTTTCTCCCAGTGATGAGACAATGAGCTTGTTCTTACTTCACTCTTATCCTGTACTCTCTTACTCTGTGAGCATTTTATTGACTACTAAATCTAGACCTGCCTCCTCCAGGAGAACTGGGCAGGACTGCAGAACTGAGTCCACGCACTTGAATCTCACCTCTACCTTGCTGGTCCGTATTAGCACCCCCATGACCTCTGAACACAGGCCAGTTGTATCTGTCACTGTTCATCCCTCTCTCTGTTCTCCTGCTCTTAGGCAAGCACATTTACAGTTTCTTTCATTGATCATTTACAGTAGTGTTGTTGAATACTGACTTGCTGACAGCAGAAACTCTCACTGGATCCCCAGTGCTCAACATAATGCCAAACACAGAGATGGTGTTCACAGATATTTGTTAAGAAAATAATCAAAGGCATATTGTATATGCCTAACACTTGTTACTTTGTGACAGTTCACACATTTGGCCAGTTTATTAGTTGAAAACCCACTGCTTGCAAAGAACTGCATGTGCCAGATGCCAAAGGCACTATATTAAAATGGGACACATGATGAGGCCCTCCCGGACAGCCGGAGTGGGAAACCAGATGTAGCTTAGACAGTTGGGTAAGTGAAATTATGAGCCTCTCTCCATGAACCACTTCAAAATGAGGGACCCGCAGGAAAATCAAATTCAGAGAAGGGCATCCTGGGCCACAGAGGACAAGGGCAGTGATCTGGAAGGAAATAATTTGAACTCTGCTTCAGAATGCATGAATTTGCCTATGGGGAAGAGGAAAGGTGTTGCATTAGAAACAGTTAAGCAGGTGTCCTGCTGTCTCTAGTTCACTATGCCCCAGGCATACTTCCCTTTTCTCAGTTACTCCTTGAGCCAAATTCTTCTTCTTCTTCTTCTTTTTTTTTTTTTTTTTTTCACCTGAGGGCCTTTGGTATTCAGTTTTCTTTGCCAGGGACACATTTTGCTCCCTTCCTTCCTGATTCACACCAGTTTCCTTTCAGTTCTCAGCTGAAATTGTATTTATTTATGAAAAGAATTCCCTCTCTCTCTCTCTCTCATTTCCCCCCTGACCCCAGACAAGTACAGCCCTTACTCCAGCTTCTCCTACAATGCATTCCCATCACATTTCATAAATCTTCATGGGACGTTTCCCATGACTATAATTAAATAAAACAATTAATTTTAATTTGTTGTTTATTGTCTTAACTGTTTTATTACTGGACTCCATGCTTGAAAAGATTTTATCTTCCAAATCAGCAACAAACACAATAGCATCAACAGAGGACATTCATTAAATCCTTATTAAATTACTAACTGAGCATGAGTTTTACGAAGTATAGGTCCAAAGACATTAGGGTCTTAAAAAAGTTTGCTTGATATAAGCCCCAAACCCCTGGAGGAAAATTTGATGGTCCACTATGAAAAACCTTCTAGAGCCTTCTAGATCCATAGATAGCTATAATTTTAAAGAGTTGAAAATTCAAGAAGCCTAGTAATTCATCCTACCAACAACTTAAGAAAAGGGATTTGTTGTAGTTGTTGTTTTAAGATATGCTCAGATACCTCAATAACATTTGCTTTGAATATTGAGCAAAAACTTCTATCTGCTGACTTCTACACTCCCACTGAGGCCCTGAACATAACCAAGACTTTAGGAGATTCAGTCCCACTCTAGGTTTCATTCCAAACAAATGCAGCTTCCTCTAGCAAGAGGCCTTGTGTTCTCCTGCCTGTTATAGTCACATTATTTCCTTGATCACAACACCCCTCTTTCTTAACACCTCTCAACTCAACACATTATAGGTCTCAGCACATTTATTGTTCTCAGTAATCTTATCTACATTTTAATCTTCTTATCACCATGTAATCTCTACCAGTTTGCCTCAAGTGCAACAGGACTTTTTTCTTCAGTCACCACTGTGGGGCCAAGAGAATATTGCCCTTTGTAATGGCATGGATGGAACTAGAGGATGTTATGCTAAGCAAAGTAAGTCAATCAGAGAAAGACAATTATCATATGATCTCGTTGATATATGGAATTTGAGAAACAAGGCAGAGGATAATGGGGAAGAGAGGAAAAAAGGAAACGGGATGAAACCAGAGAGGGACACAAACCGTAAGAGACTCTTAGATCTCAGGAAACATACTGAGGGTTGTTGGAATGGAAAGGTGTAGGACGGATGGAGTGACTGGGTGATGGGCCTTGGGGAGGGTATGTGTCATGGTGAGTGCTGTGAATTGTGTTAAGACTGATGAATCACACCCCTGAAACAAATAATACATTCTATGTTAATAAAAAAAAATTTTTTTAACGATTTTTTTATTTACTTATTTGACAGAGATCACAAGTAGGCAGAGAGGCAGGCAGAGAGAGAGAGCCAAGCAGAGAGCCCGATGTGGGGCTCGATCCCGGGACCCTGGGATCATGACCTGAGCTGAAGGCAGAGGCTTTAACCCACTGAGCCACCCAGTTGCCCCAATAAAAATTTTTTTTAAAAAAGGAGGTTGCCCTAAGATGGGCTATTTTGGCATGAACATTATTTTGAGTTAAAAGTAATCGAGATTCTGGAGAGGCAGGAAAAGCTGTCTTCCTGATCCTTCAGCCGGAGGAGAGCTATTAACAAAGACTGTCCTTTACCTAAGAAACCTATGTGCATATTAGGGCACCTTTATTTTTCCAAACATCTCCTTTCACATTTTTTTTTTCTTAAAGATTTTATTTATTTACTCAACAGGCAGAGATCACAAGTAGGCAGAGCAGCAGGCATAGAAGGAGGGGGAAGCAGGCTCCCCGCTGAGCAGAGATCCCGATGTGGGGCTTGATCCCAGGACCCTGAGACCAGGATCCGAGCTGAAGGCAGAGGCTTTAACCCACTGAGCCACCCAGGCGCTACTCCTTTCACATTCTTGCTAATAAGCTTTCTCCCCTTTGTGTCCTCAGGGCCATATCCCTCTCCTTAGCTCATAGAAGCACTTGTTGACTGTCTTTGGAATTTTCACATCTGTGTGGATTCCCTATACATACACTATTAAATTTGATTTTCTTATGTTAATCTGTCTCAGGTCAGTTTGATTCTAAGTCCAACCAGAAGGTCCTTGAAGAGAAGAGGAGTGTCTTCCTCCCCAACATCAATTTCTACATATCTCTCTTAAATGAAAGCAGTTTCCTCTCTCATATTCCACAGATGTAGGGGTCTGGAGACATTACCTGCAACTTTCAGGCTCCTTACCACTAATTGCAAGATACTACTTTTCCACTTGCTTAAACCATAGCACACAAAATTCTACTCTGAAGTTCTTAATCTCTCATTTTACTACTGTAGACTTGAATCCTCTTTGTTGGGGTCACCAAGAAACTCTGTTACCCATCCACGACTCACTGACAGCTTTGACTTCCTAACGTTCCAAGGTCTGTGCAGCTGAACCACAGAATAATCAAGCTTCAACGATTCATTTTGTGCTCAAACCAACAAACTTGATCTCTTTCCTCTTCTACTCTTTCTACATTGCCTTTCTTTTTGGTCATTTCAGGATTCATCTTCTGTTGATACATACTGGAGAATTTTAATTACTGTGTTGTGGCACAATATTAATATTACATGGATGATAATTTTATAAATTGGATTTGAAATGAATCTAGAATGAAAACCTCCAATTTATCATTTTTTTGCCTCTGTGTTTACTAGAGACCTTCAAAGGAGGGTGGCTTTGAAGGACCGAATAACTTCATACAGTGTCTCGTTTCCTTTGAGATAAGGCCCTTTAGCTTCTCACCATGTTCCTTGTGAACAAATGCCAGATCAGGCTTGATGTGTGCTTGAAAACACAAAGCCAAGGAGTCTCTGAGGAAGAGATGCTCCTTTACAACAGGACAAACAGATTCGCTGTACCAGAAATAATGTTGATTGTCCTGATTTCCCAGACAGCTGTGCTTTTCATTGTTCCATGTGTTTGCAAAGTTGCTTTGCATTTACACATCCAAAATATCTGAAGAGTTCATTCAAGAGATTACCTAAATCGAAGGATTTTTTTTCTTCAAAGAGGAGTAACAATCTCTATCCACATCTAGTGAGACAAAAATACTGCAAATAACAGTTACACATAACAGTTTATTCAGCTTTATCCATCAAAATTTTTTTAATTAGAAAATTACCAAAAAAAAAGAAGAAAATCAAAGGGAAGAAAAAGAAAATGTATAAATTTATGCTCCAGTTGAGAAAGCCTGTCCCACAACAGTTAAGTAGAGAAAGTGGAATAGAAGTAAGTACCAACCGAGCTTTCTGTCCTTGGTTCCAACACCTTTTTTTTCCCCATTCTCACACATCCCATATTTTAGACCAGTTGTAGGATAGAAATTTTAGTGCTGATGGAAATCTTCTATAATCTGCATTGCTAGTATAATAACTCCTAGCCATATGTGGGTATTGAGCACTGAGGAGTTGTCTAGCATTAACTGAAGAATTGAATTTTAAATTTTATTTTACTTTTATTTATTTGAATTGAAATTTATATAGCCATAGGTGGCTAGTTGTGATCATCGTGGGCTGTATGCTGGACACATTCTATTCAGGGTTTAGTGTTTTTCTACTACCGTATTACTGACTGTTCTCACTGGCCAATCATGAACTTTTTCCTCTTCTTACTGCATCCCCACAATATGAGTTTTATATCCCTTACTTGTTTATCTCTGGTAGTTAACACTGAGTATGGCACATATTAAAAGCTCACACATGCTTATCAAATGAGTGGCTGATGAATAAGTAAATAAAAAATTTTGACTTCTCTAATTCTTCTTTTTAAGTTTGTTTTAAAGATTTTATTTATTCATTTGACAGACAGAGATCACAATTAGGCAGAGAGGCAGGCAGAGAGAGAGGGGGAAGAGGGTCCCCTCTGAACAGAGAGCCGGATGGAGGGCTCGATCCCAAGACCCTGAGATCATCACCAGAGCACAGAGGCTTAACCCTCGAGCCACCCAGGCACCCCATCATCTTTAATTTTTAAAAATGTTTTATTCCATTCAAAAGTGTTGTTAAGAATATTGAGTGATTGTGTTAAAGCTATAGGAATGTTATTACATGATGAAAAATTTTGTCATGCAGCTATTTATTTTAAAGATAATTCTTAAAATTTTATGAAGATATCCTGAATCTGATAAAGAAAAACACATTTAGATAATATATACAATACTTTGGGGTAAAAAAGAAATGAAAATAGATTACATGAGATACAAAAATGCTTAATAATTTGATTGAGAGATTCCATTTTTTCATTTTGTCAAATAATCTTTTACGTATCATAGTTGTACAGAATTAAATAAATCATAATCTGTGATTCATGGTCATCTTTGATTATGCAGTGATTTCATTCCTAGGAATTTATCCTGAATAAATAATCAGAGAAAAGGCAAAAATTGTATCCTACATAGTACTTATTCTAGTGTTGTTAACCTAATAAATTTTTGTAAACAACAGTAGAGATCACTAAAATAAATTATTATATCACCATGTGAAGGATTAGTCAATCATTATAGTTATAAGCATGTTAGCAAAAATTACTATAATATGAATCAAATAAAACAAAGAGAAAATTGAACATTGCTAATATTATGTCTTTTTAAAATATATTTCTGTTTTTAATGAAAGCTTGAAATATAACATTGGGGGAAAAGCAAAAACAAAACAAGTACTATTGAGTATAAACTGTGGAGAGGGAGTTATTTTTATTTTTATGTGTTTGGTATATTGGTAAAATATGTAATAATTCAAGAGAATATAACACATTAAGAAATAGAAAGTTCTATAGAAATATAGGCCAATATCTCGCATGAATGTAGATACAGAAATCCTCAACAAAATATTAGCAAACCTAATCCAACAATATATTTTAATAATACACCAGGGAGCCTGGGTGGCTCATTCGGTTAAGGATCTGCCTTTGGCTCAGGTTGTGATCTCTGGGTTCTGAGATGGAGCCCTGCATTGGGCTCCCTGCTCGGCGGGGTCTGCTTCTCCCTCTCCCTCTCCCTCTGGCCCTACCCCTTCTCGTGCTTTTGCTCTCTCTCAAATAAATAAATAAAATCTTTAAAAAAAAAATCCTTTCCTATGTATCTCCAACCTCTAACAAATATACAACTATAGCATATGTATTAACAGATAATCTATCACTTAAAAAAAAATACACCATGATCATGTTGGGTTTATCCTGGCATACAAGGGTGGTTCAATATTCACAAAATAATCACTGTGATATATTACATCAATAAAAGAAAGGATAGGGGCACCTGGGTGGCTCAGTGGGTTAAGTCTCTGCCTTGGGCTCAGGTCATGATCCCAGGGTCCTGGGATAAAGCCCCACGTCGGGCTCTCTGCTCAGCAGGGAGTCTGCTTCTCCCCCGTCCTCTCTGCCTCCCTCTCTGCCTACCTGTGATCTCTGTCTGTCAAATAAATAAATAAAATCTTAAAAAAAAAAAAAAAGAAAAGAAAAGAAAGGATAAAAACCATATGATCCTTTCCATTGAAGCATGAAAAGCATTTGACAAAGTACAACATACATTCATGATAAAAACCGTATGCAAAGTGGGTCTAGAGGGAACATATCTCAACATAATAGAGGTCTTTTTTTTTTTTTTTTAAAGATTTTATTTATTTATTTGTCAGAGAGAGAGAGGGAGAGAGAGAAAGCACGAGCACAGGCAGAGGCAGAGGGAGAAGCAGGCTCCCTGCCAAGCAAGGAGCCCGATGTGGGATTCGATCCCAGGACGCTGGGATCATGACCTGAGCCGAAGGCAGCTGCTTAACCAACTGAGCCACCCAGGCGTCCCCATAATAGAGGTCTTATATGAAAAACCCACAGCCACCCTTGTACCCAATGGTGAAAAACTGAGAGCTTTTCCTTTGAGGTCAGGAGCAAGACAAGGATGTCCACCCTCACCACTTTTATTCAACATAGTACTAGAAGTCTTAGTTATAACAGTCAGACAAGAAATAGAAATAAAAGGCATTCAAATTGGTAAGGAAAAAGTAAAACTCTCACTGTATGCGGGTGACATGGTCGTATATGTAGAAAACCCTTAATACTCCACCAAAAACCTCCTAGAACTGATAAATGATTTCAGTAAAGTCACAGGATACAAAACCGATGTACAGAAATCTGTTGCATTCCTATCCACCAATAATGAAGCAGCAGAAAGTGAAGTTAAAAAAAAAAATCCTGTTTACAATTGCACCCAAACCAGTAAAATATCTAGGAATAAAGTTAACCAAAGAGGTGAAAGATCTAAACTCTGAAAACTACAAAACACTGATGAGAGAAGTTCAAGATGATGCAAAGAAATAGAAAGACATTTCATTCATATAGGTAGGAAAGACAAATATTAAATGTTTGTACTCGCCAAAGCAGTCTACACATTTAATGCAATCGCTATCAAACTGTGTTTTTTTCAGAACAAGAACAAATAATTCTAAAATTTGTATGGAACCACAGAAGACCCTAAATAGCCAATGCAGTCTTGAAAAAGAAAAACAAAATGGGAGGTATCACAAGTCCAGATTTCAAGTTATACCACAGAGCTGTAGTAACTGAAACAGTATAGTGCTGGCATGAAAACACACATAGATCAATGGAACAGAAGACCCAAAAATACAGCCACAATTATATAGCCAATTAATCTTTGACACAGGAGGAATGAATATCCAGTGGAGAAAAAGACTGTCTCCTCAACAAATGGTATTGTGAAAACTGGAGAGTCACATGCACAAGAGTGAAACTGGACCAATTTCTTTCACCTTACACAAAATTAAACTCAAATTGGATTAAAGACCTAAATGTGAGACTTGAACGCATAAAAATTCTTGAAGAGAGCAGAGACAATAGTTTCTCTGACATCGGCCATAGTAACATTTTTCTAGTTATGTTTCCTGAGGCAAGGGAGATAAAAGCAAAAAGAAACTATTGAGACTACATCAAAATAAAGTTTCTGCACAGAGAAGGAAACAATCAACAAAACTAAAAGGAATGGGAAATGGTATTTGCAAATGACATATCTAATAAAGGGTTAGTGTCCAAAATATTTAAAAAAGTAATACAACTCAACAGTAAAAATCCATATAATCCAATTTTTAAAAGTAGGTAGAAGACATGAACAGACATTTCTCCAAAAGACATACAGGTGGCCCACAGATACATGAAAAGATGCTCAACGTCACTCATCATCAAGGAAATCTAAATCAAAACCACAAGGAGATATCACCTCGTACCTGTCAGAACAGAATGGCAAAAATTGCAAAATGAAGGGCGCCTGAGTGGCTCAGTCATTAAGCATCTGCCTTTAGCTCAAGTCATGATCCCAGGGTCCTGGGATCAAGCCCCACATTGGGTTCCCAACTCAGCAGGAAGCCTACTTCTCCCTCTCCCTCTGCTGCTCCCTGCTTGTGTTCCCTCTCTTGCTGTGTTTCTGTCAAATAAATAAATAAAATCTTTAAAAAAAAAATTGAAACATCAAGAATCAACCAAGTGTTGTTGTGAATGTGGAGAAAAAGGAGCCGTCTTGCACTGTTGGTAGGAATACAAATTGGAATAGCTTCTGGGGAAAACAGTATGCAGGTTCCTCAAGGATTAAGACTACTCTGTGATCCAGGAATCATATTACTGGGCATTTATTCACCCAAGAAACATAAAAACACTAATTAAAAGAGACACATGCACTGCATTTAGTGCAGCATTATTTACAATAGTCAAACGATGGAAGCAGCCCAAGTGTCCACAGATCGATGTATGGAGAAAGATGCAACAACATGGATAGAGCTAAAGGGTATCATGCTAAGCAAAATAAGTCAGTCAGAGAAAGACAAATATCATAGGATTTCACACATATGTGGAATTTAAGAAACAAAACAAATGAGCAATGGAAAAGAGAGAGAGACAAGCCCAGAAACAGACTGTTTACTATAGAGAATGAACTGATGGTTACCAGAAGGGAGGTAGAGATGGTTACTAGAAGGAGGGATGGGGGAAATAGGTGTTGGGGATTAAAGAGCACGCTTATGATGAAAAAAAGAAAGAAAATGGGAAAAAAAATAGAAAGGGCAAAGAAATAAAATTTGAACCAGAAATCTGATCGATGGTAGATGGTATTAACTTATTTAATATAAAAGTAAAAAGTATTCGATTTCAGTCCATCGACTCACTTTCCACTGAGGTATTTCTCTTTCATCTATCATAATAGGATTTTTTACAAAATCAATTTTGACCATAAGCTTTTGGGTCATTTTGAAAGGTAATGTTATTTTAAAGGTGTTTTCTTGAGATTAAAATGATGAAGTCAGGCAACAAATATTGATAAAATAAGCCTTATCCATATGTTTGTGAATAGCAATATTCACCAGATATTTCCAGTTATCTCCCTTTATGGACATGATAGCAATGTCCTTCCTCATCTTTTGAGGAAGTGGCATGACCATTTTAGTTTTAGTAGAAAATGAAATATGGATGGAATTGATACATGTCCCTTCTGGGAAGAAATTTCATGAGCTACTTTCTGATTGACTATGTTCTTTTTCCGTAGTGAGGTGTTTTTGGAAGTACAAAGACAAGCTTCCATTAGCCTAAGTCCTTAAGTGACTGTAATAAGGTAAACCCCTCCACCAGTTCTTGATGTACAGTGCATGACCATGACACAAATGTGTGCCTTAGTAGTCTAAGGCTGCAGCCATGGTTATTTCTGCATAAACAAATTTCCTAACAAGAACAATAAACTTTGACTGCGTTTGTGAAAACACGTTACTTGTTTCATAATAATAAAAAATGTCACCCCAACTAAAAGTTGTATAGCAGGGGCATTCCAAAGCCAAGAATCAGTATTTTCACTCTTATAAAATGTTTTCCAGTAATTCCTATTCCCTGAAACTCACTGCAGAAAAGAAATAGTGAAATAACATAAGGACTACCTAAGATGGATTCTGTAATGTTTCTATAGCAATATCTGGGCCATAGTCAACATTTGATACATGTGGTTAATGGACTCTCTTATCTATTGCTAATGACATTCAAGAATCACAGTTTTGTTTTGTCAATCTGAAGTCATAATCTAATGCACAGAAATGCTTCATAAAGCAAATGAGATATGGAAAACCAGGAATCAAACTTCTAGGGACAAAATCCATTAGGAATTCTTTAACATAATAATTCAAGTTCCTATGCAAGAGTAGTCAGGGATAAGAAAAAATGGGCAAACAAGCATAGATAAAGCCACAATAAATAAGTTTCCAATTATTTTATTAGCTTCATGAGCTCCCTAAAATAGAAAGAATATGCTTTGGGGATGTAATTCCGTGTACGGATAATACAGATGATATTCATAATTTAATATAATTGATAAAAGATCTCAACCATAAAAACTAGGGAGTTTAATTAAAAGCAGTTTGTATAAAAGGAAGTTCATGTTCAATAGGCAAGAAATTAGAGATATCATTGAAGAAGCAAGGGGCAACAAATTGTACTAAGGGGGGAAAAAAGCCTTTCAGGTGATACAGGAAAGATAAATGCACTCTTGATTCTTGAATAAGATTTGAATGTATTACAATATTCTCAGCATATGAGAAAATTCCAAGAGGACATAATTTCTAGTGGAATAGAACTGAAATTTACGTCTTCTGAAAGGACTCAAAGATCTGAATTGTTGACTTGATAAAAAGGCAGAACATGTAATTTTCTTCCTCAGTGACATCTTCGGGGCTGACAATGAGACCAGCAAGAATAGCATTTTTATTCAGTTACTATCACAAATAGGAGACATGTTCTGGAGACCCACCCTCACAAATAAGAGGATGGTTAGCGTAATGAGATATCATTTTGCATCTACTAATTATTTATTTCATTTATGTTATTATTTTTCATGTAAACACTATGTATTGTCTATTTTACTATCACCCCAATTTCCTCTGCTGATCCCCCAAACACACTCACTAATATACATGATAATGTAAGCATTGTGAGAATAAAGCCTGCTTTGTTTGATATAGTGCTCTGAGGGCCTGCAACTATGATTAATTAATTAATCAATATATGTTCAATAAATGAATTTGGTTAAGATTAAAACAAAAAACTGACCAGGATGAAGAAATGTGAGAAAGCATTTACTGTTAGAACTATTGGCAGCAAGGGCGCCTGGGTGGCTCAGTGGGTTAAAGCCAATGCCTTCAGCTCAGGTCATGATCCCAGGGTCCTGGGATTGAGCCCCACATCAAGCCCTGAATCAAGCCCTGCATTGGGCTCTCTGCTCAGCAGGGAGCCTGCTTCCTCCTCTCTCTCTGCCTGCCTCTCTGCCTACTTGTGATCTCTCTCTGTCAAATAAATAAATAAAATCTTAAAAAAAAAGAACTACTGGCAGCAGTTACTCTTCTGGATTGGGTTTATATTCTTAGAGTCATCTGGTTCCACATTCTCATGCTGAAGTTGGACCTAGACGTGCTCAAATGCAAACCAGACCGTGAACATTTTACCTTTTACTTAATGTTCCCTAAACAACTCAATATCCCCAAATTTGTATATCATTGCAGATTTTTCCCGAGGTTTTAGGACAATGTATGTGTTGTACCTCACATAAAACTCAGGAAACTTAGAACTGAGTGTTAACCTTTTAAAGTTGTGTGGCAACTCTACCAGCAAACAGGAATTGCACAGAAGCCACCTTTCTCTCCAGGATGTAGCCTCCTGTAAAGTCAGGATCCTGTCCTCCCACTCACCTCCAACTTCTAATATTTCTTATACATAAAAGGGCAGCATGCATTTGTATTCACATCTCCGTATAAGGCACCTTAAAGAAACATCGTGGTCTATAGATACAGAACTTAATTTTTCTTTTTTCCTAAGAGGAAGTTTAATATTAGCTGTTGAACATTTTAATTTTAATAAAATAAATCGTGCAATAGATTTCTTTTTTTTAAAATTTTATTTATTTATTTGAGAGAGAGAGATGACAAGTAGGCAGAGAGGCAGGCAGAGAGAGAGGGGGAAGCAGGCTCCCCACCGAGCAGAGAGCCCGATGCGGGGCTCGATCCCAGGACCCTGAGATCATGACCTGGGCCGAAGGCAGAGGCTTAACCCACTGAGCCACCCAGGCGTCCCAATAGATTTCTTTTTTACTATGAAAATTTACCCAGGACATTTTGTTACCACATTATGAGAGAGAGAGAATGAGACAGAGAGGGAAAAAGGATATAAGAATATATGAAATAGAGGCATCTGGGTGGCACAGTCAGTTAAGTGTCCAACTGTTGGTTTCAGCTCTGGTCATGGTCTCAGGGTTGTGAGATTAAGCCCTGTGACTGCTCTGCACTCAGCAAGGAGTCAGCTTGGGTCTCCCTCTGCTTCCCCCCTTGCTTTCGCTCCCTAAAATAAACAAATACATCTTTAAAAAAAAAAAGAATATATGAAATAATGTTGGCATGTGGTAGGAATTTCATTTTTCTTTGATTCTGTTGATACTGTATTTTTTTTCTAATTAAGATACATTATTTTTATAATAATTTGTAAAAAAAAAAGTACACTGCTTTTCAAATAATTATAACCTTCTATTGTGTGGTAATTGATGTTTTAATGCTAATTTCTGATCTTCCCAGTTCCTGATATTGCCTGTATATGCCCCTTTTATTCTCTTAAAAATTTTATGGCCAAAATTGAGACCCAAGTGACCACCAGGTAAAAGACTCTGTGCCACTTATTGATGCTTTCATATCATTCATTAATACATGTTTATTTTAAACTTCATTTTTATTTCTGAAGTCTTATTTTAATTTTTTGTAAGTTTTGGCTGCAAGTATAGTATTCATTTGCCTTTTAAATCATAATTTTGTTTTGATATCTGTGTAAAAATCTATTTATTCTTTTTTTTCTTGAGAGAAGCCCAAAAGCATTTCCAACCTCATGTCTTACCACTCTCTTCCTTTCCCATATCACTAGCCACAATAATTTTTTTACTGCTCTTCAAATTTGCAAGATATGTTCCAACATCAGTGCCTGGCACACGTTCTTCCTCTGTCTGAAATGCTTTAGTCCCAAATATTCATGTGGTATGTCCCTTATCAGTTTCAGGTCTTTATGTATATGGAACCTTCTTACTGATGCCTTCCTGGACCAGTCTATTTAAATTGCACACCATCTGCTATTTTTGACATCCCATCTGATATACTCTATTCCCTTCCCTATTTTTTTTCCTTATAACAACTTTCACTATCTAAAATATTCTATAGTTAACATCTATCTATCTTATTCACTGCCTTCCCTTATTGGAAAATAACTTCCATGAAAGCAGAGGTTTTATTCAATTTATTCATTGTTCTGTCTCTAGTGTTTATAAAAAGTGTCTATAAGCACTCAGTAAAGCGTATTTTAAATGAATGGATGAACTTTATTGTGAAATAAAACACTGGAATCAGCTGTTATTTAAATATGACAACCAACTGAACTCAGGATGGAGATTTAGAACTTTCATATGCCATTTACTATTTTCATGACTTCTGGAAAATTACCTGTATTTTTCAATTTCTTTAGCTATGGAATTGTTATTTTCCACCAAGAAGTGTAAATAAATTTAACTTAAAGCTCAGAAAAAATACTTACTGGCTCAGATGTTAGTTTCTAAATAACAGCCTAAAGGAACCAGAGATCCTTTGAAAAATGGCTGATTCTATGACTGAGACAGGTAAAGTAAAAAGGAGCCTGGAATAGCTTGTTGTGCTAGAAATTAAGGAGGTGCTCCAAAAATGACAAGAATCGACATAGGGGATTCCCACTGGCCAAATCTGGGAGAATTTGACCATCAAAATTAATAAAGATAGTAACCCATTGAATAAAATATGAACAAATGTGTTTACAGTGAGATTTAAAAAAATGAGAAGAAGAAAGGAAGGACAGGAAGAAGGAAAAAAACAAACGAAGGAAGAATGAGGTCTTAGTTACAGTATAATACCAATTAATAACCCTAGAAGATATCTATTTGGTAATCATCATAGTACAATGTGTTGAGACAGGTATCTTAAATAGATGTCAGACTTATTGGGTATATGATATTTATTTATCCAGACTCAAACTATCTCTATAATTTACTCATTAGTTATAAAAAGAAAAGAAAATGATTACTTCAGAATGGAGATCACCTAACCAAATGACTAACATTGATATCACTAATAATGGGACCAAACAACATCATGCACTTCCTAATATGATGTACTAAGAAGGACTCTATATCATTTCTTTGATATTCTTGATAAAAATGAATCAAAATTTTCTTATCATGAAGAGACCTCAGACAACCTTAAATTGAGGAATAGTCCACCAACTAATTGTTATTTTCAAATATATCAAGTCCATGCAAAACAACAAAAAAGACCACAGAAATGTTACATATGAAAGGAGAATATGAAACCATAACTAACTTCAATGCATGATCCTAAATTGGATCCTAGATTGAGGGGGCAGGGAAGGAGCCATGGAAGGCATTATTGGGACAATTGATAACATTTGAATATTGTATTAGGGTTTCCCAGAGGAATAGAACCAGTAGTGCGAGAAAAAGAACCTGAGAACCAGAAGAGCCAATAATGTAAATTACCCAGTCTGAGAGCCACAGAAGATGAGATGACATGTCCTGGTTCAATAGTGGTGTAGGTGAAAAAGGAGTGAATCCCTCCTTTTTCTACCTTTTGTTTTATTCAGACCCTAAACAGTTTGGATGATGCTCACCCACATTGAGGAGGGCAATCTATTGTACTGAGTCCATTGCTTAAAATGAAAATCTCATCTGGAAACACTCTCATTAGACAGACCCAGTAATAATGTTTAATCTGGGCAGATTATGGCCAGTGAAGTTTACACTTAAAAGTAACCATTACAAATACAGAGTGTAAATTAGATAATAGAAATGTGTCAGTGTCAATATCTTATTTTGGTAATTGTAAAAGTTTTAGAAGTAAACAGTAAAATTGTTACATATAAAAGGTCCAGTATTTCCAGTTTACTGGCAAGTGCTCCAGAGAAGAGAATAGAAAAAATAAAACAATGAGTCAGTTAATGCAGCTGGTAGAGAGTAAGGCAGATTCTTTATTTTATTCCTAAGTTTTAAAATAAATCCAAATAAAAGTTATAAAAATGCTTATTGAAAAAAGTAGCAATACGTTGCTTTAACATAATCCATTAAAAAGATGAATTAAGATATCACTGATTACTCAGAAAAAATCCTGTCTCATATGAAATCCAATGATGATTAGAAAATATTGTATGAATTTAGAATTAACATTCAAGACATTCTCTAGGGTGAGATAATGTTACAAGTATGAAAGGAAACAAAATAAATTGACCTATTTTTGTTTTCAGAATTAATTAAATAGTTAATTTATTTTTAAAGAGGGAAAGAGGGTAAAGGGGCAGAATTTTTAAGCAGGCTCCATATGCAGACCAGAGCCCAATGTGAGCTCATCTCACAACCCTGAGATCATGACCTGAACCGAAATCAAGAGTTGGATGCTTAATCAACTGAGCCATCCAGGTGCCCTTGTTTTTAAAATTTTGATAGATGACAGAAAAATAAGACCTACTAAGTTCCAATTTTATTTTCATCTTCTGCAAAGGAAAACAATTTTCAATTTGTAGAGGTAGAAAGTATGTGGTTAAGGAAAAAAATAAATCCCAAGATAGATAACTAAAGAGTACTAAGCTAGATTTAAGGAATTTTGGATTTATGTCATGAGCATTATCTTTATGGTACTGAAGGAAAGGGAAAATGCAGTTTCTGAGAGAATGCATCGGTATTTGATGAACTATGGAAAATAGGAAACAGAGCCAGAAGATGCCCAACTTCTACTTAATTTTCTTTCTCTCTTTCTTTCTTTTTTTTTTTTTTAAGATTTTATTTATTTATTTGACAGAGAGAGATCACAAGTAGGCAGAGAGGCAGACAGAGAGGTGGGGGGGGGGGGGGGGAAGCAGGTTCCCTGCTGAGCAGAGAGCCTGATGCAGGGCTTGATCCCAGGACCCTGAGATCATGACCTGAGTCAAAGGCAGAGGCTTAATCCACTAAGCCACCCAGGGCGCCCCCCCACCCCACTTAAAAAAAAAAAAAAAAGATTTTATTTATTTATTTGACAGAGAGAGAGACAGGGAAAGAGGGACGAACACAAGCAGGGGGAGTAGGAGAGGGAGAAGCAGGCTTCCCGCTGAGCAGGGAGCCCTCTTCTGAGCTCATTCCTAGGACCCTGGGATCATGACCTGAGGCAAAGGCAGACACTTAACCACTGAGCCACTCAACCGCCCCATCTACTTAATTTTCTAAAGGTGTTAAAGTGAATGCCAGAATCTGTGATCATAAGTTTAGTGGCAAAACCTTTTTAACATTCTGGAAAACATTTATGTGGATACTTTTTAATATCTCTGGATAAAGAAATTAAAGAACTGCCATCGTTAATCCATCTCTTTTTACAGGAGTTAGATCAAGGTAAAGCTTGGACCTGGAGTATGTTGATCCAACAATACATTCAAATAACTCATTTTGCAGTTGTGGACAAGTGGATATATTAAGGATTGGAAAACCATTGAGTTAGATATATAACCAGCTTGCAAAATCATTCTCAAGAGGGCATTAATAAACGAAGCAACAGTGGGGCGCCTGGGTGGCTCAGTGGGTTAAAGCCTCTGCCTTCGGCTTAGGTCATGATCCCAGGGTCTTGGGATCGAGCCCCGCTTCTGGCTCTCGGATCAGCAGGGAGCCTGCTTCCCCCCCCCCCCCTCTGCCTGCTTCTCTGCCTACTTGTGATCTCTCTTTGTCAAATAAATAAATAAAAGCTTAAAAAAAAAAACAAAAAAACAAAAAAACGAAGCAACATCAACTCACAATGTGCTCTCAAATTGTAGGACTGTGATCAGTTTCTCACTTTTTCCTTGATCTTTTCTGCTAAGTGATTGTCTGAAGACATTTTGCTTACCTTTTCCAGACTACCAGGTAAATGTAGTCAAACAGTAGTAACTTTTTTTTTTTTTAAGATTTTATTTATTTATTTGACGTAGAGAGAGAGAGAGAGCACATGCGCACAAGTAGGGAGCATGGGAGAAGGAAAAGCAGACTCCCCACTGAGCAGAGAGCCCTGTTCAGGCTCAGTCCCAGAATCTTGGGATCATGACCTGAGCCTAAAGCAGACACTTAACCATCTGAGCCATCCAGGTGACCTGAGTATGTAAACTTTTGAGTCTTTCCACTTTCTTATAGTGCATTTGTGATTTAGTCAGATTACTCCTTTTTTTAAGTCCAATATTTGCCTTTCTCCCTAGAGGTACTGATTACTGCTAATGTTCACACATTTGGGCAATAATACAATATATACTGAGCTGTCTCTTCACTGACTGCTTAGAGTTTAAGTTTCTTTTGTCTCCTAATTTGGTACTCGTCATCATCTGCCTCCCAGTTACTAAAATGTTGCTACTATTATCCCCTTTCATAAGGTTTTGTATGCTGTTTTATAAACATTTTATTATTTTCCTGGTACTATTTTAGGAGGGAGTAGAGGAAAACACATGTCTAATTTTTAAATTTACCTAGAAATTGACCAAATGTTTTTTCACATTCAAAATATTGGGGAAAGGGCCTGATTTAGGGCTGTGATAAGGTAAACAGGAAGGAAATTGCCCTCCCATTAAAAAAAGCGCACACACACACACACACACACACACACACACATATACATATATATATATAAATTATATTGGACATCAGGTAAAGTTGCTCAGAAAAGGTATGGGGTATTTCATGTGCCCCCCAGTTGGACATTGGAGATTGAGTAGAATCCTTAGGAGGGTATCAGGAGGGAATCTTCTTAGGAATAGGACCAAATTTATCTAAAGGCTGTTCTGGTCCCACCAAACAGAGTTTAGAAATGAGGTTCAAAAGCATCAGTTTCCATTTAACTTGTCTGCATCCCAGAACAAAATTCTAAGTATAAAATTCTTTACGTAAAATCAATGTAATGATTAAAATATTGGTAAAAATTAATAAATAGAAATAAATTTAAAATATGCAAATGATAGAAGTAATAGACAAAGATAAAAACTGTGTGTATGTGAGAGAGAAAGAGAGAGAGAGAAGGCTGGGAAAGTGTAAGCATGATGAGGAAAGAAAAGAAAGGTATAAAAGAGATTCTCACCAAAATTCTAACAGTGAAAAATACAATGTAAGAGGTTAATAGAAGATTAGGCACTACAGAAGAAGAAAAGACTTAAGAACTATCTAAATTATCCAAAACCAAAACTATGTAACCCAGAGAACATCATGCAGGAAGTTGTATACAAAACAACAAAGTGATCAAGATAAAGAAGAGTAAAATGAGAATGTCCCTTTATCACCATTATAGATCATGTCTTAAATTATATTTGAACAAGGCTAAACTCCCTGATGCACTCATTTTTTTCTGATGTAGTTTTTTTTATCCCTTTATCTCTTAATCCATCCCCAATCAGTAATTGATCTTATTACAGGCCATGAACTTTGGCAAACATGTAACCTCTACCTTTGAAGAGATCAATGTTGATTTGTGAGCTATAATAATTCCCATATAACACGTTCATATTATAGTAAATATATAAGAACTAAAGGAAGGGATTTAATGGTTCTGTATACATTGATTTCAAAGTACCCCAAGAACATTGGCTTCTCTAATAATTTCTGTTACATAAGCAATTCCACAACCACTGTAACATCTCTTTAATTGCTCATTGAATTCCAAAATCTTCATTGTTACAAGAAATATTTTGAAATAATAGTCAAGAAAACGTAGGTGTCAACAATTTTAATGTAACAGTGACTGATTATAAAAATTATGATAAGCAGAAATTTCACTAAAGACAACACTATAACAAATATCTGGATTAGTTTGAAATACATTTTATAGAAAGCAAAGCTTTTACTAATTTATTCATTATTCACTGCTATATATATATTTAATTAATCTTAAAAGTTAGTCCTCAATGAATTGAATTTTCTAAACCTTTTGAGCAATTATTTTAAATGTCTTACAGGTTTGTTCAAAAACATTATTAAGTATAGATAGGACATCAAAAATGTAGTACTGTAGTATTTAACTTAATTATATCATCATTAATTCGTTTAAAATTAAGCTTCATGAATGCTTTTATGAAAGACAGCTTTTAATACTGAAAAATTTAAATTATATTTAAATTTTACATTCTCATTACATATAGAGGTTTTAGAGAGACAATTTATCAACTAATTTGGTAGAGCTTAATTGGGGGAAACATAGAATGATAGAGAAGCCATTGATCTGGGAATTAAGAGACCAAAATTCTATTTTGGGATCCACTAGTATTACTAGTACATGACATTGGAAAATCAGTTTCTCTTTACTTAAAGTTTTAAAGACTGAATTAAAAATTTCACATACCATGCAGTTGCCCAACCATTCCATTTCCCATGCATATGGTTTTATATCCATAATACAGTTTTTCTATGATTGAAGCCAGTATCAGTCTTAAAATTATTCTTAAGGGGCGCCTGGGTGGCTCAGTCGTTAAGCATCTGCCTTCAGCTCAGGTCCTAATCCCAGGGTCCTGGGATTGAGCCCCACATCGGGCTCCCTGCTCTACAGGAAGCCTGCTTCTCCCTCTCCCAGTCCCCCCTGCTGTGTTCCCTCTCTCGCTGTCTCTCTCTCTGTCAAACAAATAAATAAAATCTTTAAAAAAAATTATTCTTAAGATAGTACTTCATATAAACTCTAGCAATGAAGTAGATTTGTCACTTGAAGGAAAAAAAAGTAATTTGACCTCAAGTAGAGTATTTCCAAGATCTCTTCTAATTCTACAATTCCACATTCTCTAGTTTTCAAAATTTTAGTAGTAAAAAAAAAAAAAAACCTAAAACATCAGTTTTATTTATTGTATTTACTGGACAGGACCTTGAGCTGATCTGACTGATGCACAGAAGTGACTTCGTAACCTCAAAGGCCTTGCACTATTCTGATAATACTTTAGGAAATTGTACTTCACAGGATGTTAATTATTTTTCCTTTTAATGGACTAGCCATAAAAAGTCAAGAGCCTCTTGCAATCCTCAATTTAAATGATACTGCTTAAAGGGTAGATTTGAAGGCTTGTTACATATTAATAATCAGATTAAATTTCATATAAAATTAGAGATGATCCAGTGCTTTCCATTTAGCATAACATCTTTAAGAGTTAAAGCTATGTGCTGCTGTAACTAAGCCCCTTTGAGCTGAAAACAATCTTAAAAATAGAAACATTTAATAAAATGTATTATGTATAATAGAATAAAATAGCTACATTATTTCTAAATACTGTGATTATTTACTGAGTCTCTGCTTTGTCTTTGCATTTCAAACTCTATGGATACTAGTACAGAGCTATTCCAGGAAGAGCTCTGGGCAGATGTGTGGTCAAAGCATTAAAAATCCAGGTGAACCCTTTAAATTATGTATTTAAACCTTTTAAAAAGGATAAAGATTTTATAACATTAATGAAATTTTAAAAATCAAGAATAAGGAATAGAAAAATTTGCTATGGTTTGGGTATCACATTTGTTTCCAAGCTTTCTTAACAAATATGAATAAAATAAATATAAAATCTTTCCTCTTTTTATAAGAAAAGAGGAACCATACTGATTATTTAGGGCAAAATAACCATTGACATTAGATTATTCCTGGAATATTTGAAATACCCTGTACCTCCCTCTTATACTATATTTTAAAAACATAGTGAAAACTACTCTTGAGCCAATTAAATACTAGTAAATAGAAATTAAGAAATTTTTAAATAAAATATCAGAAGAAACTATATCAAAATATTAACTGTGATTATTTCTCAGTTGTAATATTATGGTATATTCATTTTTCTATGTATTATATTTATAATCAGAAAAAGAATAATACATTTTAATTCAAACATGAAGAGGTAGCTTGGTCATAATTTGAAAAACACTAACACAATCTTTTTTTTTTTTAATTAGCACAGTAATGGGAGAAAGGGAATTAAAATTAAAATGAGTCATTGCTTCTTGAGTTTATAATAAGAAATATAAATTATTATGAAGATGTATTTAAAATATTTTTCATTTAGGTAACTTTGATTCACTATTGATGTGACTCATGGAGGAAAAAAGTGTAAATAGGAGCAACAACAACAGAAAAAGGACAAATTTGTGAGTCTGGCATCCACTTTTATCTCAATTAATATGCAATCTGTTGTTAACTCAGAGCATACTCATTGAACATTATTAATTGTTAGGCATTGTCTTAGGTATAAGAATTTAAAAATTATAATCAGGTGCGCCTGGGTGGCTCAGTGGGTTAAAGCCTCTGCCTTCAGCTCAGGTCACGATCCCAGGGTCCTGGGATCGAGCCCCGCAGCGGGCTCTCTGCTCAGCGGGGAGCCTGCTTCCCCCTCTCTCTGTCTCTGCCTGCCTCTCTGCCCACTTGTGATCTGTCTGTCAAATAAATAAATAAAATCTTTAAAAAATTTATAATCAGATATTGTATCTGAAATTCACAATAGTTAAAAAAATAGTTAACTTCACAAATTCACACAGTTGAGTTCTACCAGAAGTGATTTCAGAGCCCAGAATGGAGAATAGATGACAAATTCTACTCACGACTTCCTTTCCGTCTATATCCTCCATAACTCCTTATCACACTGTTCAGATCCTATTGCTACTTCCCAAGGGAGCTTTGTTTCTTCTATTAGAATGCCTTTTTGCTCTGTTCTTCAAAATTCAGTCCCATCACTCTTTCACATTCTTTAAATCCCATTTCCAGTGCCACTTACTTAATAACATATTCTGTAGACTTCATCTCCTTCCAGACCACTTCTTCCCTTCCCTACCATCAATAATGTCCACTTTTTTAAACTGCCAATTCATTTCATCCATATCTCATTTGGGGTTCTTAATGCTTTATACTGTTTTTTTTTTTTTTTGAGTTCTTATTTACATAAATTACTTCCTCAATGTGGAGATCATGAAAATATGCTACTCAGATCTTGTCCTGTGGAGAACAAATATGACTGATAGCTCCAACTGCTGTCCTCCTGGATTTATGATCATGTTCCTCCGAACACTATGTTTCCCACAGTCTGCTCCCAAATATTGACTGAGCATGGCTTGAGGAATACTAGAGGTCCATTCTTGCAAGGTGAAGAACAGCTCTGATGGGAAACTTTAGCTTGAGAATGACACCCTGCCCTCATCAAAAGTTTCTCAGAACTTTCTTCATACTGCGATTCTTCCTACCAATCCTCTTTCGCCTCCCCTTTTTCACAGTTGTCAACACTGCAGTGTGGTGTGAAAGCTTTCCTTCCATCTTCTGTCCTTTGTTTTTCATGGGCCTGTCTCCAAATACATTTCTTACAAGTGTAAGAAATCCTGGCACACACACACACACACACACTCCAAAAGAAAACAAAAACAAAACAAACAAACAAAAAAACCAAGCAACTTAAAAACAAAGACACAACAGAGCATCGTTGCTCCTTTTTTTTTTTTTTTCTTTTAACATGGGTTTTGAGAAAGACAGGTCTGCATTTTACTTCTGACTCTAAATTAACTGCATGATCTTGGGCCAGTTAGTCTTCTCCTAGAGCCCAGGTTTTCACAAGTGCAGACGGAATAGGGATATCACTGTTCCTAACTAACAAGGCTGTTAGTTCACTGCTCCTGAAGTGACTCCTAGTGGCCTGGAGAACTGGAAATAGTAAGTGAAGTAATGTCTCCTTTGCTCTGGCAGACTCTGGAGGAAGAAATAAAGATGGTGAAGTTGTCATGCTGGGGTGCAAATGCTATATGATAGCAGAAGACTCGCCAAAGTATTACATACCATAGAAGGGCCCGGAGGACACTCCCTTCACCGAGGCCCCTGGGAATGCTCTGGTGAGGGGAATCAGTATCACAAAAAACTGAGGGGTGAGTCTCCAAGTGTCTGCGGGTGCCCTCCCGACAGCAGGAGATGTGGCTCATTTATATGTAATAGGAATGTGTGACCCTGCCAGATAGACGTCAGATGACAGTGCTTACCAATCAGAAGGCAAAACACCTCAGTTACCAATGATGTTAGAGAGGAAGCTAAGGGAGCTTGATCTGCAGGGAACTGTGGAAATGATTAATAGGGCATATTCTCCCTAGAGACAAAATGTATATGCAGATCTTACTTTTCATCTGTGGAATGGCTTATTTTATATGTGAACTTGTGAGCTAAGGGCTACCCAGATAGGTGGTGAAGTAGTTTTTCTGAGTCTGTCTGTGAGAGTCGTTGCACAATAGATTACCATTTGAAATGGTGAATTGAGTACAGCAGATGACCCTCTTCCGTGTGGGAGGGTATCATTCATTCTTTGGAGGACTGGAGTAGAACAAAGGGGAGGAAGAAGAGTGAATTTGCTCTCTCTCTCTCTGTGCTGGAGCTGAGACATCCATTTTCTCCTGCCCTCAGATTTTGGTGCTCCTAATTCTGGGCTTTTGAGCTCAGATCAGAACTAACATGATCAGCTCCCTTAAACTCAGGCCTTTGGACTGGGACTGAATTACACCACCCGCCTCTCTGGTGCTTCAGCTGGTAGATGATAAATCATGGTCCTTTCCAGCCTCTATAACCACATGAGGCAATTACTATAAGAAATCTCCTCTTAGCTATATCTACATCTGTCCCTCTATCTATCTATCATTTCTATTGGTCTGTTTCTCTGGAGAATTCTAATACAATCTACATGCAGAAAAAGGGAAGAATGACAAAGCAGGATGCTTTGAGCCTGTTAATTACAGTACAAAGTTGTATCTTTGGACAATTTTTCAATCTCAGGCCCATTGACTGGAAAGGATAGGTACCACCTGTAGCCCAAGACCAAATGCAGTGATGGACACTACATGTGTCCCATTACCCTTTGCCCCTTCTTTTCTAAGTGTTCTCCTCAGAAAAATATGCCTGTAGGAACTACTAAGAGCTACTACTACTACTACTACTACTACTACTACTAGTACAAGCTCCAATCTAGGAGCTACTTGCTGGACTGCATGGAGAAGATGGTGTATTTGGTGGTTATGACAATATTTGGGTCAGGTCTACTGTGAGGTGCATCATTGGCAGATAACTCTGGATTTCCTTGTAAATTCAGAATGACATTGGTGCCACGATCATTCTTGCTGTGGGCTCCTCTTCAGTGACTTATTGTGGTGGGTTACTAATTCTATACCATCCCTGCAAGATGTAGGATTCCTCTGACATGCAACTTCGACTCGTGGAACTCTTCATTTGCCTGATCAAACTTTATTACAACTGGCTGCAGTTTGAGACTCCTGCCATTTGATCTTCCTTATGTCCCCGTCTTTCCAAAAATGTCAGAATATATACTGATCTGAGAGCTCTCCTGCCTTTTCATGCATTCCCCTTTTTATCCCTCAGAAGAACTTTCCCTAGTAAATCTCTTACACTCATATTTCTGTCTTGATTTCCCTTTTTCAAAGAACCAGATCTAATTAGCATAATTTAATAGATGTTAAGACCATCTTAGAATAGGAAGTGTGTCTTATCCTTCTTTAAACTGACCTCCATACCATGTACAAAGTAGTTTTTTTTTTTTTCTTAAATATTTTATTTATTTATTTGACAGAGAGAGAGCAAGAGAGGGAACACAAGTAGGGGGAGTGGGAGAGGGAGAAGCAGACTCCCTGCTAAGCAGGGAGCCTGATGTGGGGTTTGATCCCAGGACACTGGGATCGTGACCTGAGCCATGAAGGCAGATGACCAATGACTGAGCCACCCAGGCACCCCCAAAGTAGATGTTTAATAATTACCTATAAGTTTTGGGGAGAAGCATGGATACATGAAGTGTTGAAAAATCTACAATTTTGTGTAATTACTTTTGTTTTTTCTACTATATATAGTTGTGATATGGCACAATAGAGCAGCAAAAACAAAGGTAGAAGATGAAGCAATGAATTAAACATCTGTGGTTCTACAGTTTAAACTCATTCAGGAAGCTAAGAGAACATTCAGAAATTATTGTTTTAAATGTGATATACGGTTTAAAAGATAATCAGTACTATTTAAGCAGAATATAAAAGTCAATAATTGTTTTTCTTATGCTGGGGAAAAAATTTAGTTTATTTAGAGACGTAAAACATTGTACATAGTTATTTTAATGGAGCCTAACAGGATGTCAGTATCACAAATGAACATCTGAGAAGATCTCTACCTGTGGTGCTGTGAATTGATTAGTTAGTGTTTCTTCTACCTGAAGAGTTTTGAAAATGAAGGGAAGAAAATCACTTATTAGTGAAATGACATACTCAGCAGCTTTTCTTTTGCAACAATTATCCTGGCACAGCTACAGGTTACTGTCAGGCAGAATGTGAAAAATTGCCTTTGGCAATTAAGAAGTATTTATTAACTTTTGGTGATCCTCATATGCGTAATCATAATGACACAGGTATCAATTAACAATGCCACAAATTTAATTGTTTTATTTTGGTGCAACACTGTATATTCATGTAAATATTCATGTAAAACTTTTTTTTTTATTATTGTTATCAGGCTATTTAAGCAGGTGTTAGAGAGATTTTTATTTGTTTTCTTTTTTTTAAATGATACGCTAATTAGACCTGGGTATTACTGTTTTTTACTAGCAACATAAGGCTTAATTCTTATTTTTTTTAACTGGCATTTAAGAGATTGATTAATTAATTTTTGTGGTCTGAACGTTTAACATGAATTCTACCCTCTTTACAACAGAGGTGCACAATAGAGTACTGGTAACTACAGACACCATGTTGTAGAACAGATCTCAAGAACTTACTTATTTTGCATATATGAAACTTTTTACTCATTAAACAACTCCCCATTTCTACTTCCTGTTTTCTGCTTCTGAGTTGTACAACTTTAGATGCCTCGCGTAAGTAGCATCATGTGGTATTTTTTTCCTTCTGTGCCTGGCTTCTTTCACTGGGCATAATGTTTTTTAGGTTCATCCATGTTATCACAAATGGCAGGATTTTCTTTTTTTAAGGCTGAATGATGTTCTATTGTATGTATGTACTACATTTTCTTTATCCATTCATCCATTGATGGACATTTAGGTAGTTTCCATATCTCAGCTATTGTATAATGCTGCCGTGAACCTAAGAGTGGCAATATCTCTTCAAGATTCTAGATTTAAATTCTTTTGGATATATGCCCCAATATGGGATTGCTAAATCATCTAGTACTTCCCCCCCCCCCCCGTAACTTCGATACTGTTTTCCATAGCAGCTGCATCATTTTACATTTCCACCAACAGTGTATAAGAGTTTTTCAATTTCTCCACATTCTCACCAACACTTGTTACCCTTTTTCTTTTCTGTCCTGTGTCTTTTCTTTTTTTCTTCCCTTTTTCCTTTTCCTTTTTCTTTCTTTCCTTCCTTCCTCCCTTCCTTTCCTTCTCTCTTTTCTTTTCCTTTCTTTCTTTTCTTTTCTTTTCCTTTCTCTTTCTTTTTCTTTATTTCCTTTACTTTTCTTTTTCTTTCTCTCTTTTCTTTTTTATAATAGCGATCCTAACAGGTATGCATTGACATGGTGGTTTTGAAGAATAATACTTCCTGACTTCAAAATTTATTACAAAGCTACATAACACTATGGAACTGGCATAAAAACTGACATATTGACCAATGGAACAGAATAGAGAGCACAATAATAAACTCATCATATGTGTGGTCAACTGATCTTCAATAAGTGTGCCAAGAATACTTAATGGAGAAAGGATAGTCTTTTCAGTAAATAGTGTTGGTAAAACTGGATATTGTAAGAATGAAATTAACTCTTAGTTTACACCATGCCCCCAAATCAACTGAAAATATCTTAAGGACAAATCTTTTTTAAAAATTTATTTATTTATTTATTTGAGAGAGAGAGAGAGTGTGCGTGAGCGTGAGTAGGGAGGGGCAGAAGGAGAGGAAGAGAGAGTGGGACTTCCTGCTGAGCACAGAGCCCCATCCCAGACCTTGAGATTTTGATTTTGATTTTGAGCCAAAATCAAGAGTCTGACCTTTAACTGACTGAGCCACTCAGGCACCCCTAAAGACTTAAATATTGAGACTCCAAACTAAGAAATTCCTAGAAGCAAATACAGGTAGAAGGCTTCATGACATTGATCTTGGCAATGCTTTCTTAGATATGACACCGGAAGCATAAGCAGCAGAAACGAAAATAGATGATTGAGACTACATCAAACTAAAAATTTCTGTACAGCCAAGGAAACCAATCAACAAAGTCAAAAGGCAACCTACAGAACGGGAGAAAATATTTGTAAACCATATACCTAATAAGAGGTTAATTTCCAAAATATGTAAGAAACTTCTACATCTCAATAACAAAAGCAAACAAATGCAGCAACAACAAAAATCCCAAATAACTCAGTTTAATTCTAAATAGATTAGACTTTGCTTCTGCCAGGTAGTGTCATATATGATCATTTTAAAATAGGCACTCCCAAAATATCTTTGCTATTAGAAGAGTTATTTGTGTGGGTTGAAACTAAAAGTAGTATTGGGTATTAAAGTTTTTTTTTTTTAATCAACTTGATCTGATATAACTTATGTATAATAAATTGTATCCTTTGAATTGCACAATATGATAACTTTTGACAGCTGGATGTAACTATGAAACTATCACCACAACCAAGATACAGAAAAATTGCACACAGAAGTTTCCTTATTTCACTTTGCAGTGCAACTCTTCCACTATCTTCTGCTCCAGGCATCTAATGATCTTCATTTTGTCACCATATTTTGCTTTTCATTTGTAAGGATTTTTTGTAAGTGGAATCACACAGTATATATTCTTTTGGATCTGGTTTCTTTAACCTGCAGGGTGACTTCAAAGTTTGTCTGTATTGCCATTTGTATCAGTATTCCGTTCCTTTCTATTGCTGAGTAGTATTCAGTTATATACATATATCAAGTTGAATGTATCCATTCACCTCTTTTTTTTTTCTTTTTTAAGATTTTATTTATTCATCTGACAGACAGAGACCACAAGCAGGCAGAGAAGCAGGCAGAGAGAGAGGAGGAAGCAGGCTCCCCGCCGAGCAGAGAGCCCGATGCGGGGCTTGATCCCAGGACCCTGAGATCATGACCCGAGCTGAAGGCAGAGGCCTCAACCCACTGAGCCACCCAGGCGCCCCATCCATTCACCTCTTGATGGACACTTGAGTTATTGCCAATTTGGGGCTATAGTGAATAGAGCTGCAAAGAACATTAATACATGTATTTGTTCATACATATGTTATTTCTCTTAGTAAATAGCTACCAGAGAAAAGCCTGGTGTTAGGGTAAATGATCTTAAGGATTTAGGAAACTAGTTGTATCCTTTCACATTTCCATCAACAGTGTATAATTATAGTTGTTCCACATGTTGACAGTTGATATTTTCAGTCAGTTTTGATTTCCATTTCCCTGGGAAACCTTCTTTGTACTCACTTCAGTGAGCATCACTCATCTTCACTTGCACTGTCTGTTCACATATTTTGCACATTTTTTGAAATATTTTATTAATTTATTTGACAGACAGAGATCACAAGTAGGCAGAGAGGCAGGCAGAGAGAGAGGAGGAAATAGGCTCCCTGCTGATCAGAGAGCCCGACGTGGGGCTCGATCCCAGGACCCTGGAATCATGACCCGAGCCGAAGGCAGAGGCTTTAATCCACTGAGCCACCCAGGCGCCCCTATTTTGCACATTTTTAATTTGGTTGGTTATTGCTTAGTGATAAAAGTTATACATAGATATAGATATTCAGTATAAAAGATCCTTAGCAGATAAACAGTTTGTGAATATGTATTCCTAGACTGTATTGTCTTTTTTTTTGTTTCACTGAAGTGTTTTTAGAAAGGCATTTTTTTTTTAATTAAAAAAATATCTAAGGGCTCCTGGTTGGCTCAGACTCTTGATTTTGGCTCAGGTCATGATCTCAGGGTTGTGAGATTGAGCCCTACATAGACTCTGCACAGCATGGAACCTGCCTAAGATTCCGTCTCTCCCTCTACCCCTCCTCCCACTCAGGCACTTCATCTCTTTCTCTCTCCCTCTCTCTCTCTCAAAAAAAAAAAAATAATAATCTAATGTATACATTCTTTTTTTTTAATGTTCATGTTTTCTATGTATGTGTCCCGTCTGAGATATCTTTGTTTTTGCCAGTGTCAAAAAGATTTTCCATTTTTTCCTTCTAGAAATTGTATAGTTTTAGTTTCTACACTTTTAACTATGATTAGTTTCAGCTACGTTTTCCATGTAGTAAGAGATAAGAACTGATAGTCATTTTTTTCCATTTAGATATGCGATATGTTCAGCACAAGATGTGAAAAAGACTTTCTTTTCTCTATTAAGTTTCCCGTGCACCTTTGCTGGAAATTATTTGACCAGGTATATGTGGGCTATGTCTGGAGTCTCTATTCCTCCATAAAGCTATAGTCTATTCCCATGCCATAACCACACTGTCTTTATTTCTAAACCTCTTTACTAAGTCTTGAAATGAGATGCAAGTTTCCAGTTTTGGTCTTCTTTTTCTCATTTCGGCTCTTCCCACAACTTTTGCATCCCCATATAAATTTTAGAATCACCTTGTCCACTTCTACGACCAAGCGTGCTGGAATTTTAATTAGAATTAAATTGAATCTATAGATTGATTTGTGTAGAAACTTCACGTTGATAATATTACCATCTTTGTTTAGTTCATTTTGCTCCGTAGCATTTGGCAGTTTTCAGTCCAGAGGTCTATATTCTTTCCCTAAAGTTTTCTCAAGCATTTTATATTTTCATCACTTACAAAGTGTAATTCATGAGGCACCTGGGTGGCTTAGTCGGTTAAGTGTCTGCCTTTTGACTCAGGTCATGATCCCAGGGTCCTGAGATTGAGCCCTGCATCAGGCTCCCTGCTCAGTGGGGAGCCTACTTCCCCCTCTCCTGCTCCCCCTGCTCGTGTGCATGCTCTCTCACTCTCTCTCGAATAAATAAATAAAATCTTAAAAATAAATAAATAAATAAATAATGTAATTTCATTAATTTTATCTTAAAATCATTTGTTGCTGGTATAAAATTTTAAAAAATATTGACCAAGCATTTGGGAAATTTGCTAAGTTTTCTTACAAGTTTTAGTAATTATTCATATATATATATATAGATATATAAACATATATCTATATATATATATATAAAATGTTCTACAAAATATTCATAGTATCTTCAAATAGATTTAGTTTTACTTAGTAAAACTAGTTTTACTAGTTTTCCCTGATATATTACATATACATGTATATCTACAGATATATATGTGTGTGTGTGTGTATATATATATATATTTTTTTTTTTTTTGCTTTGTCTTTTTGCAGTGACTAGAACTTCTAGCACATGATTAAATAGAAAGCATGATATTAGGGATCTTTCCCTTGTTTCTGATATTAGGAGAGAATCATTCAACATTTTCTTATTAGGTATGTTGGAATAGTAGAGGGAAGTATTCTTCAGGCAAAGAGATCGATATGTAAAGAGATTCGGAGACAAAAGAGAGTATAGTAGGCTGATGAATCTTCAAGCTGTTTAATAAAGTAAGACCAGAGAGTGTCAGGTAGAACTAGGGAGAAGTGAGGTGAGAAGCAGGCCCAGACACCTGGGGGTCACTTCAGCATCTGCTCCCCATCCATTCTCTATACCCATTTATTTGAACTGTCTCTATTTTTAGTTCCTATTTTAATTAATGATTATATATTATTGCAGTTGCTGAATTATCATAGAGTTCAGTAGTCCCTACAAATTTTCTCTGTTGCTGCACCTTTTCTTCACCTATGATTAATTTTTTCCTATATCTTAGTGCTACAGTATAAGTCTGGCTCTCTCTCTCTCTCTCTTTTTTTTTTTTAAAGATTTTATTTATTTATTTATTTGACAGTTGGAGATCACAAGGAGGCAGAGAGGCAGGCAGAGAGAGAGAGAGAGAGGAGGAAGCAGGCTCCTGCTGAGCAGAGAGCCCGATGTGGGGCTCGATTCTAGGACCCTGGGATCATGACCTGAGCCGAAGGCAGAGACTTTAACCCTCTGAGCCATCCAGGTGCCCCAAGTCTGGCTCTCTTCTATTTGTTTCCAAACTGCGGTTGGAGTCTATGGTGAAAAAAAAGAAGAAAAAAATAATAAAAAGGAAAGATATAAAAGAAATATTTCCCCCCCCCCCAAACAAATTTCATGCTCTTTATATATTGGTTGGTTTTCTAGGCCCACTTTTTACTGGGATCTTGTTAGGCAAATCCTCAACTGAGCCGCACATAAATTAGAATGAGATCCCATGATATAGATAGGATCAGAGGAATTAAGCAACATGAAAGTGTCTGAGATACACACTAGAAGGGAAACCATTCTCCGCCTTAACTGGGCAGAACCATGACTATGGCCATAAGTAATTGAAGAAACTGAACTTAGATCTGTCGGCTATCGTAGTCATTAAAGGCATAGACTTTGAATTAATTTGCATCTGGATTTAAATCCTACCTCCTCCACTTATTACCTCATGATTTGGAGAACTTTGCCTAAGCTGTCTAGAGCTCTTTTTTTTTTTTTTTTTTTTTTTTTTAACTGCATAAGGCAAGCATAAATAACACTGAATACCTTGTAGAGTTCCTGTGAGGATAAAGGGCTAATTTGTAGAAAGTTCTCATAAGTGATTCTGTCACTGACTGATACATCCTGTTGGCCCCCATGGTTTCTGTTCGGGTCACCTAACTTCCATTGTATCTCTTTACTGGAGTGCTGTATCTGGCCACTTGAGCCTGCTTTGCTCATAAATATGCCAGATTATAAGACCTGAAGAATTATTCCTTGAGAGCAGCTACAAATCTCAATGGCTGGCAGAAGTAGGTTGATGAACATTTCGGCTTTTTCTCTGATAGAATGGAATAACTCTAAGACATGTGTTCTGGATGGTTCCCAGAATTTCCAGGGGGATTGACTTCTAGTCAGATACAGTAGCAACTTGTTTGATTAACTTCCTCCTGATTTTCTGTCCTTCCCGGTTTCGTCAGTTAGGGTTTGATTAAAAAGACAGGACCACTATGAAAGAAAAGAAATAAGGAATTTATTTTACAGATTAGAGTTTATACAGTTGTGAGAGACAGTCAAAAAGTCTGGGAAAGGCTATTGCCTCTGCACTGTGTGGGGGACTGGAGTTGTTCCAGGTTGTTTCCAGGCTTGGGAGTCAGGAAAAAAAGCTTGCTGTGGAATGTGGGAAGGACGCAGGTTGGAGTCCATGAAGACCGGAAAGAGATTTGTCTCTCAGCCTCTGACTGCAGGGGCTCAGATGATGTGTAGAAAAGGCTGGAACTGTTTGCCACACAACTGCTCATGTACTGTCAGGGACTCGATAAGCCTAGAGATGGGATATTGCGGGACAGGTAGGAGCTGCAGCCCTGGCCTCCAGCAGATCAGTGAAAGAACCGCCTAAGCATGGCAGCTGCTGCTTCGCGTCTGCCTTGCCAGTCTTGTGCACATTTCCCTTGTAGCCAACTTCAGCCTAAAACCATGTAGGTAAGATGACTGTACGAAGCATAGTCGACGTGATACAAAATTACCACACTTTGTTCTCCCCAACTCATGTTTCCTTCATTGTTAAACTAAACTATTTGACTTGAACTCTTGTCTTGAGTCTAGGGTTTGGATGGAATCCAGTTTAAGACATTGCTTAACATAGCATATAGTAAGAATAAAAAGGTCTTATTATTTGGACTAGTCAAAGCAGTCTTCCCTGATTATTGTTAAAATAACTGTGTGGTCTTTCTGTCTTCCAAATCCTACTTACTCTGAAACTACAATTATTATCACATTTTAGTCTTTATTATATACATACATATGCACTAAATATCTATTTGTGTATCTATGTATCTGTCTATCTGTCATAGTTAGACTTTTAGGATCCTATACATTGAGAACATGATTCAGGAGGTGCTCTGAGGCATAGGCACATCTACATGCTAAATAAATATCCCCAGTGGTTCTGTTGGAGAAGGTGGTCCATGGAGCACATGTTGAGAATATCTGACCTAGTATATACATACTGTCTTGTATAGGTCTTTTAATTTTCATTATATACAATGCTCTAAGTGATTTACATTTCCAGTTTTAGATGAGATACAATCTTATTTGTTTCTACCCAATTCAAATGATGAGAAAGATCTGGAATTAATGAAAACGGGAAAGAAAGTGCTTCCCATTATTCCTGCCAAGAAACACTAGATTGAATTATCTCATAGGACAGGCAAATGTCAGTCAGTTAAGAGGCTGCCTTTGGCTCAGGTCATGATCCCAGGGTCCTGGGATTGAGTCCTGTATCGAGCTCCTTGCTCAGCCAGAGGCCTGCTTCTCCCTCTTCCACTCCCCTGTTTGTGCTCTCTCTCTGTCTGGCAAATGTATAAATAAAATCTTAAAAAAAATAAAAAATAAAAATAAAAATAATAAAAAATAAAAAATAAAAAAATAAAAAAATAATAAAATTAAATCTTAAAAAAATAAAAAAAATTTCTTGCATGAAATTATACTTACAGAGAGGCTCACTATTTAACAGGAAAATATTTGAAACATTTTAGCCAAGTACTCAAAATATATACAAAATATAAATATAGCAACTATTTTATAACTCTCTGCTGTTGAGAATTTTTGAACCATCTTCACAATTTATAATATTAATTTAAGTATAGTTGATACACATTGTTACATTAGTTTCAGGTGTACACATAGTGATTCAACATCTCTATACATTACACTGTGCTCACCAGAAGTATAGCTACCATCTGTCCCCATGCGACGCTATTACAGTATGGTCATACTCCCTGTGCTTTACCTTTATTCCTGTTACTTACTCATTCCATAACAGGAAGCCCATATTTCCCACCAACCTTCACCCATTTTGCCCATTTCTCCAACCCCCTTCCCTCTGGCAACCATCAGTTTGTTCTCTGTATTTATAGGTTTGATATGTTAAGAAATATTTTAATTGCCTGGCACTGACACTGCTGTTGGCAGGTTTAAAAAAGGAACCAATAGAGTTCTGCAAATTTTGGCAGGATTTCCCTTTCTCCCTACCACTATTATGCAAATGACCATCACAATCTGTCTAAGAGACCAGTTCCAGGAAGGAGGCTAAAATTAGAATAATTGTTGACCTCTTGCAAGAGAGTTTCAGGGTGAATTCATTCTTCCTTATCTCTGCGCTAACCTCAGTAGCCATGGAAAATTCAGTACTCATAGTTTATGCTTCATTCACCTCTGTAAATTCTTTCTCTAATCCCATCTCCTGATGCCCCAAACCTTTCCTCTGTGACCCCTGGAACACATAATATGGCTTCAGCAAAATTAACTCTTCTCTAATGTTTGACTTGAATGTCTCAACTTTCTCACTCTAACAGAAATCTGATTGTCTTCTGGGAACACTATATCACATACTAGTACAATTTTAGAGTCTCTCATTCCAAGGAATGTGTCATCTAGATCCTTACCTAACATTTGCCTATCACTATTATTCTCTCCTCCTTAACATCTACATTTGAAGCTTATTTCATTAAATACTCACCTGCTACCCCAGTCACCTTGTTCCTAGATACTTTGCGTGACATTCTCCTTCAATTCCTAATAATTCCCTTTCCATCTCTCTCTCTCTTTCATTCTCCGGCCTCTCACATTTTTAGTTTTCCATCTCCTGGAATCCTTTCTCATTCCTCTCTCCTAACACTGTCATAGCCTTATTTTTTCTTTCCAGTAATTTCATACCTTCCCAAATCATAAAGCATCTCATTTTCCAAGAACTGTTTACTGTCCTACCATTTTACTGTCTCTAATAGCCCAACTTAAAATACCTACTTTAAATAGCCCAACTGCCACATTTTATCTATTGAGCCACCACTGCCTATCATCTACCTCGTATCCTTATGTCACTCCTTTCCTGCCTTTTTTCTAGACTAGTGTGCATTATCAGTCAACACTTCATTCATTTTTCAGTTTCAGGGTTTTATTGAATCATCACTCTATAGCCTCATTCCTGTTTTTTCATTATTAATATTATTAATATTTTACACTTTAAGAGTATCTTAGGAAAGAGACGCGTATCCTTGTTTTCAATCCATCGTCTTGGATGAAAACGCTAGGTTTTCCTCTGGTTATATTTTTTTCATAATACTGTAATCCCATCTGGTAAGTTCCACTGACATCCATGTGCTTATCAGTCACACATCTATTTTCTGGAAATTTGCTAATGTCATCATAGGAAAATTAGAACAATTGTGGCATTTATTTCATGGGCAACAACTGTCTATCAACTTGAAGAAACAGACTCAACAGTTAGCCACATGTCTCCACTTGAGCCCCACACTAACACCTGAAACTTAACATGTATGAAAGCCTAACTTATCTTTTCCCACAACTTGCTAATTGATGATAAAAAACTGAAAGAAGGCACAGGTGTAGAAACAGAAAGGGTGAATTGATACAAGACATAAGAAGTATTAATCAAATTTCATGACTGTTAAGATATTAGTGTTGACATAAAGATCAAAGATAATCCTAAGGTTTTGCATTTGTTTTTGTTTTATGTTTTCTTCTTAATTTATGATGAGGTGGATAGTGACACCATTAACTGAGTTTTGAAATAATGAGATTGGAGTTGGAAAAGATGAGCAAGTCAGTTTTTGGACTTGTTAATTTTTAAGCACCCGTGGAACCTCTAGAGAAAGATACCAGACTTAATTTACCATGATAAAAAGTTTTATGTATGAAGTGATCAATTGTTTTGATTTGCCTGGGACTGTGCTATTTTACTTCCAAAAGTCTGCCATCCCAGGAAGCCCCTCAGCCCTGAGCAAACTGGAGGAGATGGTCACCCTAGTCCTGTAAGCAATATCAAGTTCCAGGAGAGGTCATATTGCTTGAGTGTTGTCTCAAAAGTGTTCTATTGTCCAAGTGACACATAAAATAAGCTGCAAGTATAGGCTACACATCCAAACTTAAATTACCTTATAGTCTCATTTAAAAAAGTTAAAGAACTAGGTGAAATTAATTTTAACAATGTATTTAATGTAACCCAGCACATTTGAATTATAATCATTTGAGCATATAATCAATATAATGCATTATTAATGAAATATTTCACATTTGTATATATGTTATTAATGAAATATTGTCATGTTAACTCTTTAAGATTAGAAAATGGGAGGAAAAAACCATCTGGTTGATGGTGGCCAACATTAAATCTATTACTTTATGTAGACAGCGTAGTAGTAGAGCCTTTATTATTAGCCTGTTTCCTATGATTATGTGAATTAATTAGGCACTAAAAATAATTAAGCAGAGAGTACTCTGATAATAGAAATTTAGTAAGAAAATTTGGATTATAATAAAATCCATTTTGCACTGTTTTTAAAAGTCACTCCCTTTCTGTTCTTCCTTTCTCTTACTCCTGCTCTATCAAAAAATAGAGGAGTTTATTACTTAAACTTTCAAGTATCCATTTAATAGTGCATGTAACTGTGTAGCAGCAACCACCATCATCACAAGTGCTAATTAATTTATGGTTTGTAGTAATATAAAATATAGAGCATAAAGAAGATTAATTAAAAATAGATAGTTTAGTGAATATGTATACATAATAAAAATATTCATATTAAATGCATAATATAAATTATATGTGCATATATGTAAAATACATATAAATAACATCAGTCCTGTCTTTGTAGAATTTCAAAGACCTATAAGTGAATTATTTACATGCTTTATTCAATTTTACTTTACTACATTTTTGAGGTTATAAACTATACTGGAGTGCTGTTTGTAATGTGGAATTCAAAACGTCTCACAATATCTTGCTCTTGAATGTAGTTTAAAGTACATGTATATAATCAAATTTAGAGCACTTTGTAGAGTACATTCTTATTGAATTGAAATAAATGTAATTCAACAAAAATCTTTTAAACCCTTCCTACTTTTGATGTATTTTGTTATGTTCTGGAGATACAAAGGCAAATAGGACATTTGTCTCCGTAAGGGATGTCAGAGACAAGTATTGGAGAGAGATGCCCAGAAAACACACACATACACACACACACTCACATACACAAACACACATCTGAAAACCCATAACCTGAGATGGTATATGCTTAATTAAAAAAGTAATATAAGGCAGAGAATCAACTTCCCAGGGAGTATCTGGGAAATCTACAGAGAGGATGATATTTGAGCTATAACTAGAATGGTTAGCATTATGCCTAACACACAAAAAGAGAGAGTGGAGGTGAGAGGAAACTTTCATGATCGAGGAGTAGTGTAAACAGAGCACTGAGGCTAGAGTGTGTATCATCTATTCTTGAGCAGTGAGTAGTCTTGTGTAGTTAAATACAGAAATTGCATCTCCTGTAACAACTAGGGGAGAGGCTAGAATTTAAGCTTGGTTAATTTAGTAAAGGGTTTGATTCTGGAGTCTTCCCTACGTCTTCACTTTTAAAGACATACATTGTTATTTCTGAAGCAGTTCATACTCTTTATGTAGAAAGGTCTAAATTCATGGTCTGCTTAGTTACAATTTTTACTGAAGTAATATTGTATATGCCATATACAGTACATTGGCATATACATACAATACATATGCCATACATATGGCATATACAATACATTTTAGAGAATATAATCTACATATTAAAACACCATGTGCTATACAGACCTATATATATAAATTAAACATTCAACTACAATAGACCCATATAACTAGTGTTTTCCATCTATACAGTCCTAGTCTTCAGACTCTCTTTTTTTTTAAGATTTTATTTATTTATTTGACAGAGATCACAAGTAGGCAGGGAGGCAGGCAGAGAGAGGGGGCATGCAGGCTCCCTGCTGAGCAGAAAGCCTGATGCAGGGCTCGATCCCAGGACCCTGGGATCATGATCTGAGCCAAAGGCAGAGGCTTTAACCCACTGAGTCACCCAGGTGCCCCTAGTCTTTAGACTCTTAGCAGTGTCTGTTTCCCATATTCCCACACATTTCCCTCATACATACGTAGTCACATAAATATAGATGATTGTAGTGATTTTAACAGATGCATAATATTCTCAAATATAAATTTTGAATGATTTACTTATAAATTTCTTTATTAATAATCACTTGTTATGTTTAGTTTTGCTCTATTGCATGCAACATAGAAAAGAAGCTATCTAATGTGTGCATGCCTGTCTGAATACAGACCCTGACATACCTAATCTCCATAATATGTTCAAAATATTTATCAACAGTAAGGCATGGACACTGACTATAAGAATGCACACACTAATTAATAGAAGTGCCACACCAATAAAAATTGGCATCACCTATAATCAATCAGTACAAGTATGCTTATGCATAAGCAATGAATGCCAGACCTACCTCTATTGACAATTATTGTTCAGAAGTGGGATTTCTTTCTCAAGGCCTTTGCATATTAAAATTTTTGCATGTATGTTTATATTACTTTCAAAAAATATAACTCCTTAACATTCTGTCCTATAATGTGATAGATAGAAGGTTGTCACATCTTTTGATCTATCTTTTGAGATTCTTAGGAAATTCCTGCTATTCAATATATTTTGTTATTTATATTTATTTCTGAATGGAGTTTTAAATATGAAATCTTGGTGGAATTAGCATTTGTGTAAGGTATAGAGTAGGAATTCATAATTTTTCCCTTCTACATATTAGCTTTCCCAGCAAAACACATAAAATACTTGATCATTTCCCTACTGATTTGAAATGACAGTTTGATTTTTCCTGAGTTTTTGTATTTATAAATGATTCTGGAATTTCTATTTCCAATGGCCATTTATCCATTACTACTGAATAGGCCACATTTCACTAGACGTTTGGGCTAAACACTACTTAGAGTCACAATAAAGTGGATTTACTGTTCTGAGGGCAGGTATTTTACCCATTTAACTTTATAAAATGAAATTCTTCAGCTCTTCACTAAAGGTACACCCTGGTTTGGAACTTTATATTTCATTCCAAGAATTCTTGACATCAAAGAGGTGATGGTGCTGGCGTCCAGGTGGAGTTTTCTAAAGAGGTATTTTATTTTATTTTACTTTATTTATTTTAAGATTTTATTTATTCTGAGAGAGAGAGAGTGGGCACGGGGGTGGGGGTAGGGGCAGAGGGAGAGAGAGAGTGAATCTCAAGCAAACTCTACACTTAGTATGGAGCCCAGCATGGGGCTCAATCCCACAACTGTGAGATTATGACCTGAGCCAAAATCAAGACTCTGATACTTAGCCAGCTGAGCCACCCTGATGCCGCAGGAGGTGAGGATTTTAAAAGAGCTTGAGTCTCCAATCATTCATTTCATTTTTTATTCACAAATTATTCTTGTTCATACCTAGGCTTCATGGGATCATACTCAAAAGATAGCCCAGCTAAACTCAAGAATAAGAGCATCTTTCAGGATGCCCGGGTGGCTCAGTCTGTCAAGCGTCTGCCTTTGGCTCAGGTCATGATCCTAGGGTCCTGGAATTGAGAGTTGCTCGGGCTCCATGCTCAGTAGGGAGCCTGCTACCCTCTCTGCCTGCTGCTCCCCCAGCTTGTGCTCTCTCCCTCTGACAAATAATAAATAAAATCTTAAAATAATAAAAGCCTCTTTCGTATTCTCTTGATCATGTAGTGTGCTTTCAGTCCTTGTTCTTTCTAAGAATTCTAAGACAACTTGTATTCTTTGCTTTCATGCTTGGCATGTAGGAATAAATATAAACACACACACATACATACAGTTACATGGGTGTGTGTGTATATATGTATATACATACATTACACACATAGGTGAATGCATTTGTTCATATATACTCTTATGTACCTATTTTTTCATGAACACATTTTATTTTTTTAATTTTTTAAAAAGATTCATCTATCTATTTATTTATTTAGAGAGAAAGCAAGTTGGGGGGAGGGAGAAAGAGATAGAGAGAATCCTGAAGAAGACTTCCTGCTGAGCACAGAGCCTTACTCAGGCTTGATCCTAGGACCCTAACATCATGACCTGAGCCAAAACCCAAAATTGACCACTCAACCGATGAAGTCACCTAGGCACCCCTTGCACACAATTTAGTATGGATAACTTGCCTTATGAAAATGACCCTATCTTAGGATTACCCTATTGAGAGTATGGTCTTCCCTCATCGCTCAAAATTGGTTCATGTGTGAAGACTGATGATGCCACACACATAACAACAAAGTATGGAGAGGTTTTTACTCAAATAATGGGGCTTTCAGGGGAGAGTAGACAGACATTTAGCTGGTCCTGGGGGAATAGGTGACAGCTTACAGCTTTGTTTTATGTTAAGTTAGATGGTAAGGTTGGGTGGGGATATCCCAGTGAGAGTACCAGGCTTTGTGTGGTTTGGATTTTTCCACCTGTTAAAGCAGGGGAGTACTTAACCCTTCTATTGTCTTATCGGGATGTGGGGCAGAGGAGAACAAAGAGGAGTGGGACTTGGAACTGTCTGCTCTCAATATCAAAATATAGTTGGACTTTTATCACAGATACACCTCAAAATGGTTTTGCACAAAACTTATTTATCTAAAATAGAGATCCAGAATAAATATAACACTATATATTCCAGACTGTAATTTCAGTTTCTGGTATTTTCATCATATTGACCTTAGAACAAATAAGTACTGAAAAAACTAGCTGTCGTAGAGACCTTTTCCATCTGGAAATATCCTTGAATTATTCATCCATTTTTATTTTCTATATTCTTCAGATTACTACAGAGCAAAGAAAAGAGAAATGAAAAAAAATACGTATTAAACACCCACTATGTGCTACAGAGTACATTCATGATGTTTTTAAGAATCATTTTTTGAAAAAAACAAAAATTAGGTATACGTTTCATTTCTATAGGGTGGTGGAACTAAGACATAGAAAGATTGAGCTATTTGCCTGAGGTCAAATAGCTAGCAGTTTGAAGAGTTAATGGCATAAGGCCAGTTACCCCTAACCTCAGAGTTCAAGCTCTTTACTTGTGTAGTGCTGGTTCCTGCCATACCTGATACTGTTTTAATCATTGGGCTTCACTCTGGGGACCTGAGCTGGCCATTTTTACAAGGTTCTGAAAACCCTGTAGAGGAGCAATATTTGGTTTCTTGTCACTTATATTAATTACTGACTTTATTAATATTCGGGTTTCTTTTAAATTCTGCTAATCCTTTGTTTCTCTCTCTTCTGTCATAACTATGATACTCTGGTTCAAACCTGCAGCGCTAACTTCTCTCACTATAGAATAGGAAAATCCAACCAGTTCACAGATGAATGAAGTCTTCTTTGACTGTAGTTATTTCAAAATTCAGCAGATGTTTTTTAGCCTGGCAGCAATGAGCTGGGAGAAGTACTGTCTAGCTTTCTCCTGCGATATTTTAATGAGCATATATAGATTGTCCTATAAGATCTCCAGACATACACACATAGTTATTGTCATCCTCTGACTTCTGTCCTTTCCCCATTCATGTTCATATACACTTTGGGCTCTGACAAAAGTAGGTCATTTATCTGAAAAGAAACATGATTGCTTCGAAAGAGTACTAGACAAACCATGGAGATGGTTTAAAGCAAGTTCTGCTATGTATTGTTTGTGGGACTTTAAGCAAATCACTGTGCTTCAGTAAGCTGGAGTGACCTCATCTGTAAAAAGAGGAACAGTAGTAAGAACAACTTCATACAGTCCGTTCCGAGAACTGCGTGAGAAAACTGCCTTTGCAAGTATTTTGTAAAGAAAAAGTGCTAGCCATACGTCATAATATGAGATTTTACTTTATTTTAAAGTACTGGTAGTCCTGCATGAGTAAGATTCTGTGCTGGAAGGTTTAGGTGTTTCTAATGGTGTTTCTAAGAAAATGGATTAATTGACCTGTACATCAGTTGGGCAGGGGGAAGCTCCCCAGTGGTAGCCATTTAATTAATTCCTGTTGATAATTCTTCCTTCAAAAATACTATGATAAAACATAGTTACCTGTCTTTTAATTCTTTAAACATACATTTATTTATTTATTCATTTTTTTATTTTAGAGAAGGTGAGTGGGGGGAAGGGCAGAGGGAGAGAAAGGGAAATGAGCAGACTCCCCACTGAGAATGGAACCCTACCAGAGGACCTCACCACCTGAGCTGAAGTCAGGAGTGGGACACTCAATGACGGAGTCACCCAGGTGCCCCAGTTATCTCTCTTTTAAGGTCACCTGACGTTGTCGTGGTAGTTCATCAACTTTAGAGTTAAATGGTGGATTTTCCATCCACCATCCATATCCCACTTACTTGCTTAGGCTCCTCTGAGTCTCACTTTTATCACTAGTAAAATGGAAGTAAAATGGATTAATAATACCAACTGGCAGAGTCAATGTGAGAATGCAGTTGGGCAATAAAGTGCTTGGAAAGATAGTATTGAAGAGCAGCTATTGCTTTTCTTATTATCCTATAATTATCATAATGAATTTTAACAAGTATAGTAGCTTTGTCCATTTTATGCTGTACCTTAAATTCACTGAGCTTTAGATTTCTCATCTGTAGAACAGGAGTGAAATGAATTTCACTGCTTTAATGGGTTGCCTGCAAGTGCACTCTGAAAAATATTCTGTTGTCTAGTAATTAGATTTCCTTGGGATGGACCTCTTAATCCTGGAGAAAATAATATTTGCTTCTAGAAACCCTTTCCTAACCTTGATGGCAGAGCATCACTTAATATGGTTTTCATTACCATATTCTGACAAATTATAGAAATTTATATTTGACAGATCTATGGATGAATGAGTGACAGTCTCTGCACTGCTAGAATGTTTGTTCTCTTCAGTTCTCGCTCAAAAGTAAAATATCAGGAGGAACTCTTTGGCTAGCCCAGGTGAAGATTCTCCAGTCTCTATTATATGCCGTATTTCATATCTTCACTTACTTGTCTACATCTGTATGTCTTTGATTTCTTTTCTTTCTTTTCTTTTTTTTTTTTAATTTTAGAAAGAGAGAGGCAGGGGTGGGAGTGGTAGGGAGAGGCACAGAGAAAGGGAGTGAGAATCTTAAGCAGGCTCCATGCCTGGTGCAGAGTCTGACCTGGGGCTCCATCTCACAACCCTGAGACTGACCTGAGCCCAAATCAAGAGTCAGACACTTAATGGGCTGAGCCACCCAAACACCTCTGATTTACTTAATTTTGACTTGTTTATTGTAAGACTCTGTTAATAAGAAGAAGGGACTTGTCTGTTTCATTCTCTATTAAATCCCCAAAAAGAAGGTACATAGTAGTACATATAGTAAGTTAATATTTGTCAGATGAGTGAGTGAAAGAAAAATAATCGATTATCTATAAGCTCTTAGTTAATTCTTTTTCAACATAACTGGAGAATGAAGCCCATTTAATTCAATGAGAAAACATGGGGAAAAACATGAAAGCATTTGTTTCTTACAACAAGGATGACTCACATCTTTTTTCCCCATTTCAATGGATTGTTGATGTGTATTAATTACAGGCTAAGCAAGATCAGAGGTCATCAGACTGGTCAGTTCTTGACACAAAGGCAACAGTTTTTTATTACCAAAACAGACAGAAGTTTTCTTAGTTTTGTGATAAATGGATGAGGAATCTAATTCTTAAAAAAGGAAGATGATGAATGTAAATGTAACCAGTGTCAGTGCCACAAGATGTTTAGCAGAAATAATGCTGCTTGGAACCATAAAATGTAGCAAGCTTGAACCACTTGCAAAACCCCTAGGAAGCAGTATCTGTTTGTAACTGCAGATTCATGCTATGTTATCCAAACCCTGGTAATCTGGGTCTCAGACTATAATTTCATAATTCAAGCTTTTCAGATTTTGCTTTTAAAAAATGCATGTGATTGAGGGAAGCACTAGAAATGTTCTAAACTTGAGCTCTAACTAAATACCTTTTTGATTTGGTCCCCTATGCCTCTCCAGATTGCAGACTCTAATACATGTTAGCAACTTTTAAATCAATATAAATTTACACAGTAATTAATAAATATGAGTAGAGTCAAATTGCTTGGTTTCAAATTCTAGTTCTGCCACAAAGATACAACTAATAATACTGCAGTGATCATGAGTGCAACGGTATCTCTTCAGTATAGTGTTTTTGTTTCTTTTGAATATATACCCACAAGTGGAATTGCTGAATCACACCATCATTCTATTTTTAATTTTTTGAGGAATGTTGCCACTGCTTTCCATAGCAGCTGTACCAATTTATAATCCACCAATAGTGCTCAAGGGTTCCCTTTTCTCCACATCCTCACCAGCTTTTGTTATTTTTTTTTTTTTTTAAGATTTTGTTTGTTTGTTAGAGAGAGAGAGAGAGCAGAGGGAGGAGCAGAGGAAGAGGGAGAGAATCTCAGTCAGACTCCCTGTTGAGGGTAGAGCCAGATGTGTGGCTTCATTTCAGGGTCCTGAGATCATGACCTGAGCCTAAATCAAGAGTCAGAGGCTTAACCAACTGAACTACCCAGATGCCCTATTTCTTGTCGTTTTGATGATAGCCATTCTAAGAGGCATAAGGTGATATCTCATTGTGTTTTGGGTTTCCATTGCCCTAGTGATTAGTGATGGCCACCACATTTTCATGTACTTATTGGCCTTTTGAATATCTTCTTTGAAGACATGTCTATTAGGTCTTTTGCCCATTTTTAAGTTGGATTATTTATAATAATAATAATTATTATCTGCTATTGAGCTATTTGATTTCTTTATATCTTCAATATTAAGCCCTTATAAGGTATATGGTTTGTAAATATTGTTTCCCATCCCATAGCTTTTCCTTGCACTTTGTTGATGGTTTCTTTTGCTCTGCAGAAGACTTAGTTTGATGGAGCTGCACTTGTTTGTTTCTAATGATGTTGAATTGTGCTTTAGGTGTCATAACCAGTAAAGATGCATGCATATCAAGGAGCTTTTTAACTGTCCCCCCCCGCCCCCCCGCCCAGGAGTTTTATGATTTCAGATATTACATTTAAGTCTTTAATCCATTGTGAATTAATTTTTGTGAGTTGGTTAAATAAGGGTTTGGTTTCATTCTTTTACATATGAATATCCAGTTTTCACAGTGCCACTTATTAAAAAGATCATCTTTTCTCCATTGAGTATTCCTAGCTCCTTTGTGGAATATTGGTTGGCTGAATATGCTTGGTTTACCTCTGGGCTCTTGATTCTGTTCTGTTGGTCTGTGTTGCTGGTTCTTATGCTAATGCCATACTGTTATGATTATTATAACTTTGTAATATAGCTTGAAATTAGAAAGGGTGATGCCTCCCACTTTGTTTTTCTTTCTCAGGATTGCTTTAAGCTATTTGAAGTCTTTTGTGGTTCTACATAAATGTTAGGATTGTTTTTTTCTACTTCGGTAAAAAAATGCCATGGGAATTTTGATAGGGATTGTGTTAAATCTGTAGATAGCTTTGGGTAGCATGGACATTTTTAACAATATAAATTCCTCCAGTCTATAGACACAGGGTATTTTTTCCTTTATTTGTGTCATCTTCAATGTCTTTCATCAAAGCTTTATAGTTTTTAGTGTAGAGATCTTTTACTTCCTTTATTAAATGTATTCTTAAATATTTTATTGTGTTTGATACTATTGTAAATGGATTTTTTCCAAATGATTTGTTGTTAGTGTGTAGAAACACACATATACCAATGTATAGATTTTATATGGTAATTTTGTATTCTGCAACTTTATTGAATTTTTTTATAAGAGCTAAGAGATTTTTGGTGGAGTCTTTAGCACTTTAGAATTTTTTATATGTAAAAACATATAATCTATAAATAGAGACAACTTTACTTCTTCCTTTCCAATTCTGGTGGCTTTCATTTTTATTGTTGTTGTTACTATTATTGCCTCATTGCTTTGGCGAGGATTTCTACTACTATGTTGAATAAAAGTGGTGAGATGGCCCACCATTTTCTTGTTCCTGGTCTTAAAGGGAAAACTTTAAACCTTTCTCTATTGAGTGGGATGTTAGCTTGGCATATATGGTCATTATTATGTTGAGGTATAGTGGATGAAATTTTGAGTAATTTGAGATTTGGCACAGTTCATTTTGTGTTTTAGGCCACCTTGCATGATAGTAACAAGCAAAATTCTAGAGTTGGAAGGGACTTTTGTCTTACTCATTTTATCTTTAGTTCAATACACTCAGCCTTGTAGATCAACCCATTTTTTGAACCAGTTCCTCTCTTTGTCCATTACTACCTTTACTCCAAATGAAATATGTTTATGTGTAATTAAAATCTCTATTTGAAAGCATTTATTATTTGTAGGAGAAAAATCCAGAATTTTCTATTGTATATTATATAAACTTTAAGTAGGCTCCACACCCAACATGAGGCTCAACCTCACAATCCCAAGATCAAGAGTCGTCTGCTCTACTGGCTGAGCTAGCCAGACACCCCTTATAGAAGCTTTAGAAACACTGTGTTTTTACACTCTTAACTATAGAGAACAAAATAATGGTTACCAGAGGGCAGGTGGGTGGGGGGATGGGTTAAATAGGTGATGCGGACTAAGGAGTGCACTTGTGATGAGCTTGGATGTTGTATGTACATGCTGAATCATTAAATTATATACCTGAAACTAATAATACACTGTATGTTAACTAACTGGAATTTAAATAAAAACTTAAAGAAAAAACTGTGTTTTTTAATTTATTTCAATGCTATTTATTAATTTATTGTTTTACATTTTAATCTGTCAATTTAATTTATTTTTAAAAGTACTATATTAATTACATTTGTTAACTTATTTTCTGTTTAAATATTTAGGACCAGACAGTGGTACAACATTCAAATATTTCAAATTAAGATATATTTCATGAAGAATAAAATATATACAACCTATGATTATGGCTATGCAAAATTAAGACTGGAATAGAACAAACATAAAAAGTTGATTTGTGAGAAAGTAGAAGATCTACTGATATTTTTCTTTGGATTTTTGCTGTTATGATGTTTCTTGATTTTTTTTTAAACAAAACACTATAAATGTAAATGCCCACAATATAGTACACTGTTTTTCTACCCTGTAGAGCTTGTCTAACATGAGATTGTACTAGACCTAGAGAGATGGAGAATTAAATATTAAGATCAGCAGGGGATTCATAGGCAATCAGCAAATGATTATTGAAAAGCTGCTCACTGAACTAGGCATAATGGAAGACACATAGTAATAAAGACACTGTTTCTTTAAGTTTAATCATAAAAGAAATAATAGACTTTATTACTTTGTTGCTTTTTTTTCTTTGCAAATGTCTAGTTTCCATCTACCTCCACCTATGCCACTGAAACTTGAGGAGAAATAATCATCCCAGCATTTTAAAGCTAAAAGACATGACAGAAACTTGTTTTCAACTATATCTTAGGTGTAGCTCCCAAACCAGAAATAATCCAGTCTTCTATTCTTAATACAGTTGCTTCAAAAATAGGTTCATAAAAGTTTTGATCTTTTAATCATCCAGAATAAACAGAATACCAAGTTGTTCATTTCTGGATTTTGAACAGCTTCTAACACAGACGAGTGCTTGAGGCAGAATTTTGTGTTCTTTTATAATTTGTAGCCTTGAGGTTTGGCTATATAACATTTCCCACTCACTGTCACTCTGTATTTTTGCCTGGATTAATTACAATATAGTACATTAAAAGTCAAGTAGAGCTGGGTTGCAATCTAGGGCAGTAATAGTGACAAGATTTGAATTTGCGATTTCCAAGAAGAGTAGGTTTTATTTTGCTCCTGTCATGGTCTCATAAATACTGCACAATATTCCCGTAACAAAGTGTCTAAGAAAAAGAAATTGTATGTTGTTCGTTTTAAACTTTTTAACTTAGGTGGTAGTTACCTACGTAACTGAAAAGCTGGCTGGCTCTATAGAAAATCTCTTTCCTCATCTGAGATTATCTTTTCATACCAGAACAGAAATCTACTTCATTCTTTTTTTAATGATTTCATAATATTACATTGTGTGGATCTACTGTAACTTACTTCACTGGTTACTCATTGATGGATGGTTAAATTACTTCCAGTTATTTGTTATTATAAGCAATGGTGCATAACTATTTAATGATTATATTTTTATTGTAAGCAATGCTATAAAATTTTCTATTATTATATACACTTTTATGATTATATCTATAAAATAAATTTCTGCAAGTGGACTTGATGGGTCAAAGTGAAAGTACATTTTCACTTTTGAAAGATGTCAACTATATTCCAAAGAGTTTTTTAATTTTTCAATTTTTACTTTTTGCATTCTAAAGAGCTTTAATGTTATAGGATTTTGCATGTTTTGCCATGCTTTGTATTAACATTATGCAATACCAAGCTTTGTATAGTTTTTTGCCGGTTTGATAGCTGAAAAAATAAGCCTTAAGATATATTTCATCAATTAGTTGATCTTTATGTGAAGATGTTGAGAGCTCTGAGTACAGATTTGCCTTTATTGCAGCTTCTCAAGTTGAATATTGTTAGCGGAGAATTGGCAGCTTAAGGTACATGAGGAGGCTTGATTAATCCCTTAATGAAAATTCCATGCGAAAATGAACTGTACAGTATTTTCAGCTTATTAAAAAATATCCAACATAGAATGAGATGATCCAAGAAATCAGCTTGTAAAATTTAAAATAAATTGTTTCATGCAGTAGGAGAATGTAGGTTTTTGAACAAGAAGAGACATGAAAGTCATTTTGTCCAGCCAGGACATTTCATTTTAATGTCCACCCATTGGATATTGGTTTGTCCAAGAACAAAGAAGGCTATATTTCTATCCAGCCTACCCCCAAGCCCTGAAACCCTTTACTATAGTAGGAGTTCGGTAGAGGCTAGATATGTATCTAGTTGTGGGTAAACAGGCCTTCTGATTTGGTATGAATTTATCAGGGCCCCTCCCCTCAAAAGATGGATATGAGATCAGCTTCTTGGACTTTTCTGGGATTCTGCTTTGGCTAATCCCATTGAAATGGCTGTACCCTAAGGAATCTTCTCTTTGATGGAAAAATCCTGCCCTATTTGAAATTTCAAATTTTTAAATAATAATTGATTTTGCTAAAGCAATAGCTCCTTCCCTAATATCTTCTCTCTCCACCCAAGACGAACTGCAGTATATTTAAATTGAATATACATGAAGAAATGGTGTTAATATGCATAATCATTTTAAGTATTATTGAGATAGCCAAACATTTATAGGAGATGAAAATAAAAACTGAAAAAATGGCAAAAGAATTGATGATAGTTAATGGCGGTTTAGCCATTTTAAATCCCACTGGAAGACTGGTTTTGGATTTTATATTATCCTCTTGAAAAACTGTTTGGCCACTGTTTGTTATATACCATGGAAAGCAGGAAGACATGGAAGGAGTACTAAACACCCATAAAATCATGCGTACATAAGACTCCTGTTCCTAAGGGATGTTATAAACTCATTGAAGTGACAGAATGGAAAGCACCCTAGAAAACCTCTCCCTCATCATTCCATACCTGGGGGAAAAAAATCTATTTTTTTCACATGACTAAAAAGACCCTGTCATCTAAACAGGAATTCCTGGTGCCTGGTAATTAGCTTTTTTCAAAATACCAAAGTAACGAAAGAAATATGAGGTAAAATAATAATGATAACCCATATAATTGATTTATAAGAGACACAAATAAATCCAAATAAAAATGCCAGAAGTGTTGTTGTTGTTTTAAGTGGCAAATGACTCTAAAATTTAATGGAAATGCAAATATCCACAAACATTGTGTCCAAGAAGGACACAGATGGAGTTTATACTTCTGATAGCAGGACCTGTTGTGAAGGGACAGTAATTAAGATAGTGTGAAATTGGCATAAGGACAGACAAGCCCACAAATGGAACAGAACAGTAAGTGCAGACTCAAGCTCACACATGTATATTTACTGCTTTATGTCACTGGTGGCACTGAAGCACATGAATGACAAGATGGTTGTTAGAATAAATGCTGCTAGGTCATTTGGAATCCATATAAAAATATAAATAAATCTTGCTCTCTGTTTTACACTATATACACAAATTAATTCCAGAAGGACCGTGGCTGTAAATATGAAAGTTAAGCAACAGGCTTTTGGGCGATTACAGAGGACAATATATTTATGAGCTCTGAATAGGCAAAGATTCCTTGGCACAAAAAAAGCACTAACCATAGCAGAGGCATTAATGATAAATTGCCCTATATTAAAATTAAGAACTATTTATCATTTAGTACTACTAAGAATTGTTCAGCAATACTTACCAATAGAAGGGTGAAAAGATAAGGCATAGAGAGAAGACATCTGACATGATATAAGATGAAAACAAAACCTAAATAAATGCTACAAATCCACAAGAAAAAAAGGTAACGCAAGATTTAAAAACAGGCAAAGAGTTAAATAAGCAGTTCATAAAAGGTTCTTCAAGCAGGCAATAAACATACACAAAGTATATCCACTTCATTAATCATTGGAAGCATACGAATAAAACTGATGCTGTATCACATAAGAATCCTCAAATGAAGAAGATTAACACCACCAGAAATGGGCAAGGATGTAGGATATGTTGAACTCCCAGACCTGGCTGGTAGCATCATAAGTTATTTTTTGAAACACTTTGGAAAAACTCTTCTGCAGTGCTTACTAACGTTCATTTATACTAAAATACAGTATTGTGCAGTGTTTACTGAATGTAGTCATTCCATGATGCAGGAGTTCCATGCACCCGTCAGAATTGTGTCATGTGGAAGTGCTCAGTAAAAGGCTTGGTCCTGGGCGCCTGGGTGGCTCAGTGGGTTAAAGCCTCTGCCTTCAGCTCGGGTCATGATCCCAGGATCCTGGGATCGAGCCCCACATCAGGCTCTCTGTTCAGCGGCAAGCCCCCTTCTCCCCCTTTTCACCTGCCTCTCTGCCTACTTGCAATCTCTGTCTGTCAAATAAATAAATAAAATCTTTAAAAAAAAAAAAGGCTTGTTCCTGAATGTTTGTAAAACACTGTAACAGCCCCGAATGTACCCATTGCAAGTATCTATCAGCAGTACGCTCTATGTATGCATTGTGATATATTTATAAAGTGCAATGTAATAAGCAAGAGGAATAAACACACTATTCATAAATATTATAACATAGGCAGATATCCTAAGAAGGCTGAGCAAAACAAAACAAAACAAAAATCCAGAAACAGAAAGTACAGACAGGCAGATTCAACTAAGAGTTGCAGAAAGACAATGTCTGAAAACTATCCATTTGATTTGGTCATTGGGAAGTGGTTTGTGACGTAAAACACCTGAAGAGAAAGCAGAATTACGTTGGGTGGATGACTGACAAAAAGTGAGAGCAGGCACACTGTTTTTGAGCAGGATAAAATGGAAGTGGAAAAGTGATTAAATCATAGCCAGGAGGAAATCTAGGAAAATGGACTGGCATAGAGAATTGTTGAAAACGTTAGAAGAAAGGATATAAAATATATAACGAAGACTGATAAAACTTTGGAAACTTATTAGCGAGTAGGGCAGTGCAAAGAACTCAAAATTACAGAAGACAACACAAAAACATACGTAAGTGAAGGGATTAGGAAGCAGTATAAAAAGCAGAAAGAAAAAAGTTAATAAGCAAATAAAAATTTGTTTTAAGGACGGTAAGATTGGATAGAAATAAGAATGCCTAGGCTTGATATGACTAGCAGTGAAAATGGCATTCATAATCTTTCTGATAAAAGAATTCTAGGAGAATAAGATTAATCAACTAGACAATCCATAAATTTACTGTGGACATCTTTAGAAGAGGAGCATGAATCAAGAGACACAAAGAAAGTGACTCAGCCAGATATACCCATATCAGCTAAAATATCAATTCTTGAGCGAATGATTTGGTAATAAAAATTTAACCAATGTTTCCATTGTTTGAGAAAGATGTAATTACTGGTCAATATCCCCTTGTTATATTTAGTCACTTTATGATTTTCCTCATAATAGTATGTGTAAGTAAGTCTAACAATTCCAGATCGCATGCCATGACTCTGGGGCCAAGTGCTATAATGAGCATAATACTGCCTTGTTATGTGGATGACTGTGGCCAGGTCATACAGACTCTTGTGCATTAGTTTGTCATCTATAAAAAGGTGAAAATAGTTTTCCTTTCTTGCATGAAAGGCTGCTTGAGGATCAATTGATATAAACATATGTGAAAGTTTTCTATAGAATGTATTTTCAATACCGTCATTAGTGTGGTCATAATTATTATTGTGGTTATAATAACTAGAATAATAATTATATAGCTAGATATAATTGGATAATCAATACCATTATTATTAGAATAATATAGAGAATAGACTACTAGAACAGGTATAGAATAATAATATCATTATTATAAATTTGTATACTTGGGTAAGAAATCACTTTGAATTTGCTGTTTTTCATAACAACACTGCAGCGAAATGATTTACTTTATAATTTTCTCATCTATGTGTTGGGTTTTCCTAGCAAAAAGTAGCTGGAAGTGATTACAATACACCAGTGCTAAAGCTTATGACATCATAATTCCCTGGTTGATTAAAATATACTTTTCTATTCCCAATAGTGAACCCTGGATGATAAGTCATTCATTTCGCCTCGTTCTTTCTTTGGAGGTAAAGTGCTGTGATTCCTACATGTACCAGTAAAATAATAGAATAATTGAAATAAACCTTTGTAAAAAACCTATACTGTGTAATTTTTGCTTTAATCAATAGGAATAATGCAATTCATAGTTGACCAAACAGAAGGTAACAGATTTTCATTTTCCTATTGAATGGTTTTAAAATAACATGAATTAAATGCAATCCTACTAAACAACTTGAAATAGGTTTTGAACCTTAGAGTGCATTGCTTTAAGGTATATCTTCATTTAGTGTTTATAACTCAGGCTGTTTAAACAAACTAAGGTACAAAAAATCTTCATCTCATTACTTAACGTATTTTATTTTGTCTTCCACTGATCACCAACCAGAAATCCTCCCCCAATAAATTGCCCAGGAAAACAGTGGTTATTTTCACTCTCTGCTTTGAGGCAACTCTGATTTAATACACATTCACTTAACTGTTTATTGCCCTATTATAACAACTTCCATGCATTCCACTGAATTCTATTGATTTGATTATACCGTTCTTATATTCATATAAATGTGTTCATATTCATATTATATGTTCATAATAATACATATTATCTGTTTTTTATAGATGTTGATCAATCAGGGGTGCATGAAATAATTTTACCTTTTGCTTTCTTCATATTTTCCACTGAGTATTACAAATATAAATTAAAATTCTTTAGGTTCTAGGCCGCCTGGATGGCTCAGGTGGTTGGGTGTCTGTCTTTGGCTCAGGCTGTGTTCCCAGAACCCTGGGATTGAGCCTCTGTCAAGCTCCCTGCTCTTGGGGGAGTCTGCTGCTGCTTCTCCCTCTGCCCCTACTCCTGCTCTATTGCTCACTGTCTGTCAAGTAAATATATAAAATCTTTTAAAAAATTGTTTAGGTTCTAATAACAGGGGATAAGAAAAACTTTATTTTGTCTAATGAGTCAACCATTTTGTTAAAGCCCAAGAAATTACAAAGCCTGACTCTGATTTATGTGGTTATGCTAGTTTCAAGTCAATGAATCAACATAAATTTGAAGGTTACATGTGCATAACTCAACATGTGTATACTGCTTATATTGGAGAAGTGTGGGGCTTTTTTTATCCCATGAAAAAATTATTCCTATAGTTTATTTCTTTCATTATTTGGAAATGCCTACAATATGCCCTTTTTAAAAAAATATTTTATTTATTTATTAAAGAGAGAGCAAGCAAACACAAGTTGGGGGGGGTAGTGGCAGAGGGAGAGGGAAAAGCAAACTCCCCACTGAGCAAGGAGCCCAATGCAGGACTCGGTCCCAGGACCCTGAGATCATGACCTGAGCTGAAGGCAGATACATAACTGACTAGGCCACCCAGGTGCCCCTACAATATGCTTTTCTAATGTAAAAGTATTAGGATTCTTGAAAAATGCTATTTGTGTAAAGAAATGACATATTGAACTTCTACTAATAACTCTTTGTCCCACTATACCTGTCAATACAATAATTTAAGTATTAGTATGCATTTTATAACTTTATGAGAATAGTGAATATTTGATAGTCTATGAGCTAATATTATTTCCAAGTATTGTAAAAATCAATAATAAGCCTATTTTGGGGAGCATTCTCTTCCTGGTCCTTACTTAAAGAGCAATGAAAATGTTTCTAAATGTCAATTGAATAGGTTCAATAATGGCTGTCACTAAACTCCTAATGCTTGTTCTTTAATAATTTACATAGAAAGATGAGTTGTATTTAAGAATAAATTCAGTAAGACCTTGAGTGAATTAAACTGAGGCTATTTCAGTATTCCCTGATTCATTTCATGTTTAGATGGGATACATTTTGTCAGTTATGTAAAACAAAACAAAACAAAACAAAACAAACAGGAAAGAAAGTAACATTGACTTAACCCACATCTCCATTTTCCCATCTCTGGGTTAAAGGATAATTTGGAGGGAATGAAATTTGTTTTCCTGGGATATTTGCCAGCCCAAATGTATTCGGTGGCAGTGGTTCCTTACAAATAATGATTCAACTGCACGGATGTCTGTAAATCATCTATTCAGGGACATTCTGAGGTAGAGGCCTGGGTGGTATCTTTTTAAACCAACTTTACTCTCTCTCCTGTATTCCCAAATCCTGGCAGCTCTTGGTCCTCTTCCTCATTATATTATAACAATATGTTGGTTTGAGTGACTCAGGTGGAAGAAGAGCAATTTCTCAATTGCCTTCTTTCATTCTTTAACTAATCCGTAGAACTGTGGCCCTCATTACTTTAGATAAACTACTTTGTTTTAAACAAATTTAATAATTCAAAACAGACACTACTGGATGGCTCAGTTGGTTAAGCGTCTGACTCCTGATATCAGCTCAGGTCTTGATCTCAGGGTTATGAGTTCAAGCCCTGTATTGGGCTCCACACTGAGCATGGAGCCTTCTTAAAAAAATAATAATAACTCAAAACATACTTACAACTTATTGATCACTAAAAAGTGTCTTGGATTACTGAAAATTTTAAAATACTGAGTCTCTGAATACTAAGTGCACATGCTATAAGTCGTATTTCCCATACTTAAGAAAGGAAAATTAAAATGATATTCTTTTAATATTTTATTTAGCTTCAAGAAAGAATTTGGGGTTTGGGAATAATAATAGTTTTGATTACAAAAATTTTGTATTTATTTATTAAAGATTTATTTATCTGAGAGAGAAAGTGAGAGAGAGTGCAAGCAGGGGTAGGGACAGAGAGAGAGAGAGAATCTCAAGCAGACTCCCTGCTGAGCACAGAGCCCATGGGGGGGGCCAGATCCATGATTCCGAGATCACAGCCAGAGCACAAATGAAGAGTCAGATGCTTAACCAAACAAGCTACCCAGGTAGCCCAGTTACAAGTAGTTTTGATTACAAGCTTTGGATTTTCAATTATGGGCAGAAAAATACCTGAATAATATCATCTCTGTCCCTACTTATTATCTCAATAAGTCTGTTTCAATATCTCTCATAGATATTGAATTAAACCATGAAGGCTTTCTTTATTGTACAATGTTAGATTTCAGAGTTGAAAGAAACTTTGAAGATTATGCAGTTCAAATGTCTAATCAGTGTTTGATTCCCCCTGTGTGCTTTTTCCTCCAAGTGGCTGTTCGAAGTTCCATTTTTGTAACGCAAAACATTAACTTGATGGATAACGTAACTGTTAAAACAGTCTTCTTGGCAATTTCCCTATGGCTCTCACCAAATGATCTTAAGTTCTACCCTGTAGACTGCACAAAACAAGACTCATTGTTCTTCCGTAGAGCGTATCTCCCAATATCTGAAGGCAAACATAATTTCTCCTCTATCTATTTTCTACAGGCTCAACGTCTCTAGTTGCTTCAGGTTCTCTTTGTATGATAGTTTGTCAAATTTAAATGTGTTCAAGCTCAAGATACTTTTTAAAAAGAAAGGGGCCAGAATTAGACACAACACAATTTGGCTGAGAGAATCTAAAAGTTTGTATACTATAGATCTGTCTCTGGCTCTGACATTATCTTGTTGATTTTCCTTGTTGCCTAGATAAAGGTGAAATCTAAAACCAAGGACTTTTCTGGTTTCTCTTGTTGAGATTTTTGTAGTTTAAGGAGTAGACTAAAATTCTAAGTAGTTAATAATATATACCATGTTTCACTCAGACTTGGTTTAAGACAGCTTCATATATTGTCCTACTTTATGCCACACTGTAGAAATATGGCTCTTTCTGTTGCACAAAATCATCTGTCTTTACTAAACCCTTTAAATATTCATCTCCCTGATGCTGGAAATCCTCACCTGTTATGGACTAAATTGTCTCCTCCCCCACCCACCGAACTCATATGTTGAAATCCCAATCTCTAATATATACTGTATTGGAAATAGAGACATTAAAAAGATAATTAAGGCTGGATGAGGCCAGGTATTCTTATATGAAGAGCAAAAGATACCAGGGTCATCTGGGAACGAGACAATCATCTGCAAGGTAAGGAGGGAAACTTCGGGAAGATCTAAATTGGCAACTACTTGATTTTGGACTTTTGGCCTCCTGAACTGTGAGAGAATACATTTCTGTTATTTGAATCACCTTGTCTGTGGTATTTTGTTATGGTGGCCCTAACAAACTAGTACAGTACCCCAGTAATACAGTATCCCAGGACATTCTCTTTAGTACACAACACAAACTGTCATCCTAAGAGGGTATTCTGTTCCCCATTTATCTACTCTATCCTAGTCCTAAGCTAACACAGTTAAGTCAAGTAATACGTATACTTAACTCAAGTAATACGTATTTCTTAATGACATATTAATGACGTATTTCTTAAATGACAGGAAATAAGTTTCCATATGCTAGGATCCTCTCATCTGTTACTTCTTAGAATGGGGGACTTAACTCGTTATGATTTGAGTATTAAAGTTTGAGTATTTGAGTATTAAGATTTGAGTAAAATTTCTTTGAAATATCTTCCCAGTGCCACTCTGTCTGGTTATGTTCAGTTCTCAGCCCCCTAGTTTGGATTATATGAGCAAATTGGAATGTATTCAGAGGAGAGAAAAATGGAATGATGAGGGAAACATATTTTAAGACAAATCCTATAAGGAAGGTTAATATTAACTAAGCAAAAGTCTTTTTACTATTTGAAGTACTGCCATGCAGAAGAGCTATTCATCTTATGTCTCTCATACTAGGGGTTAAATAGGAAAAAAAAAATGGATGAAAAAGTATAGATGTTATCTCCTGTATCTAATTGATATCTCAACCTTACAGTGCCAAAACTGAACCCTTAACTCCCTCCTGAATTAAACTTCATCTGTTAGTAAAATCCCATTTTAGTAAATCGAATCAACATTCTTTTGCTCAAGTCAAAAACTTGAGGCAACCAATCACTTACTGCTTTTTTTTTCTCTTTCCCTTCTGCATGTAATCTATGAGCAAGACCTGTGAGCCCTACCTCCAAAACTTAGCCCAAGATAATGACATCTAACAACAGTCTCTTACCTGGTCTCTTTATTCCATTCTTGCCTGTTGTTATTGTCTCAAAGCCCAACATACAGGGTTGCTTCTTTAAACAATATAAATAAGTTAATGTCCCTTCCTTGCTTAAAACCATCTTCTTTTAGAAAGAAACTCAATCTTCACAACAGGATATGCAATACCCCTTAAGTCCCAGTACCCCTCCCACCCGTATAGCTACTCTGTCTGCTTTCTTTACATACAGACTTGCTTTCTTTTTCTAGGTCATGCTTATTTCCCACCTTCAGATAATCTGCATGAGTTTATTTATTTCCCCCCTGCATGGAACATTTTATTCCTTATCCTCACATATTAAGGGTTTCCTATCATTCTGGCTTTAGCTTCAATGTTCTTAGAAAATCCTATAACCATCCAAAGTTAAAGTACACTCCCACTCAATCTTCATCCTACTAACTTGTTTTGGACTCTTCAAAGCCATTATTATTATTATCTATGTTTTCTGGTTTATTTATTTGTTTTTTATTATCTCATCCACTAATATGTAAGTTCCATGAGACTGATAGATAACCTTGCCTTCCAGTTTGTGGTTGACTCTTGAGAGCATGGAGCCTTGTCTGACACTAGTATAAATGCCTCTCAGAGCCAGAGGAATGTTCCCCAACAACAAAAAGATCTGGGATGAATTATTTGTCTTAGGAATTATTTATCCATAGGTGGACCTTTGGTGTTGTGGAGTGGAATTTAAGTGTGTGTTTGGGAACGTTGTATGAAATAAACATTAAGGGTACTTGTAAGTCTGTGACACTATGATCCTATGCATGGACAATAAAGGGTATTTTTCATGTGAGGCTCTTTGGCAGTTCCTAAGTGATGATGCAAATAAAGACTTTAGACTGACCATTTACTGTGTTTCTTGGTACTATTAATTCAATTTCTCCATATCACAGAATCCTTATCAGTAAAATGGTGTGATAATAACATTTATCTTTCAGAGCTTCTGGGTGCTGTAAACAGATATAATAACTACAATACAATCATAGAAAGTCCATCATAGTGCCTAGCATGTGTCTAGGCTTAAGGAATATATTAGTTTTCTTAGTTTTCTTAGATTTATACTGGAGACATGGCCAAAAGAATTCTCAAAAATGGCTTTATGTTACCATAATGGTTATATGGCCCCTGTGACTTTGAGTATCATTCATTGTATCAGCATTATCCCAAAGCCATATTTACACATTTGGTTGCCATTTTTCCCTCTCCCTTTGGCCTCATACATCCAGTTCTTCCTACAGTAGAGCTTGTAAAGTGTACTGGAAAATAAAGTATTTTCTTGTTTTCTTATTTGTAATGAGAAAGACTCCTAATATCTTACAAATATTTATAAAGCTGAAAAAACTTACTGGTACTACTTTTCTATAGTTTGAGTATTAATGAAAATGTTTCTGATAAACACTAGCCCATAGGCAGAGGAGTAATAATTATAAAGTCATTTTTTTACAATAAATTGTTAAGACTCATTTTCAGAGGGAGAGAGAAAAACGATATGAATAGCCTATATTCACAGGAGGGTTTGTTTGCTTGCTAGTTTGTTTTAATGGCTTCATTGTTTTCTAGATGAGATGGTGGATTCATTCTGGAATAAGATTCTGAGATCTATTCTCAGTGAATGCTTCCATTCAGTTAAGGTCCAAGCAAAAGGATGCATGACAGTTTACCCTTACATTAATATTTTCATACTCTCCAGATGGTTTTGTGTGTGACATTTCAAAAGTAGATTATTTGGGAAAACCAAAAAAATATAAATAAATATACACATTTGAAACTACATGCTTATATAATGGTATGAAATGCCTTTATGAGTATAAAGGGAGAAGAAGAAAAATTAAATGTAACATCATCACCGTTGCTAGTGGGACATGCTGTTAAATATTCAAATAAATTTTGATAGATGTAGAGAGAGATTTTCAATGATAGGTCTTACATACTGATAGAATTGAAACTATTTAAGTCTTTGGTTATATTTTAGAAACCAAAATAACCTGGCATGTTTGAATTCTACAAATGGAAAATGGTTTTGTTAAATGATGCTGAAAATTAATTCATTTCAGTGATAATAAAAGGGATGGCCTATAAAATTTGAAATATACAAATAAAAGCAAAACAAATTCTTTGTGTATACTCAAATGCCTTACTTATTTGAGCCAAAAAAATTTAAGTATAAACATTTAAAAATATAAAACATATTACTATCAGATTATTACTTTTATTACTTTAGAATGCAGGATTGCTGACTCTAATCTTTGGATTTATTACTATTTTTAACAATTTTACTTCACTCAAAACAATCCTAGTCCCTGAGAATGCATCTGTGAATAAGTAGTGTGTTAGCATCCGTCTTCCCCAAAAGTTAAAAGGACACCAGTGTTGATCTAGTATTTTGGTGTAAACCCATAGAACCCATATGTGTGGTTTTAAGGAAAGGGAAAACAAAATGATTGAGGATGTTGAGGTGGCACAGAAACCGTGTAAACTCTGAATATTTACCAAAAGTATAATTGCTTATTGAACATGAATGCTCTGGTAAGGGTTTAAAGGCACTCAAAGAAGGTGATTATAACTACTTTTATTTCTGGGGTGTGTCGGTTTTAAATGCCAGACTCTTGATTTTGGCTCAGGTCATGATCTCTGGGTTGTGAGCCCCATGTCTGGCCAGGTGGGGGACCCCCGCTCTGGGCAGGGAGTCTGCCTCAGTTTCTTTCTCTCCCTCTTCCTCTGCCCCTCCCTCCCTATGTAAAACAAATAAATAATTTTAAAAATATTTTTATTTCTCAGTTTCAGAACCTCTTTTTATAGATCTGCTTGTGGCTATAATGCTAGAAATCTTTTATTGTAAATTAAGAAGAACCATAGATCCCTATAGAATCCCTATAAAATGATACTACTTTACTAAACTTGGAAATTTTTTTCTAGTATATAAATACTATTATTTTGGGGTGCCTGGGTAGCATAGTCAGTTGAGCATCTGACCCTTGGTTTTGGCTTATGTCATAATCTCAGGGTTCTGGAATCAAGCTCCAAGTTGGGCTCCACGCTTAGCATGGAGTCTGCTTCAGATTCTCTCTCCCTCTGCCCCTCCCACCCTGTGCTCTCCCTTTCTCAAAAAAAAAAAAAAATCTTTAAAAAATTTTTTATTTTGTCTAAAGATCTTAACTAGTTTTATAACTAAAATGATTAAGCCATTCTCTTCAATTTTGTGAGATACCAAATGAGATTTGTACAAAGGGAAGTTTTACCTCAACAAATAAATGATTCAACTTATGTATACAATGGAAAACAAATAGGTGAAATTGTTTCAAGAATCACCTCCAACTCCATTTTATCATGTGATTGGAAAAGAAAAGCAAGGACTCCAAGATTTTTCCATATTACTAAGTTTATAAAATTTTGTCATCCTTTTATTTTTTTATTTTATTTTATTTATTTTTAAAGATTTTATTTATTTATTTGACAGAGAGAGATCACAGTAGACAGAGGGGCAGGCAGAGAGAGAGAGAGGGAAGCAGGCTCCCTGCTGAGCAGAGAGCCCGATGCGGGACTCGATCCCAGGACCCTGAGATCACGACCCGAGCCGAAGGCAGCGGCTCATCCCACTGAGCCACCCAGGCGCCCTGTCATCCTTTTAAAGAGTACAGTGTTGTGGCTATATTTGCCATTCTTCTTATTCTTCAATGTTTAAGATCAGAATTTCTGTTTATCATTTAAAATTAAACATTTATTTGACTTTTGTTAAGTTAAAATAATTATGCGTACAAAATACCCTAAATTATTAACTGAATTCTCCCTTAGATTTGCTGATTAAGTTTAATGCACACAAGAGAAATCTCCTCAAATATGAACAGTTATATAGATTCAAAGCTTATTTTATCTGTTTAATTATGAAAAGCTGAATTATATGGAAACAAACAAACATCATGTGCCTCAGCTTCTACTGGGAAACTAAGGTACTTATCTTAGAATAATAAATGTAGAAGTGAGAGTTCTGTTAAAAATAAATTTATACTAAAAGTTCAGATGTGACAGATATGAGAGATGAGTGAACAGAAAAGTATTCAACTATGTAGACAAGCTCCAAAGCTTAATTGCCACTGCACTATTATATTTAAAACAAGTAGAAATTCATCATGCAAACAATCTCAGTACAATGAAACCGCATCTGTAACTCTTGGCTTGATAACCTGCCATTTTAGAACACTTTGTTCTGATTTAGGTTGTGTCAGTGCACATAGATTTATTGAGAAAAGTTGATGATCCTTTTCTGCAGAATAGAGAAATTCTGATCAGTAAGCATTGCAAAATACGCAGAATGGAAAATGTAACAGCAAAACTGAACTCTGTTAAAGGATAGCAAAAATTCATAAATTTTATAATATGGAAAAAGCCCCCCCCCCATTTTGCCTTTTTGTGGGTGGCAGATCACAGAAAAAGAAAAACAGAATTAGAAGTGCCGACTGAAATAATTTCACCTTTATACTTTCTGTAATGGATGAGTTTACTGAAGCTCCCATACAGATGCATCCATCAGAATGGTGGCATTATAGGGATAAATTCCGTGTTCTTTCCCATTAAACATTCTATACATGCCGACTACTTTCAGAAAACATTTATTACAATTTAAAGTACATTTGATGTTCTGTTTTAATGAAATTTTATGACATTTCCTTTTAGATTCTTTGGATTGGTTCTAATTAGAGAGAAAAATTCAGTTAAATGTGAATATAATCCCCGTACAGGACAATGTCAAATATTGTCATCTTAATTATAGAGCAAAGTCAATAGAGATGTAGAATGTTCTTTCTTCTTTTCTTTTCTTTCTTTCTAGATGGATAGATAGAATAAAAATCTATCCCTTACTAATCTTCAAACTATTCCTCTTTTTTCCCCCTTTCTCTTTTATGTATGTATGTATGTATATATGTGACCATAGATAGTCTATTTAGCTTATTAGAGTCATGCCTTCCCAGTTATGAATGTTGAGGGAATTAAAAGAGATAAACATACCAAAGTAGTTTTCATAGGACCTGGAATTAATAACCTTAAGAAGATTTACTTAGTAAAGTCATTTTACTATCATCTTTAAGGTATAAATGGGCATATATATCTGAAAGATGGTAAGTAAACAAATTTGGTTGTAGGAAGAGCTCCTAGTGGTGAGGACACACTTATTTTATAAATAAACAAGCTATTCTTCTGCTTTAAGTAAATAAATACTTGGGGGGGGGGCGGGAGGTGCATTTAAGTGAAAAGAAATGAATTCAGCCAGATTTCCAAAACTAATAATTATATAAGTAGTTTATTTTTTCAAGGGTCTGATCCCCCTCCTAGATCATAAGCATCTCTCTAAATCAGTAACAAATGACGTTAAGTGAGATTAACAATATGAAATGTTCCAAGATATACCTAAATAAATGAAGATGGCACCAATCATATAAAATTTTGTTTAGCATGATGCAGTGTCGTAGTATATTCTAAAACCTTTGTTTAAGTATGTATTTTTAGATACTTATTAGAAAGTAGAAGCACTTTTATGAAGGGTAGGAAATAATTTTTTTAGCTAAATTTTGATATGTTTTTTTAAAAATTTCATGGACACATTCAATAATTTAATGGTGTTTGAAAAGAAAAATATGCTTACTGCTCTTTTTTCTCATTATTTTTTCTGTCGTAAAAATCTGCTGGAAATTACATTATTGATATTTCTGGTTTTGAAAGTAAAACATACAAAAGAAAATGTACTGCTCACACCAACAAAATGACTTTTATTTTTTTTCCATTTTCCTGTTGACTCAATCCCGTAAGACATATATTTGTTTGCATTTTCTCTGATAGTACCTTTAAAATAAAAGAAGCAAGCCTCATTTACACCAAATTTCTAATCTTTTATCTCCTAACTTATAATTACTTGACAGTCTCAAAAAAAAAAAAAAAGAAAGAAAGAAAAGGTAAGAAAGAAAACATCAAAAGCTTTGCTATAGATAATGACTAAACTCAAAGTCATAGAGCCTTGGCTTTGATCTTGAATTTCTTACATCTGACTATTTCAATCACATCCTACACATTGCCTTATATTATAACAACATGGAATCATCTTATTCCTCAGGACACTATTTTTTCTTTAACCAGTTATCTTTAAAGGATTAAATTACATATACACAGGTTCTCAAATTTGAAAATTCCAAAAGCAGAAGAAACAAGGCAGAGTCCATCAGGAAGCTGATATTCCTTTGGGTGGTACTATCATCCTGCAATTGGGAACTACATGACTTTTGCTTTACAATAGACGGGTTACTTGTATTGGATGGGTATTTAGGGTGGGACCAGATTGCAAAGGGTTTTGAATGTCAAGCTGAACTGTTTATGTAGCTGCCTTTTGGTAATGAAGAGATTTAAAATACCCTGAGGAAAATGCAGAATAAGAAAAAAAGAAATGTATTCTTTCAATCAACATCTTCAACATCTTTGAAGAACCCACCACTTACTAGACCCTGTGCTTACTCCTAGAGAAAAAAATAAGACTGAATCTCTTTTATTTTGAGAACTCATTCTTTTCTGGAAGAAAATAATATAATTGGATAAATTGGGAGATGATGTGTTAAATGCTATAATATTGAAATGGATCAAGAATATGATACATTGTAAGACACAACTAATTCATTCTAGAGGATTGGCGAATGATGTCCCATATTCAAGAATAATTTGTAAGTGACATAAAAAGTGAGTTTAGAGGGAAAATAAAACAATAGTTAATTGTAGTTGTATAAATATGTATTGATAGCTATGTAGGGTTGTGTTGGTACAATTAAAATTTGATGAGGATTATGAGATTTTCTATTACTATTATGATAGCATCTTTATTTGAACATGAAACATCCTGCTTCCTCTTTACCCCATAAAATATTATGTTTATTAAAATGTCTTTAGTCTCATTGTGGCTCTTAATTAAAAATCAGGAGTCATCCATATGGGAAGTTACAGTATGGCCAGGTGAACCACACCACTCCATTTTCTATGCCTGATTTCCTTAAGGGTTAGGTAATGTGTTACTAGTATAAGGCCAGATTCACCTTTAAAATTCCAGCATAGAGGGACAGTATTTCATAATCACCCTTGCTGTGTTAACCATATCTTCCCCAGGGATCCAGTCAACACTTTGCACTCCTCATTCATTATTTGATGTTTGCTCAGGGTCCACTATGTGTCAGACATACTGCTTAGGTGCTGGGGATACAAGATAGAGTCCCTATCTTCAATTGGTTATAATACATTATATTAGAGGAGAGAGAAATCAACATTGATTAATTAAGCATCATTCTATAAAAGATGCACACAAGTGTCTAAGATCATAATATTGAATGGAAAGAGGGCTATCAGAAGGGCTGTTCAGGAAAGAAAGCTATGAAGAGGTGACTTTTAAAGCATGTGAAAAAAGAGAGAAAATAATGCTAGGAGGAGAAAATAATTTGAGACTTTTTTTTTTTTCCCTGTTTGAAAAACTGAGAAGTAGCTACCCCAGCGGAAGCAGGCTAAGAGGAGGGAGACAAGATAACTGTTTTAAGATCTAGGTATAGATCAGGTGATGAGCAGACTTTTATAGGTATAGTGATCATATGACCCAGGTGGTCGTGAAGAGTATTTATATCTGTTTTATATTTATATATGCTTTTCTGGTGTAATTATTAATAGTGTCCTTTATTAGTTTCAAAGATGCCCTAATTTAGAAAAAGTTTATATGGTCATTTTATGTATTGGCCAAAGTAACTTTGAAATTTGTTTGACACACGGTGGAAAGACACTGAAGGTTTCAATATAAATTTTAAAAAGATTACTCTGACAATTATGTAGAGTTAGGTTAAAAGGATAAATAGTGAAGATGGGTACAGCCATATAGTAGTAGTGTGTTGACAGGCAAGGGATAATGATGGCCTAGACCAGAAAAAAAACAGCAAATATGGAGGGTATCTGGATATATTTGGAATACTACTTAGGAGACAGAATTAAAGGGCTTCATTGTTGGATTAAATGGAGGTAATTGACACAAAGATTTTTAAGTATAATGATATCGACTCTTAGGACACCCTTTTGTAGTGCATTTTCCATTATCAGGTCATGGGGAGAAGACCGAGAAGGAAAACATATTAGTCTTAAATAACAAATCCATGTGTGTGCAGAACAGGAAGGTACAAGTCAGCGTGGATTCTCAGAGTGGGATGAGAGTCCTTCTTCAGAGAGCGGGTTTTACTTCTCATTATCTGAGGAGTGAACTTGGCTTATGTCACCAATTCAGAACACCAGAGAATTATTTAAATATGAAGAAAATGTGGTTAAACAAAAAGATTGTCCATTCATCTGATAATAGAGGCATGGGAAAACATTCTAATCAAGTCATCATTTTCCATTTGCACTTCTCTCTTTCTTCCACAGACAGCAAAGACTTGCTAATGCAGCATCTGCTCTGCTCATTTGATTTCTCTGCACTCATGGTAAGCAGCTGTTTATACCTTCTTAGTCCCAATTTATTCAGGTGACTGGTTTCACAGGAATGCATTTACTTTTGCTGTGCCTGAGGCCTGTTTTACTCATACAGGGTTTGGTTAATCTTGGTTGATGACTACCAGATGCTTGTTTATGTAACATCTTATCTTCTCGATATGGCCTCTTGATTTATGAAATACTTTTTATTCATTATGCATATGCAAGGGAAGTGATTTGCTGAGCTGAATATTGTAACTCTGAATTTTAGAAATCTGAGAACCATCATTTTTAAGCAAAGGCAGATTACAAAATAGGAATCCATAAGACGTATTCCCCCCCCATAATTATAAAGGTTTTGTTTGTTTATTTCAAGTTTTTATTTAAATTCTAATTTGTTAACATATACTGTAGTATTGGTTTCAGGAGTAGAAGTTAGTGATTTATCACTTACAACACTCAGTGCTCATCACAGGTGCCCTCCGTAATACCCATCACCCATTGAGCCCATCCTCCATCCACCTCCCCTCCATCCAACCCTCATTTTGTTCTCTAAAGTTCAGTCTCTTATAGTTTGCCTCCCTCTCTTTTCGCCCCTTCCACGATGTTCATCTGTTTTGTTTGTTAAATTCCACAGGTAAGTGAAATCATATGGTATTAGAAGACACATATTTTTGAACTAAATGTAACCTTACTTGTCTTACCACTTTCTGATACTCAAGTTTTTTCTGGATCAAATAGGGAAAATAACATCATTCCTTACCTCAGAGGCCTTTTGACAACAATGTGATAAAAATAATATGAAAACTTGGGGCACCTGGGTGGCTCAGTTGATTAAGCATCTCCCTTTGGCTCGAGTCATGATCCCAGGGTGCTGGGATCCAGCCCCACCCCACATTGGGTTTCCTGCTTAGCAGGGAGCCTGCTTCCTCTCCCTCTGCTCATGCTCTCTCTGTCTCTCATGAATAAATAAATAAAATCTTTAAAAATATATGAAAAGTTACTTTAAAACTGCATTGGACAACTGAGTAAAGTGTTTAGAGTGGTTTCATGCTGTACATGTGTAAGGTTTAACACATTTGGATATTGAAGTTTAAGTGTCAAATTTGGCTGTTCTACACAGTATTATTGCTCAGGATTAAAAAGTGAGATACAAACTACTGTTTCATAAGAATCATTTCATTGTACTATGCAGGAACTATTATGTCAGTATCTCATTTAATTTTTCATTTCAAGTGGGAAAGCTTTTTAATGTAACTGGGCTTTTTCTTCAATTTTCTGTCCCTTTTGTATATCAAGGGGAGAAAAGCTGACTCTGTGAGTATAAGTCTGCTCAAGAAGCCCCAAATGGAGTTTTGCAATTAAAGTAATGCCTCACAATTAAAAGTGAATGTAAGAATTACTCAGAAAGCTTCCTAGGCTTCACATGCCGTGGACTCAACCCTTGGAAAATAGTGAAAAGCAGGATCATCTAGTTATTAAGGGCATGTGCTCTCAAATGATGTATTCTTGATGACTTTGTTGAACATTAATTGACCGTATGTATATGGCTTACTTCTTTTTTTTTTTTTTTTTAAGATTTATTTATTTATTTGACAGACAGAGATCACAAGTAGGCAGTCAGGCAGGCAGAGAGAGAGGGGGAAGCAGGCTCCCTGCTGTGCAGAGAGCCTGATACCAGGCTGGATCCCAGGACCCTGAGATCAAGACCTGAGCCAAAGGCAGAGGCTTAACCCACTGAGCCACCCAGGCACCCCTGGGCTTACTTCTGTTCCATTGATCTATGTCTGTTTTGATGCTAATGCCATGCTGCTGTGATTATTACAGTTTTACGATATAGATTGAAGTCAGGAGGTGTGATTTTTCCAGCTTTCTCATGATTGCTCTGGTTAGTGAGGGTAATGTGTAGTTTTACATGTATTTTAGAATTGCTTTTACTCTTTCTGTGGAAAATACCATTGGATTTCTGATGAAGATTATACTGAATCAGTAGATCACCTTGGTAGTACGTACATTTTATTGGTATTAATTCTTCTGACCTGTGAACAAGGAATATCTTTCCATTTATTTGTAATATCTTCAGTGTCTTTTGTCAGTGCTTTAGAGTTTTAAGTACAGAACTTTCACCTACTTGGTTAAATTTATTCCCAAGTATTTTCTTGTTTTGATCCTACCGTAAATATGATTATTTTCTTAATTTCTCTTTCTGATAGTTCATCATTAGTGTATGGAAACAAAACTTACTTTTTAATATTAATTTTGTATCCTATGACTTTATTTGAATTTGTTAGTTTTAATAGTTTTTTGGTGGAGTCGTTAGGGGTTTCTATAGATACTATGTCATCCACAAACACACAGTTTTACTTCTGCTTATCCAATTTGGATGCCTTTCTTTTCTTTTTTTTTACTTAATTGTTCTGACTGGGACTCCCAGTATTATGCTGAAGAGAAGTGGTAAGAATGGGAATCCTTAATACACAATGAGGAAAGGAAAGTCACTTCAATAAATGGTTTTAGGAAAACTGGGTATCTACCTGGAGAAGAGTGAAATTGGACCCATATCCTATATCATACACAAAAATCAACTCAAAATGGATTAAAGACTTGAATGTAAGACCTGAAACCATAAAACTAGAAGAAAACATAGGAGGTAAACTTTTTGGCATCAGTCTTGGCAGTGGTTTTTTTGCACTTGATCTGAAAGCAAAGACACTGAAAGCAAAAATGAACAAGTGAGACTACATTAAACTAAAAAGCTTCTGCATGGCAAAATAAACTGTTAACAAAATGAAAAGACCATCTATGCATTGGGCGAAAATATTTGCAAACTACACATCTGCTAAGGGATTAATATCCGAACTATACAAAGAACTCAATAGCAAACAAACAGACAACCCAATTAAAAAACAGGCAAAAACCTTCAGTACCATTGATCAAGAAAATACAAATCAAAACTACAATGAGGTATCACCTCACACCTGTCAAGTGGCTAAAATTAACAACGTGTGAAACAACAGATGTTGGCAAGGGTGTGGAGAGAAGGGAACCCTCTTGTACTCTTGGTGGCAATGCAAACTGTTGCAGCCACTGTGGAAGACAGTATGGAAGTTCCTCAAAAAGTTAAAAATAGAAGTATGCTATGATCCAGTAGTCACAGTACTGGGTATTTACCCAAAGAATACAAAACACAAACTCATAAGAATACATGCACCACTATGTTTATAGCAGCTTTATTTACAACAGCCAAGTTATGGAGGTAGCCCAAGTGTCTATCAATAATTGAATGGATAAAGAATGAATATATATATACACACACACACATATATACATACACACATATACATATATATACATACATATACACACAGAGATATATATACACACATACATATATACATACACACACACACACACACACATACTCACACATGCACACACACAAAGGGATATTACTCAGCCATAAAAAAGAATGATATCTTGCCATTTCCAACAACATGGATGGAGCTAGAGAAGATAGTGCTAAGTGAAATAAGTCAGAGAAAGACAAATGCCATATGATTTTACTTGTATGTGGAATTTAAGAAACACAACATGAACATAGGGGGGGAAAAAGAGAGGCAAGCCAGAAAGCAGACTCTCAGCTATATAGAACAACCTGAGTATTATTGGAAGGGAAATGGGCAGGGGGACGGGTTAAATGGTGATGGGTACTAAGGAGGGCACTTGTGATGAGCACTGGGTGTTGTATGTAAGTAAGTGATGAATCACTGGATTCTATACCTGAAAAAAAAAGAAACAATATAATTAGTAACTTAATCAACTAATAATATTGGTTCATAATATATTGAAGATATGCAATATATAAGATATGTGAAATATTTATATTTGCATTATCCTATTATAAAATTTAACTATATGTTTATTTAAAGTCTGCTAACCTTATGGCCTTTTACTATTTAGAAATAATCCAGTTGTAATGTTATTTAAATCTCAGTTTTATGCTGTAACAGCCTATCTTCTAGGACTTTATTAAAGAAATAGTGAGTAAACAAACAAACAAAAATAACCCGAAAAACAAAAAATAGGCAAAGCTAAGATAGACTTTTCCCCGAACACACAAATGGCCAATAGATGTCTGAAAAGATGCTCAACATCACTAATCATCAGGAAAATGAAAATCAAAACTACAGCGAGATATCACTTCACACCTATTAGAATGGCTATTAGAATGGATATGATGAAGAAAAGAGATAACAAGTTTTGGCAAGGATGTAGAGGAAAGAGAACCCTTGTGCACTGTCAGGAATGTAAATTGGTAAAACCATTATGAGAAGAGGATGAAGATTTCTCAAAAGATTAAAAATAGGACTCCTACATAATCCAGCATTCCCAATTTTGGGTGTATGTCCAAAAGAAACAAAATCACAATCTCAAAGAGACTATCTGTATTCCTCATGTTTATGACATCGTTAGTCACGACAGATATGGAAGATATGGAGACAATCTGTGTGTCTGCTAGTGGATGAATAAATAAAGAAAATGTGATGTACATGTACAATACACACTGGAAGATTATTCAGTCTTAAAAAAGGATAAAATCCTGCCATTTGTGACAATAGGGGTGAAACTGGAGGGTGTTATGCTGACTGAAATAAACCAGACAGAAATAGAGATGGTGCATGATGTCACTTATATATGGAATCTTAAAAAAAGAATGAAACTCACAGAAATAGACAAGAATAGTGGTTGCCAGGGGCTGGGGGTGGGGAAAATGGTTAGAGTTTAATAAAGGGTACCAATTTTCAGTTAAAAAATGAATAATTTCTGAGGTACTAATGTATATTATGGGTGGCTATACCTGATAATACCATAATGTGTAATTTCAGTTTGCCAAGAGAGTAGATTTTGAGCATTTTCACCTTCCCACCCTGCCAAAAAAAGAAAGTGACCATATGAGATGATGGATGTGTTAATTAACTTGACTGTGGGAGTCCTTTCACACTGTATATGTATGTCAAATCATGTTCTAGGATTTAAATATATTACCATTTTACTTGTTAATTATAAAAACTTTCTATCATCTTTTAAATTAAAAAAAAAACAAACCACAGTGTGTGCTAAGTGAGTTCACCCAGTTTGATTCCTTGCTTCCACATGTATTAACTCTATGACCTAAGACAATTAGTTAAATTCACAATGCCTTCATTTTTCAATCTATAAAATAAATATCATCTGCATCACTAAATTATTTTTGAGAACTAATTGCTATTTAATTTATTTCTTCCAACGACAAACTATGTCTTTCAGTGAAACATTTTTAAAACCATGTTTTCAGACTTTTACTTATTTATTTGACAGACAGAGAGAAAGAGCACAAACAAGGAGAGGAGCAGGCAGAGGGAAAGGGAGAAGCAGGCTCCCCGCCGAGCAGGGAGCCCAATATGAGGCAGGATCCCAGGACTGGATCCTAAGCCAAAGGCAGATGCTTAACCAACTGAGCCACCTAGGCACCCTGCTTTCAGTGAACCATTTTTTTTTTTTTAAAGATTAATTTGTTTGAGAGAGAGAGAGTGCAACAAGGGGTGGTGGGGAGTGGGGCAGAGAAAGTCTTAAGCAGATTCCACACTGAGTGCAGAGCCTAATGCTGGGCTAGATCCCAGGACTCCAGATCACAATCTGAGCCGAAATCATGAGTCAGAAGTTTAACTGACTGCGCCACCCAGGCACCTGTCAGTGAAACATTTTTAAAAAGATAAAACATTTTTAAAAGAGGTAAAAGAAAACCATTTGGGGAATATACATATGATTCTCTATTATATATTTATCTAATAATACATATTAGTATATGTACTATAATTATAATAGTATATTTATAATATTTAACATATATTAATATTATATATTATTATCATATATTATGTAATTATAACAGTATATTTGTATAATATATGCTATACTAATACTATGTATTATATATGATTATATATTAATATAGTTACATATAATATTTACATGTTATAATTATATAATGTCAAATATGTATTTATTATATAAATATATTATATATATATTAATTTTATAATAATGTGTTAAATATATATATACAATAGCTTTTTTATTGGTATTCAATTTGCTGTAATAAGTTGTCACAAAGTTAGAGGCTTAAACAACATGGATTATTATTTGACTGTTCTGTAGGCCAGAAGTCCAACATGGATTGTAAGGTGCTAAAATCAAGGTGTTTGTAAAGCTGTAGTCTTGCTTGGAAGCTTTATGTGAGATTCCATTTCTTGGCCTTTTCAAGTTTCCGAAGGCCCACTTCTTCCATCTCCAAAGCCAGGAGCATTACATCTTTCCATATCTTTTCTTCTGTGCTTGCTCACATCTCCCTCTGACTCTGACTCCTCTACAATGAGTTCTTTCTGATTGCACTGGGCCCATGTGGATAATTCAGGATAATCTATCTTTAAATCAGCTGATTAGTACCCTTAATTTCATCTGCAGCCTTCATTCCCTTTTGCCTTATATACCAGAATAGATTCATCAGTTCTGGAGATTAGGGTATGAACTTCTTTGGAAAACCATGACTCTGCCTACTCTACTTTCTAATACAGGGCAAATCATGGCACCCTAAGGAAGTACTCAGCAGTTAGAGAGCATAGTGGTTTTCTTTGGCAAAGTACACAGAAAGCCAACACTAGGAATTTTTTGAGAAATTGAGTGATCACAGTTTTCCAAAAGGTCTTAGTCAACATCCGACTGAAACTTACGCAAAGGTTCTATAATATGGGACCTTCTCATCACCTTCTGTCTTCATATCTGCTTCATAAAGATCCTTATAATTTGCACACAGTCATTTCAGAATTCATTGCTCTCAAGTATGTATAATAAATTGTATGAAGTCCTCATCATAGAATTCTTTTTATAAAATTAAAAAAAAATTTTTTTTAAAGATTTTATTTATTTATTTGTCAGAGAGAGAAAGGGAGAGAGAGAGAGCGAGCACAGGCAGAGGCAGAGGGAGAAGCAGGCTCCCCGCCAAGCAAGGAGCCTGATGTGGGACTCGACCCCAGGACGCTGGGATCATGACCTGAGCTGAAGGCAGCTGCTTAACCAACTGAGCCACCCAGGTGTCCCTCTCATCATAGAATTCTTATATTTCATTGATTTGCTGACTCTAACCTTGACCTTCTGACATTTCATGACATTGCCAAAACACAATATATGTAAAATATTTTTATCACCATTGATGAATGTGCAAAATGATGCACAGAAAAATTCCATAAAATGACTAAAGCCTCACAGCTTGTTAAGTGCTAGCTGGATTCCAAATCCTGGCAATGTGGATTCTGAGCCTGTTCTTTCCATCACTACATTATGAGCCATGTCAGTAGACTGTTGGACATCCTATTATAATTTCCCATAACTTACAATATAAAATTATTCGAGTGTGAATACAAGACTTTCCAAACCATGGCCCCTGCTTATTTCTTTGACCACATCTCTCAGAACAACAACCATCATCCCCCTTACTTACCTCAATTCTATTTCAATAATACATATCTTAGTTTCTTTATCATGCCAGACTTTCTTCCTGACTCTGTACCTTTATACCCAGAAACACACACACCCAGCAAAGACATCTCCTTCAAAAATATTTCCCCTGTTGGGGCACCTGTGTGGCTCAGTCGTTAGACGTCTGCCTTCGGCTAAGGTCATGATCCCAGGGTCCTGGGACCAAGCCCCACATTGGCCTCCCTGCTCTGCAGGAAGCCTGCTTCTCCCTTTCCCACTCCCCCTGCTTGTGTGCCCTCTCTTGCTGTGTCTCTCTCTGTCAAATAAATAAAATCTTTAAAAAAAAATTCCCATGTTGAATAGAATTAACCGATCTTCTAAATTGCAATTTCTTCATTTTTTACCAAGTGTTGGAATTTATTTGTTGGGGTATTGATTTTGGCTAACAGATTAATTAAAAAATATGTCTTTATAATCCATCTTTGTATCTCAGTTGTCTACTGTGGAGCCATGCAAATAGTAGAAACACTGTAAATCCTTGATTATATGAAAAGCGAATGAACATAACAGGAATTTTTAAGACTGCAGCATTACCTTGGATATTAAGGTGTTGCCTTGTTATTTGTATCTGTTTAAATGCAGATTCCTAGAATATGCATTTGCTATATTGATTCTTTTATTCATTTATTCCTTTAAAATATTTTTAGAATATTTACATTGTTCCACATAGAGTGACGTGTAATTAGGAAGGTTTAAAATAAAGTCAAAAGCATTCCATTCTCTTTGGGAATGCTGCAACATAGAAGACAATGTAGGCCATACGGAATGCTCAATTTACATTCTATGGAATTTCTGAGAAGCAAGTGTTTTCTTCTACCACAGTGAGATCACCTGTTTAACTATAACTGATTCTACAAAATGTACTGAAAGCTCAGTCCAAAGCCTGACATATTGTAGGTTCTCAATTAGCGTAGATTTAGAGACACAGTTATGTGGAAGAAAAGCAGTCAATTCAGAGACAAAAACACTTAGAAAAACAAACTTCAGAAGCTACTGAGACTTATATGGGAAGCAAGGTTCACCTGGGGGTACGTGTGTGTGTGTGTGTGTGTGTGTGTGTGTGTGTTGGGGAAGATGTGGTGAATGAGAGACAGCAAGATGCTGAAGGAAGAGAATGCTCCTACAGCAAGTCCTGATTTCCTCCCTAGATAGGCAAGTGAGAACACATTTATATAAAGTGTGAATCCTTATCTTGCATTTTGCAGCCCTGTGGACCAGTCCTACTCTTCAATATGGAGTGTGAATAGATGTTCTTTAAGGGCTTCCTAATTCCAGAAGTTGTTTAATTCTCCATCTTAAGTGTTCAACAGCTATAGCAGGTACACGAATGCATGCCACAAATGAGAGTCACCCGCACACGTGTCCTCATGCGCACATGCACACACCATGCAGCATTCAAATGCGTCACAGGCAATAACAGCAAAAGGGACTCTTGAAATCTTGGCCCTCCTTTGGGCTCAGAGTTTACAATTTGTGAACTCTCAACAGGATTTTGAAAACAGTTTGGGTCCTCAGTCCACTGTAATGCTCTGTTGCACTTGTCTCCTTTCACATCTGAAATTCAAAGACCATGGCGCTTTCCTGAGAAAGAGCACAGGGGAAAGCTTTTATTGCTGGCATGTGACATGACAGGACAGCAGGGGAACTTGCAATATTAGGAAACTATAGGAGGCCCTGGGAGGCTGTCTCATCTGTGACCTCCACTGAGTTTTGAAATGCGGGAGCAAAGATTCTTAGCAGCAGGCATTAACCTGGCTCTTTCTCCTTGGGAATGCTGTCAATTTAACTAGTTCCTTTGGTTCCATGGCTGACTTCCACAGCCCCACAGCTTGAAGGTCTTTCAGAACCCGAGTTATTGTTATGATATTTTCTGAGATTATCGGTGACATGTCCATAGCACTGCTCCAAGTATCACAAACGTTGCACTGCAGGGAAAGTTTAGAGACTTTCTCCCTTCTTAGCTGTCTTTTATAATTAGTTGAATAACAGCACCAAGGCTTATACATAACTAACCTTTACTGAACAGTGTTTAAAAGGAGCTAGATGCCATGCTGAGTCACGTGTGGGCATGCCATTTAATAATCACAGCGAGTCTGAGACCCTGCTATCGTGGGCCCTCTCTTCACTAGATGAGGGAAATAAAACTTAGAGAGGTTAAATAAGATCTTCAAGTTCACTCTGTTAAAAATTAAAAAAGAGGGGCGCCTGGGTGGCTCAGTGGGTTAAGCCTCTGCCTTCAACTCAGGTCATGATCCTAGGGTCCTGGGATCGAGCCCCGCATTGGGCTCTCTGCTCAGTAGGGAGCGTGCTTCCCCATCTCTCTCTGCCTGCGTCTCCGCCTACTTGTGACCTCTCTCTGCCAAATAAATAAAATCCTTAAAAAAAAAAAAAAAAAAAAAAAATTAAAAAAGAAAAACACTGAGAGGCTTAAGCAGAATGTGTTATGTAGGTATTTGAAATAATGATATCATTTTCCCTGACATTTATAGCATTGTTCCTTTCCTTCAATCAAGATTTTGTCAGTTCCATGACTGTTGTTTCAAGTCATGAATGAGATTTGGCAGAAAGAAAATACAGGCATTTTTGCGGGTTTTATAGCCCTCAGTCTTAGGGAACTCCAGATAAGAGAGAAGTTTTGGAGAAACACAGGAAGGAAAGTAAGTTTTCCAACACTGTCAGTCAATGTTTCGTTCCCTTAAAATAAAAGATTCCAGGGACGCCTGGGTGGCTCAGTTGGTTAAGCAGCTGCCTTCGGCTCAGGTCATGATCCCAGCGTCCTGGGATCGAGTCCCACATCGGGCTCCTTGCTCAGCAGGGAGCCTGCTTCTCCCTCTGCCTGCCACTCTGTCTGCTTGTGCTCACTCTTGCTCCTCTCTCTCTCTCTCTGACAAATAAATAAATAAATAAATCTTTAAAAAAAAAAAAAAAAAGATTCCACAGGGTTATAGAGAAGAGAGAAAAAAAAAATGGAGGAGACATGATGAGATATAGTTATTGGTGGTAATGACAGAGGGAAATTCTATCTGTAATTTCCTAAATAGAGCTCAGGGTAGCAGGAAGCCTTCTGTGATGAAATGACTGACACACACAGAACCACATAGAAGTACAATATTTTAGACAGCCTTACACATGTCCTGTAGTAGTCATTTTTTTTTTTTTTTTTGGGTAGCAAATTAGACTTGAGGCAGTGACAGTACCAAAGTCAGCCTTGGTGAGAGAAAGTCCATGTTGTTGAGACTATGTTTAGATTATATTCCTGCCAAATGGCTACTTTATTCATGAGCTGTTTGAGTAAGCCCGAGCCAGGTGGAGAAGAAAGCTGACAAGCATCCAAAGATCAGGTTAACCTATCCTACTGATCAGAAAGGGCACTTTTATAGTAAGCGGTAGTCTTGTGTGCGTTCACAAGATGTATTAATAGAAAACCTAACTTTAAAAATTGATTTGGGGGTGCCTGGGTGGCTCAGTGGGTTAAAGCCTCTGCCTTCAGCTTAGGTCATGATCCCAGGGTCTTGGGATCAAGCCCCGCATCGGGCTCTCTGCTCAGTGGGGAGCCTACTTCCTCCTCTCTCTCTCTGTCTGCCTCTCTGCCTACTTGTGATCTCTGTCTTTCAAATAAATAAATAAAATATTTTAAAAAATTGATTTGAAAGCTATTGGAGATGGAGAGGAGAAGTGAGTTGGGGGAAATCAGAGGAGGAGACAAACCATGAGAGACTGTGGACTCTGAGAAACAAACTGAGGGTTTTGGAGGGGACAGGGGTGGGAGGTTGGGTGAGCCTGGTGGAGGGTATTATGGAGGGCACGTACTGCATGGAGCACTGGGTGTGGTGCATAAACCATGAATGCTGGAACACTCAAAAAAATAAAATTACAAAAAAAAAAAAAGGATTTGAAAAGACACTCTATAAAAGAGTTAAATTAATGATAAATATACGAAAAGACATTCGATTTCATTAATTACCAGGGACACAAATTAAAATAAATTGGTATCCCAATACAACCACACGGGGATGACTAAAATGAAAAGTTTTGCTATGAAACATAATACAGTAGCAGAGCATATGGAGCAGTCAGACTTTTCATAATGGCTAATGGAAGTTTAAATTAGTGCAACCAGTTTTAAACAGTTTGGCTCTATCTACTAAGACAGAAGATATTTATGACTCATGATCCAGCAGTTCAACTCCTAGAAATGTCACCGAAAGAAAAGCACAAGAATGTTCATTGCAGCACTATTTATAATAGCCCCAATCTGGAAACTACTCAAATGCTCATCTATTGTAGAATGGGTAAGTGGCATATTCCTACCAGGGACTACTATACTGCAATGAGAGTGAACAGTTTATAATACATACAACCATCTGGGTGCGCCTCACAAACACATTATTCAGTGAAAGAAGACAGACTCCATACAAATTTTAGGATTGTTTGTTCTAGGAAGACAGACTCAAAAGAATACATATTGTATGTTTCCATTTCTAAAAGGTACAAAAATAGGCAAAACTAACTGATACTGTTCTATGTGAGGAAAGTAAAATGAGAGAGAAGGAGAAGTAAACAAAAGAAGTAAACAAAAGTAAACAAACAAAAGTCCTGCTTGTTAAAATTCATCAAATTAGATACTTAGAGTATATATATATATATGTTCCTGTGTGTACATTACACTTCAAAACAAGTTTTGAAAATAAAACCTAATTCAGATAGCATTTATTCAGAGAACGCTAAATTTTCAATTCCAAAGTCCAAAGGTGGACCTGAGAACTTTATTCATCGTTCCCTTATAACTCCTCCCATGGACCAGTTGTCTATACTAGTATTCTGTGCTCTTTGGACTTACTATAAAATTAGAGCCACTACCCAGTAGTTCTCTGTAGGTATGGATTTCACTCTTTCTCCTGAACAGGAATACTTGAGCTGCAGGTTCCATCAATGAGGGCTAAAAGGAAGATTCACACAGTGCACCTGTGATATGCAGGGCCCCCTCTTAAACGCCCAAAGCCTCACTCCAGTCGGGTATTCTGTGTGTGACAGATAAATGAAGGACCCAACTTTCTAGTATGGCAGCGTACATGTCAGCCATATTTTTAATCTGCCTATTGATTTTATTTTTGAAATAACTTACTCAACAAACTAAACCATGAGTTTTTTGGGGAAACCAATCTCAGTAATCTGATTCTTTTGCTGGCTGTGACGAGCCCCCATTTCCACTTTATGATAGAAAATTGTAGCTATCTCTGCTTGGCAATTCCAAGCCGCTTCCAGCCTAACTGAGAATGAGGAGCCTATTCTAACTGTAGATCTTCCCACCAGCATCTGCTGCATAGTAAAACAGCATGGGACTCTTTAAGATTCTGGCACACCAATTGTGCCTCCGAGTCAGAAGGAAAGATAAGTCTTCTCTTTCTCCTCTTTTTCTTTTTTGTTTTCCTTTTCTTTTTCTTTTTTGTTTTTGTCATTTTTAGAGGGAGTTAGATAAGCCCATGATGGATCCCAAACACTTCCACCTCCCAAATTATTTAAATAGCTTCTTTTACATTGTATGAACAGATGTCTGTCCTACAGTATTTATAGTACAGAATTAGAACTGGGTTTGCATTAGCTAGGCCAGCAAGTAAAACTGCAGCTGTCTACCAGAGTTAGAATGTAGCATGCAGATCATCTTATTAGGATACCTGTATAAATATTTTCTGTCTGATCCAAAATTCAATTCAATCCTTCTTGGTTGAACACACTCAAATTCTGTTTGCAAGATTTTAGATGCTGTGGTTGAACAAATATGTTTTGGGTATGACCCTACTCTTCTCTCTGTTATCATTTCCATTTTAACCCCCAGCCTATATGGAATTTAAAGTTAGCAATTGTTTGGGCAACAAAAAGTTGTACAAAATGAGGAAAGTTTGCATATTGAATTTTTATTCTTCATACATACTTGCTTTTATCTATTTTACAATTTTATTCATTTATTTTCTGGAGGGCTAAATTTTTCTGGGAATATTTACTTCTTTTCCTTGGGTAACATTTTCTTCCAACTGGCTTCTTTGTCTTTTGCATACAGTCTTCCCTCCCTCCCCCTTTCTTTCCTATCTCCCTGCTGTTATTCTTTTCTGTCTGTCTACCTTTGGTTGTATTGTTTTCTAATTTCTACATGATTCTGATAGAATAAAGCCATTGAAACCTGAGTACACTTAAAAGACCTGTAATATTTATATAATAGGTAGACCGCATGTAGGAACATCTAGGTCTTTCATGGAAGATACTAATATCAAGGGCTCTGGATTTGCTTCCTACATATCAACTGACTTTTTCCTCATAATTGAAAGATCGTTTGAAGAATGTCAGACATCATCTACTCAAAAGAGCTTTTAGTCTAGAGAAAAGGGATCAGAAGGGATTGTCTGTTATTTTACTCATGGAGAAGAAAGTCTTTCTATGAAGTTCCTTGCATCTCATTGGCAAAAATACCATCCCATGGTCACTTTCTAGGTACAGTGGTAAGCTAAAAATATTACTGAAAAGGAATTAAAGCAATCATGATTCACTTTCTAGGCCTGGGCACTTGGCCATGATGAATGAAATTGGGCTTTTCTGCAAGGTTGCAGAAACTGCAGGGTAGTTTCATGAGTAAGCAATTAAAAGTGTCTGCTATATCACAGCATTTATTTTGGTCTTGTTCGTGAAAGGAGGTAGCAGCCAATGTTGAAAAACTCTGGGCAGACAATAATTTTATTTACTTACATATTTATTTGCCTATCTATCACAGTCTTCATTTACTGAGTTAGTATAATGGATTGTGTCTAAAATTTTTCCGTCCTCTTTGAAATGACTAACATCCATATAGCTGCTGCCAAAACCATACTTGAAGAACTGGGTATTATTTTTTGTCCCCTTTACTGCAACCTGAGGATAAAGTTGAGGCATGGCATGGAGTGAGCAGACAGATTCTCTAAAGAAGAATGCAGTTGTTCTGTGGAATCTGGGCTCTACAATATCCCCAAGGTTCTTTAAATGCCATATATGTAGGACTAATCTCACTGATCTGATAAAGCTTATGAATCCCCCTTTCAGTACTCTTCCCTAAAGGTAGAAAACATGGCGGCTCTTTCTTTCCCTGATGAAGTTCAATGTAGTCATGAAGAGGACTCAACAAAAGCTTCCCCTTGATGTTCATATTAGGTTCTGTGTTGATAGGGAGAAGTTTTATGATATTGTTGGTTTGCCCCTTTCCACAGTAACTGCTTATTTAAGAAGCCAGAATGGGGTTCACAGTTGTTCTGTACCATGTTCATTGTATAAGCATTTCTGCTTATTTCCTTGGTAAAAGGTTTGCAAAATTGTAGACATAAGTTAATAAATATTTCTTAAGGATTTGATCTTTTTGTTATTATTTTAAAGATTTTTTTAAAAAATTTATTTATTTGAGAGAGAGACAGAGAGTGAGAGAGAGAGAGAGAGAGAGAGCAAGAGCATGAGAAGGGGGAGGGTCAGAGGGAGAAACAGACTCCCTGCCAAGCAAGACTCGATCCCGGGACTCCAGGATCATGACCTGAGTTAGGAGGTGTAGAAGAGAGGGAGAGAGAGAATATCAAGCAGACTCCTGCTGAATACAGAGCCAGACACTGGCCTAGACATGAGGCTCAATCCCACGACCCTAAGATCATGACCTGAGCCAAAATCAAGAGTCTGATCCTTAACCAACTGAGCCACCCAGCGCCACAATAAAAGTACTTTAAATCCATCCCCTGTATTCTTACTGGCAACATTCTGTTCTAAAGATCCTTTAACACAAAACCATATATGTACAATGACTTCATGAGAGCACTACATACTTCAATTTTTTTCTCATTATTCTTCAAAATCTGTAATCATTTTCATTGCTCATTGGATTAAATCTGACACTTGAATTGATGGACCTAGAACAAAAAAACAGAACAAACAAAATGTGTCCTCTCTAGTCTTAGCTCCTGTTGTTTTTTCCTTGTAAGGAGGGCAAGGAGATAAGAATTTGTATGCCAACTCTGCACTGCTGGGAAAGACGACATTAAGTGCTGTGTTAAGTCAGAACCTAGATACCATCAAGGCCTAGCAATGAGTGCTATAACAGAGTTTTAACTTCTACTGAAGCTGTATGAGAGAGTGGGGCCACTGTGTTCCCCTGTTGTTTATGTCTTGACCATTTAAAACCATTTGGCTTTCTCCTTACCAAGTATTGCCTTTCCCCTAAAACATCACTTTATTTCATCATTCTCGAAACCTGTTTAAATTGCTAAATTTTCAGTGCCATTTTTTAAATTCCATAAATATCAAATGGGTCACTATTTGATATGAATATGCATCATGTACTCTCCTTTATAATTATATATATATTGATTTGTGCACCCTTTCTCTACAGCTATGCATCATGGTCTTTTGACTACAGTACACTGCTGTCTGTCTTGATTCTCTGTGCCGTTTTCAGGTCCTCACACTAAACTCTCTACATGGTTGGTGTGCAGTCAGATGACAAGGCTTATATATACTTGTATTTTTCTTCAGTTGGTGATTGACTTTGAGACTATGAGACAGCACCTCAATTATTTTATAGAACAAGGTGGAATATCAACATGTTCAGAAATAAAACAACACATCTGTGAAAACAGTTACATTTACCTTAATAATAGGGCCTGAGTGGCAACATTCAACTCTCACTTTAACTTTTGGGACATCTTTGTCCTTAAAGTACCCTGGAGTTAGGAGGTAGTGGTTCTTTGAATCATATAAAATTATATGGGCAGAAAGTCCCTTGCTCATAATAAATGATAATAAGTATTTTTTTCTTCTATGCTGGTGAAAGCACAGGTCTCATGTGATTCCAACCAAAAAAATAACAGAAGAGTTTCCTCATAAAATGCTTATGAAGCATTATTGAAATACATTATAATGTGCCTAATGAACTATTTCAGTGATAAGTAAGAGCAAACCTTCTTTACAGAATGGATTTAGGAAATGATACAGCTATATCATAAAACTGAAAACAGAATAACTAAAAGTCATGAAAAACTAGAACTAGCAAGTGTATTGTTTAGAAATGTTTTTAATCTCTCCATTTGCCCAAGTGCACATGGACACATCTCTTCTCTTCTATGGTATTTGATTTATTCTTTCTTGCTCTTCCGGTTAGCTCTTTGTGCTTCTTAGGCAGAAGAGATCATATTTCATTTCTTCTCAAAGTAAGAAGTGACTAAGGCCTGACTTTTAATTTCAACTTTTCAGAAAGAAGTGTATGGTCAATTAAAGAACTATTCACCATTTGTGGGAAAAATTTTATTTTCTGAAGTGGGTACAATAAGATCTCCAATCTCACATTCTTTTTTTCACAATGCGATGGTTAAAATATTTTCCATCAAGAGGTGGGGGGTTTATGTTCCATCCCCTTGAATCTGGGTGTCCTCATGACTCTTGTATAGATAATTCCATGTGACTTACAAGTATTGGTCATAAAAGGCCATACCCCTTGTGCTCTGGTTCTCTTGGCATGCTCACCCTAGGAACTCAGCAGGCATATTGAACTACACAGAGCGGTCACATAAAGGATTTGTGCCTGACAGCCCCAGCTGACCTCCCAGATGACAGCCCACTATCCTGCTTGCTGTGTGGGTAAAGAGGCCTTTGAAATGACCCCAGCCATCCACTGACAATTCACTCATGAAAAACTGACAGAGAGCCACCTAGTTAATCCTGGTTAAACTCAGACCCATGAGAGATAACAGACAATGATTATTATTGTTTTAAGCCACTGCTATATGAGATGAAGAGTTAGGAACAATTTTAACAGCAACATTAGGTAAACAAGAAGAAGCAAGTTCTTACAGTACAAACAAGGGTCTCATTCAGAGCTGACATCAATTCTCTGAATGTTAATTTCGAGATACAGAAGAACTTGAAATGGCAAGGCATCACAAAATGTGTCTGCAGTATAAATCACATCAATAATGATACTTGGTAATTCTCAGTCAACAAATATCCAGAGTAGTGAGAGCAAGTGTTTGTGTAAGCACAAAGGCAGGACTGCTAATACACTTGTTTCAAACTAAAAATTCATTTTGTGGAGTTTTTCTACACTTAAATCTTTGATCAAACAAAATTAACAAAAGCTTGTAAGATTCCACTATGGATGAGGCAACATGCTAACCTCCTGGGGCACAGAGACAAAATACATACTTCCTTTTATTTAGGGAGGCAGCTGGTCAGGAAACATGAAAAAAATTGGTTCAATAAATTATTCGAGATGCTGTAATAGAAGTAGTATAAATAGAGGCACTAAAGAAGAGTTATTCCTTTTTAGTGGGTGTTGAGGGATGAGTGGAGGAGTAGGAAAGGCATCGTGTAGAAGATAATTCCTGATCTGAGTCTTAATCTTCAAAGTATTTAATGTGTTATCTGTGAGCTCTCTTTGACTAGAGTTTGTATCGCACATGCTTAATAGTATTCATGCTATTATTGCTTGACTCCATGTATTTATTTTTATGTAGAAGTATACAACTATCATAGTACTAAGACATGTCTCTGGTAGTGTACATATATAGCATTATAGGATATCTTATACTCTTGCATCTATTTTTAAATAGCAACCCACATTTGAAACTTCATAGAATTAGTGTCATGACTGCTGGGATCTATTTATTTCTGTATCTGTGGCTTCATATGGCAAAATAAATTAGGAAGAATCCTTTGCTCAATAAAATAAGAAATAATAGCAACTATATGGCATTGCCACATCATGAGAATTAAGTATCGTCTTGGAACTAGAGAGGGGATTGCATAAAGATTTTCAAATTAAAATAATTTCCCATCTCTTGACCTGCCGATTTTACCTTTCCCTCACATGACACTACAAGTGCCCACATCCATAGCATTGAAAAAGGAAGGAGAACAAGAAACTTCTGAAAATTGCTTCATCCTTAATATTTTATTCTAGAAATTTTTCATTCATTTTTTCCAAGTTAGATCTAATGATTTCCAACATCATAAAAACTAAATTCTGTATTTTCATCCAATAGATTGAAACCAACGTGTGTCTTTTTTTTTAATCTAATTATACCCTCCCCCTTATTGCTAGCTTCTAAATGCATTGATGCCAAGGCCTATATCCACCAGTGAGTCTTGAACAGAAACAGCATCTAAGAGATTATCTTCCCACTTTAAAACAGAACTTCAACCCCACCAAGATTTAGGACAGATTTTTTTTAAGAAAATCATTTCTTCAGCTTTTCATTTTACCTTTTTTTTTTTTTGAGACTATCAAATGATAAAAATATAAAGAACCAATTTAGTAACTATTGAGGTGGATTCTTAAGATAGTCCTCATGTTGATTATTTTATCCATGAGTGAGAAATGAAAGCCTCTTCTTTTCTGTTCTCTGTAGATGCAGAAAGATATGTTTCCATTCTTTTTCTCTCTAAGAAGTATAGGAAAAATAAAGCAGTTCCTCAGTTGAATGGCATTCACTATTATAATTATTCATGCATAAATAATTAAAAGTGAACATTAGATTTCAAAAAGCTGGTATTTATTTATACATATACCTTAATGTTTTTTATTAACAGTTATTTACTAGCATATATTTCCTGAAAGAATATAAGCTGGAAAGTAGAAGGATTTTATATACATCTAATTTGGTGTCTGGTAAATTAGTAGCTCCTCATGATGGTTCATCGCCATAGAATTTGAGAAAGAACTCAATTGTATAGGACACTAAAGAATTTTTTTTTAATTTCCATAACATGGTAATGCTGAAATATATTTTTTAAAGACTTTATTTATTTATTTATTTGAGAGAAAAAGAGCAGAGCAAGAGAGAGAGAGAGTGCATGAGCAGGGTATGGGAGGGGCAGAAGGAGAGGAAGAAGCAGGTTCCCTGATAGGCGGGGAGCTCAACTGGGGGTGGGGGAGGGATCGGGACTGGATTCCAGGACCCTGGGATCATGACCTGACCTAAAGGCAGATGCTTAACTGACTGAGCCTCTCAGTTGACCCAGTAATGCTGAAATATTAATGCTAAAAAAATCATTGTACCTAAAGGTTGGCAAGAAACACAACTTTATTTCCATTATTGACATCTGTTAGACAAACAAGCCACTTAATTTAGCTAAACCTTACTTTGATTGCATTCATAGTTAAGTTCATTTGCATAGAATGTTTATTTTGCTAGATATTATAAGTAAGTGAACTTGAGCTTAATTATTAAGCAAAATAATGTGATAGTGATAATTTGGGAATAGGAAAATAAATGGTGATTGCAACTTAAAATTTTAATTTTCTCATTGTCTTGTTTCTGATTGACCTCTATGATTCCTCTCACCCTCCTTCCTTTATTTCCTGTTTGTATCCTTTCTGAATTCCATCTTTCACTTTTGATACAAAAATAGAAGCTAACTCAAAGTAATGTTGAGAGCATTAATGAAATACCCTTTGTGTGAAATCATCTGACATTGCCTGCAACACAGTGGAAGCCATTTTTCCACCCCGTCTGTCAACTCTAATTCTTGGTATGCTTGGAGGTATACTTTTGACTGGGATCAAAAGTAAAGGAGGAAGAAAATGTGTCTAGAGCCTTCTTTTCCTTATTTGTTCTTTAGCATTACTCTTATTGTACATTTTTTTTCCTGTTATTTCCCTTACCCTCAGTGGAAATGTTAAGAACATTATTTTTTAAATCTTTGTTCTATGAAGAAAAAAAGAACATAATTTTCTTTGATATACAACAAATTCCATTTAAAATGCATTCCTTCATGTTGTAGCAGTTCATCTCTAGTGGCCAGATAACTCTAAGAGGAGATGCAACTAACATACCAAAAGGATTTAGAAAAGGAGAGAAGGTGTTAAATTGGTGGTGGGGGAAAAAATAGGGGGGGGGGGCTAGGAAAATAGTATAAAAAGGTATTAGTGGACATTCCAAACAGTCTAAAAAGCAAAATGAAGAAAGAGTTAAGATCACACATAGGCGAATATTCTATCAGTCATTGTTATAGGCTTAATTGTATCTTTCCAAAAATCCATATATTGTTGTTCTAATCCCTAGCACCTGAGAATGTGACCAGATAGGGTCTTTGTGGAGGTAAAGTTAAAATGGCATCATTAAGATGGGTCCTAATTCTATATGACTTGTGTTCTTATAAGGAGGAAGTTTTGACACAGGCATGTACACAGGGAAGACAATATGAAGACCCAGAGAGAAGATGGCTATGTACTAGTCAAGAAGAATCCTAAAACAGATCCTTCCTTCCCAGCCCCTAGGAAAAAACAACCCTGTAAACACCTTGATCTTAAACTGTTAGCCCTTAGAACCGTGAGAAAGTAAATTTATCTGTTGTTTAAACTGCCTAGTCAGTGGCATTTTGTTGCAACATAGCCAACTGATAATAAGCACATGATGAAATGACTTGGGTTCATATATGGGTGGCCATTTTTTATTCAGTTTTTACATCTTTATTTAAAAGTATACTAAAAAAACTTGGGGGTGCCTGGGTGACACAGTCGGTTAAGCATCTGACTCTTGGTTTCGGCTCAGGTCATGATCTCAGGGTCCTGGGAACAAGCCCTGCCTTGGGCTCCACATCCAGTGTGAAATTTGCTTAGGATTCTCTCTCTCCCTTTGCCCCTCTCCCTGCCGCACTCTCTCCCTCTCCCTAAAATAAATATGTGAATCTTTAAAAAAAAAAAAAAAGGAAAAAGAAAAGTCAATGAATAATTATTCCAAACCCAATCTAAGTGACCACATTTTGTAATTGCTTACTAGGCAATAGTAAATGAAGGCAGTGGGGAGGGAGGGCTTGATCTAAGATTGTTATAAATATAAATATCATACAACCATAAAAAAGATATTACATAAATATGAAACAAAGCTCTTGAGAGTGGTATTGGTAATTAAATTTTTAAATTCTGGAAGAAACCTAATTATATTGAACCTAATTCATTGAAAACTCAATTTTGTTTTTAAAAATAGTATTGCAGGTAACCACAAGTAAGGATTTATGATTTGTAGAAATGCAAGTGTGAATCACATGTAAATCTAGTGGGTACGTGTGAGATGCTGGATTGAAGAAGAAACAGCAACTGACAAGTATCTGCATATAACTGACAAGTAACTGCATATAACTATATAACTATAGTTAACACCCTCATTAAGAGAATTTGTATTTATGCTTATTTAAGTAGATGACATCAAGATATTTAAAAATATATGGATTGAATGTCTTTTAATGACTTTCTTTGGCTACATTGCATTGCTTAGCACAATGAATGGATTAATTATCTCAAAAATGATTGAATTAAAGTATATTGAATTACTATAAAGAGTCTACTCTATTGAATTATAGGAATAGGAGGTTTTCTTGAACACAGCTTATAGAGAAGCTAAAATTCTGAGCCCGGTAGTCTGGAGTTTATTCTTGTGGTCAATAATGTAGTTGAACTTGTATAACTAAAAGAAGGGCACAGTCTCAGCTGAAGCAGAAAATCTGTTGTAATTGGCCAGCGATCACAAAAAAGGAAACCGTAAGCCAAATGAGAAAGAGGATATTGAATAGCATAGTCTAGAAGGAGAAGTTAGGATTATTATTCTGATGGGAACATAGATGAAGTAGTTTGGAAAATGCCCTGAGTATATGACATGTTTATGAGGGTGGATGTGAGCAGAGTGTAATAGAAAACCTGTAATGTCTGGCCTGGGAGATGGGAAGGAAAGGGCGAGAGAGTTCAGGGAGACCAAAAGAAGAATAGGGCAGTCCTGCCTTATGCCTAGAGCCGGTTCTCAATCTACTGAAGACTGATGGGGAAGTAAAACACGCGTTTCTCACTTTAACACAAACTTAAAATATTTTCAACTTCTGTGATTTCAATGTTAACAAATTCAGTTCTAAAGAAAGAAGCTCCAGTAAAAGTTTTGTTGAAACACAAGTACGAATCACGTGCTCTGTGAATCTAGTGGGTACATGTGAGATATTGGATTGAAAAGGAAACAGCAGCTGAGAAGCATCTGCATGTAACTATAGTTATGATGCTGTTTTATGCACTCTCATTAAGAGAATTTGTATTTATCCACTTTTTTTCCACTTCCCTTAGATTTAGCAAGTGGTACAGAGGAAGGATACTGCAAATTGTTATTTAGCATTTTCAATTCCCTCACTTTATGTATGCGGATGACTGGTAGGACTATCATTGACATTATCTCTTATGACTGTCATTAATAGAAATTGTTTGAAATGATAAAAGCTAAGCTATCATTTCCAAGTTTCCCTTTTTAAAACTGCAAAGTGGAGCCTGACGATTCACAAACCTGTACCACTGGGGCTAATAATACATTATATGTTAATAAAAAATAAAAAATTTTAAAAAACTGCAAAGTGGACATTTAATGTTTAAGTGATTACTAACAATCTCTCAAGTGTGTCATGGAGAGATAAAACAATATCTTAATATGGCTCATAAAGTCTAAAATAAAATTATATTGATAAATATTATCTAATGACGATAAAGACAGTAATACTTGGAAGTATTACATGTTTCCATCACACTTTACAATATTCTATAATTTTTTTTTTTTTGAAGATTTATCTACTTATTTGAGAGAGAGAAAGAGAGAGAGAGCTGGGAGAGGGGCAGAGTGAAAGGGAGAGAGAGAATCCCCAAGCAGACTCTTCACTGAGTGCAGAGGCTAATGCAGGGCTTGATCCCATGACCTTGAGATCATGGCCTGAGGCAAATGCTTAACCAAGTGCACCACCCAGGTGCCCCATAATGTATTTTCATATTGATTATCTCACCTAATTCTTAGAGCAAAATAGTGATATAGTCTTTCCTGCCATTTTATTTGTAAGAAAACAGAAGCTCAGGGTTATGTACAAGGTAACAGATCTACTAAGTGGCAACACAGAGATTGACGTTCTTATCTACTCACTCCAGTACTTCCTTATAGCAACAATATAACCTGACTCATATGCATATATATGCAATTTTTAAAAATTTCAGATTTTAAGATTATAACATTTTCATTTCTGTTTTACTTTAAACAGTTTTCCTTTTGTGATTCATCTTTCTTTAAACTAACAAAAAGACAGACACTCAGGTTCAAAATGTTAAGTTTCCAGAAACCTACAATTAAACCGAGATTGAATCATAAGTAAATATAAAATCTAAACAGACCAATAATGAGTAAGGGGATTGAATTGATGACCAAATACTTCCCAACAAAGAAAAGCCAAAAACCAAATGGTTTTACTGGTGAATTCTTGCAAACATTTAAAAAATTCACTCTACTCTTTCTCTAACTCTCACAAAGAAACAAAAACAAAACAAAACAGAAAACTGAAGAGAACGCCCAACTCATTTTACAAGGCCAGTATTTCTCTCATATCAAAGCCAGATGAAGATGCTACAAGAAAACTACAGTCTAAGATCCATGATGAAAATTCTTGACAAAATATTAGCAAACCAAATTATGTAACACATTAAAATGATCACACACCATGAACAAGAGATGTATCTCTGTGATATAGCATACACAACTCAATAAACGTGATAACACCACATAAATATAATGAAGGAAAAAAATCATGTGATATTTCAATAAATTCAGAAAAATAGATTTGGCAAAATTCAACATTGTTTCATGACAAAAACTCTCAACAATATTTTGTACTTCTGTGGTATCAGTTGTAATATCTCCTCTTTTTTGTCTCTGCTTTCATTTCTGACTTTATTGAGATCCAGCTAAAGTAGTTCTAAGCCAGATGCTTATAGCTGTAAATGTCTACATTAAGAAAAAAGGAAGATCTCAAATAGACAACCAACTTTATAACTCAAGGAAACAGAAAATAGAAGAACAAACTAAGCCCAAGTTTATCAGAATAAGGTAAAAACAAAGCTTAGAGTAGATATAAATAAAATAGAGACTAGAAAAAAAAATAGAAAAGATCAATGACTCTATGAGCAGATTAAAAAATAATAAAGTTAAGCCTTTTGTAAAGGAAAAAAGGTCTTGGCCTATTAACAGTGTTATGAAAATATTTGATTTTGATAGCTTTTCTTTCCCTTTCTCTTTTCTGTTTCCATATCTTCATATACCATATAAATTATAACAGACAATTTTGTGTTGCATTATCATAAGTAGGTTACCAAACCTCGCAAAACTTATGATAGTTATTAACAAAATGCAAGACAGAAGTCTGAAAGAAACCAACCAGATACTCAAACATAAATCCATATAAGAAAAAAGTAATGAGGGCACTTGGATGGCTTGGTTAAGCAACTGCCTTCGGCTCAGGTCATGATTTTGGGGTTCCGGGATTGAGTCCTGCATCAGGATCCCTACTCAGCTGGGAGCTTGCTTCTCCCTCTTCCACTCTCCCTGCTTGTGCTCTCTGTCAAATAAATAAATTAAATCTTAAAAAAAAAAAAGAAAGAAAAGAAAAAAAAAACTAATGTTTTTTTGTCTCATTTTGTCTAGAAATGCTTCTTCTCATTTGGGTCTTGGCCATGAATAGTCATGGCTGACTTACACATAATATTATTAATCAACTGCTTGTAGGGACCTTGAATATTCAAGGTGAGATGTGTTTGAAGCTTAATGATTGTCTGATAGATCTAGGTAGGAATTGGCTTCTTCAGATATTTTAAAGAAATAGTGAAGATATTTTTGATAGATCGTCCAGAAATTTTAAGTGTCTTGACTATTTTCATTTCTCCTGGATAATATTTATTTGATTACATAGAGCCATGGTGAACATATACACACATGTTTTCACTAAAATAATTTTCTTTGGATATTTTTTAAAAAATTATTTATTTATTTATTTGAGCAAGCGACAGAGAGCAAGAACAGGCAAGAGAGGGAGAAGTAGGCTCCCCACAAGCAGGGAGCCTGACATGGGGCTTGATCCTAGGACCCTGGGATCATGACCTGAGCTGAAGACAGATGCTTAAGCAACTGACCCACCCAGGCATCCCTTCTTTGGATTTTTTATTGTACTTATTTATCACTTTCAATTAGAGTCTAGCTGACAAGAACTGTTTTAGGTTTGTGAAGCAGGCCATAATTTGAATCTCACTCATAAATGTTTTTAGACATATTTCTCATGTAGCTATATAAAATATAACAACAACAACAACAAAAAAACTGAGCAGACCCATCTTGGCCATAAATTAAAACCAAATCAATAGCTTTCTTCTTTGTGATTTATTTATAAGTAATTATGCAAAACTTTTATTGTTTTAGTTATATCTTTCACATTTGGGGATGATTATGCATCTATAGTGATTCTTATCCTACTTTATTACCAGATGTTCAACCCAAGGTAGAGTCTAGCTTACCAAGCAAATTCAGCCATTTCTAAATTTCTTAATGTGTTGCAGTGTACCACTCATTAGAAGGTTAAAAGCATTATACTCAAGATGTTCATATTGTTGTGAAATTGTTGTAATTATTTTTATATGTTTATTATTATTTATTGCATACTTTTAATGGTTAATTTAAGGTGTCAGCTTGACTGTTCAAGAGATGCTCAGAAAGCTAGTTAAACATTTTTTCTGGGTGTGTCTGTCAGGGTGTTTCCAGAGAGATTAGCATTGGAATTGGTTGACTGAGTAAAACTGATGACTTCTTGTTATCAGACAAGAAGTCTGATGTGGTTGAGCATCACTGAATCTATTGAGGGCCTGAATAAAACAAAAAGTCACAGGAAAATTGAATATGCACTCTGACTGACTGCTAGAACTAGGACATCAGTCTCCTTATACCCTCAGTGCTCCTGGTTCTCAGGCCTTGGACTAGGATCTACACTGTCAACTTTCTAGCCCTCACACCTCCAAACTATACCACTGGCTTTTTGGGTTCTCCAGCTTGCAGACAGAAGATCATGAGACTGATATGTAGTATAAACACAATGTTAGATATAACATATATAGCCAGACACAATATAGCCAGACACTGTTCCTGCCTTCACAGAACTTTTAATCTAGTAGAGAATAAGACATCATCTGAAAACTAAGTATAATTACAAATTTAGATAACTTCAGTGATACAAAAGTTCAAGAATTAAGTAAGATTGAGAAAGGGTAGGAGAGGTCTAATGGGGAAGACATGTTTGCCTAGTGACGTTTAAGCTGAAGCATAAAGGAAGCAGTTGTATTACTTAAGAAAAGAGTAATAAGTAGATTATTTCCAATAGAGAGATTAGAACCTGCAAAGACCCAGAGGTTGAAGAGGTCTTTTCTTGTTGGAGAAACTAGAAGGCCACTATGGACTGGTGTGTCCTGAGTGAAGCAGAAAACACTACAAGATGAGGATGGTGAATAGGCATGTCCTTGTACAACCTGTGAAGGAATTTTAGTTTTGAATTAAGCAACAGGCTAACATGATGATTTTTAGGCAGGCAATACATGTTTTCATTGCCGGTTTTGAGCAGACCAAGAGGGAGTCCATTAGTATCAGTTGGGAGGCAATGCTCTAGGAAAGATAAGATGGTTGCATGAACTAGAGTAATGTGTGGAAATGAAGGTACATAGGTAGATCTGAGACATCTTTGGTGATCCATCCAATGGCACCCTGCTTGTGGAGAGAGAATGAAGAAAAAAGATGCATTAAGGGTCATTCCTGAATTTTTTTATATGGACAGCCAAGTAGATTTAATTTATTGAGAAGAGAAATATGAAGAGGATTATATACACTAATCATAGCCAACTTTCACATACCTCTCATAACCAAAGACAAGCCACATATGTAAGAACTTACACAGATCAAACCCTAAAATTTGATGATAGAAGATGCACCTTCTAAGTGAATTTGGGCTATGAATAGAAATTGAGTACCTTTTAGAGCACACATAAACGCTAATAAACTAGGAATTTTATTCCTGAATAAAATTAACAAAAGCATCATTCTCTGCACCTAAAGCATAATACTAAAAACTAATATAAAATTTAGAAGGTCCTTATGGGTTAAAAATAATTCTAAAATAAAACCCCACTGTTAACTAACTGTTGAGTCAAAGAATCTATACAAAATTAAATTTCAGAATTTCTTGAAAATAGCGATAATGAAAACAAAATGTATTAGAATCATGGGATAAAGCTAGAACACAGTCAGAGGAAAATGTATAGCATTAAAATACCTATGTTAGTGGAAATGAAATTAAATGAGGTAAATTCCAAAACCTCATTAAGACAACTGAAAAGTTAAACTAAAGGAAATCATATAATAAATATAAAATCAGAAGTACATCAAGTAAGTTGATAAATGTTCAATATTAGTGAACAGAGCTCAGCAGCAAATTAAAAATTATATATCATGACCAAGTAAATTTAATTGCAGAGCACAAGGGTATTGAGATATAAATATATCAATTAATAAATTCTTTCATATTAATAGACCCAAAAGAAAAAACTGTATGATTATCTCTATATATTCAGAAAAGATGTTAGCAAAATTCAGCACTCATTAGACAATCAGTAAAATGGGAGTTTATGGATAATTGTTTAACAAGAAAACTGCATATACTTTAGGCAGCATCTTAAATGAGAAATTAAGGATTTCCCATTAAAATCAAGAAGAAGAAAGAATGCCCACTATTTCCACAATTTTTTAGCATTGTGTTGGAAGAATCTGCCAAGGAACTTGAAACAGATAATCAGTTAGAGGTGTAACAATCTGAAAGGAAGAACATTTTTTTTTTAAAGCTCCTTTCCTAAAAGGTCAAATAGCTATAGGAGACAGTAAAATTAGTATACAAAATCAATAGCCTTGTATACATGTATACATATACAAATAATAATCAGAAGATATAATGGAAGAGAAAGCTCAGTTTATGATAGAAATAAAAATAAAACACATATAAATAGCTTAACAAGAAATATTCAGAACATACTTGAAAAAAATACATAAAACATTCCTGAAGTACTCAGAAAAAAGAATTCATCAGATGAAAAGACCTATCACATCCACAAACAGAAAAAAATATTATAAAGATGTCAGTTTTTATTGTTTTATTATATTTAAATCAGTCTCAGTAAATAACACATTATTGTAAGCTAGTCATACATTTAGAATAAGCAACAGGCAAGAATTACCATGAAACTGCTGGTAAAAAGAAGAGCTATTAATGGGGAGCAGGATGTTAACATATAAAAACCTTCCAGTAGGGGCACCTGGGTGGTTTAGTGGGTTAAGCCTCTGCCTTCGGCTCAGGTCATGGTCTCAGGGTCCTGGGATCTAGCCCGGATTCGGACTCTCTGCTCAGCGGGGATCCTGCTCCCCGCCCCCACCTGTCTGCCTGATCGCTCTCTCTGTCAAATAAATAAATAAAATCTTAAAAGAAAAAAAAAAAAAAAACTTCCCATAACTAAAGTAGATTTACTGTTATAACATGAACAGAAAGACAAAGCAATGGAGTTGAAAAATAATTTCACGAGCAAACCAAATTGAATATGGATATTTAGTATAAAATAAATGTGCCATATGAAGTCAGCAGGAAAAAAAGACAAACAAGTCAACAAACAGGTTTAGGATAATGAGAGAGCCTTAGGAGGGCGGATAAAATCGAATCCATTTTTGTAAACCATACATGAAAATAAGAAAAAAAGGAAATATATATCTCAGCTATATGAATACAAGAACTAGATTTCCTATTATGTCACGGTATGCACCATTTTATATTTGAATTATATATATTCTTAAGCATATGCTTGCACATACACTGTTCAAATCTTTATTTAGTCAGGTTAGATCTGAGGTCTAAGGTTGTCTCTTTGCTGTGTAGTTAAGGTATCCTAAGGGCTGCTGGAAGGTGAGAGAAATATCAGAGTAAACATGATGCACCTCCCTGATTCTGAATTTCATTTAAGATTTTATTGGAGGCTATTGCTGCTAATGCATTTATAATTAACATATTTAAACCATTACTTTTAAACTCAAATGAATATCTATGCTATATCACAGAATGCAAATTCTCTTGCTTTTAATGATTAAACTTGAGAGTTCAAAAGAAGTCTGTACATGAGATGGGTAACTTCAGGCTGTGCCCTCAGACTCACGGGAGGGTACATCTCCACTCCTGTCTGCTATTAGCTGTAGTTCAAGGGGAAAAATTGGAAAGCACTGCCTTCAGTTCTTATTTCCTTTGCTTCCTCTTCTTCCTTCCTCATTTCCATTTCAAAGCAGACCCTTTTAGTTTTTCTATCCCTGGCCTTAGGAGCAGGTTTCTGTACCCTCAATGGATGAATTACTGAAATGCTGAGACTTCTAACCAAAAGGGTTGGTGAGAGCAGGAGTGAGCAGAATATAACCAGTGGAAGAGTTGATACTCCAGCAGCAAAAAAAAAAAAAAAAAAAAAAAGAGAAAAATGAAGATCCTGAAATATTAGATTGTGATTTATATTTATAAAGGGTTTAACTTGTCAGAACGATAACAATCCCTTGTTGGTTCAATGTAAGCTTCTCTATCAACTGTGCCTTAAACGTTTTCGGTGGCCAGCTATTTTTCCCTTGTCCCCTCAGTGCATTTTTTTCAAAAAGTACTACAACCCCTGGGAAGGAGAAAATTTATCTTCCCTCCTTTCCCCCTTCCCGAAATCCCATCAGGACTTAAGGATGGCGGAGATTTCTTCAGACCACAGGAGTAGCAGACATCGGGTCATTTCGTTCATGGTGTTTTCATTTAGAAAGTAACAAAGGGAATATTTGCATAAAGAAAGAACTTAATAAGTAAATACCTACCCAAATCAGACGAAGTATTCTGTAAACTTGGTAGATAAGAGTAAATTCAGTTAAGTGAGCCTGCTGGAGGGAACTTTACATACAGGTAAGAACAGATCCCCTTTGATTATACCATTTCCATCTCTGCACATTCTTGCCAATCCCTTCTCAATCCAATTTTCCTCCTTGATTGAAAGTAGTGAGGGAACACTGGCTCTCTGTTCATTGTGCTAATTATAGAAGGAAAGATTAAGACCACTGTAGAGCTCTGGAGAACAGTCAGGGCAGCTGGTGCTTGTTAAGAGAAGTGGGGAGTGGAGGGTTATGGGTTGTGGTCAGAACATGGTGAGAGAGATGCAGCTGCATCAAGCAGATGTGTAGAAAATGGAACTTAAAGTATTGGTAGAAAATGTATGTTTCCTAATCCCTTTTTAAAAATATTTTTTATGGGGCACCTGGGTGGCTCAGTGGGTTAAAGCCTCTGCCTTCGGCTCAGGTCATGATCTCAGGGTCCTGGGATTGAGCCCTATTGGGCTCTCTGCTTGGCAGGGAGCCTGCTTCCCCCCTTCTCTCTCTGCCTGCCTCTCTGCCTACTTGTGATCTCTGTCTGTCAAATAAATAAATAAAATCTTTAAAAAATATATTTTTATGTGATCTTGAGAAGAGGAACATATACCAAGCTCTTTCAACTGTGTAATTTTCATTTAAGTAAAGACAATACAGTTGATTCTTAAGAGTGTGATCTTACTGAGCATACCTTGAATCTGAATGAGAAAGTAATTTTCTTCCTAACAATCCTACATGTCACTCCAATACAAGGTTCTTAACTTTGGGGGATGATGCGTAGATTTATGCAGTTACAAGACCCAGGGGTTAAATTTCATTCTGACTCTAATACATTGAGATGGACTCTGCAGTCTTCCATTGTCATTATATAAACTATTTATAATACCATTATTGTTTGTATAGTTTTCCTTTAAAAGAGGTCTGGACATACTATTTTTTGTGTGTATATTTTCATGTATGTGTACATCTATATCTTTTTATATGTACATGTATTTCCACTACTTTTATAAAATTTAAAGATTATTTCTTGAGATTATGGACTGTTTTTTTAAAATCTTTCTAGCTTGAGAGCCTGGGAAAGAGCCATTGGTTAATATATGCTGAATAAATGTATGGCTCAGAGGCAGATGAGTAGCTGCAAAAGAACAAACAAAAAAATGAACCCACAACTGCTCTGCATTTCCAGACAAGCACTGTTTACTTGGTGTTCATTAAATGCTTTCTCTGTGCATTACTAGTAGGAATTTTGCAACTTTTTAATTCCGTCATTATTTTTATTTTTTTAAATATAGAAGACATAGTACAAAACTATAACAATCTTCAAAGTTAAACATACACACTATTCAAAGCTATTTTTGTTGAACTATTAAATCACAGAAAATAATCAGTGTAGCATAATTCAGTGTTATTTTCCTTTAATTATTCATCAAGTGGGTGTTAGTGCTTACTGTGTCACAGGTCCTGTGATAGTCATGCAAAAGTGAAAAGACTAATTTACTCCTCTCAGTTTGTTTATGGAATAACAGAAAATCATGCAAACAAGCAGCTTCAGCATAATATCCTGGGAGTGGAGATGAGGTGAGACAGTTAAGAATAAGACCTATCTAAAAAGCAGCCAAATGACTAAACTTCAGAGTTAAGTATAGAAGAGTTAAGGATGGGTAGACAAATCTCAGGAAATAGGTGTTGCTGGCTCTATCTATCTCTGTGGGTCACTACACCTATATCCATCTTCACTCTACCTTACCTGACAACTAGTGGAGATGTCATGAACAAAAAAAGATAAGACTTTAGGAAAGCAGAGTCTCTGGTATCAGATAAGTGCAAAATGCACAAGAAGTTAATTTTAATACAAATCGAGGAAAATGGATGACAAGATGTTGTCTATAAAGCTTGTCTGTAGAAAAGGCAGTTCTAACAAGGCCTTTTAGGACATCCACCAGTGTCAGAACTAGGAGGTTGTCTGTTCACTTTCAATAATGCACATACTAAATATTGATATTTTAAAAAGAAAAGAAATGAAAAAAGAATGCAGGGGTGCCTAGATGGCTCATTCAGTAAGCGTCTACCTTTGGCTCAGATGATGATCTCAGGGTCCTGCGATGAAGCCCCAGATCTGGCTCCCTGCTCAGCAGGGTGCCTGCTTCTCCCTCTCCTCCCTGTTTATGCTCTCTCTCGAATCTGTCTCTCTCTCTCAAATAAATACATAAAATCTTAAAAAAAAAAAAAAAAAAGGAGGGCACCTGGGTGGCTCAGTAGGTTACACCTCTGCCTTCAGCTCAGGTCATGATCTCAGGGTCCTGGGATCAAGTCCCATGTCAGGCTCTCTGCTCTGTGGGGAGCCTGCATCCCCCTGCCCCCTCCCTGCCTGCCTCTCTGTCTACTTGTGATCTCTCTGTCAAATAAATAAAATCTTTCTTAAAAAAAGGAAAGAAAAATGAATGCATTTTTAGCACTTGTTTATCAACATTGATATCTTAAACAAGCTACTCATTAAACCTACTACAAGTGAACTTACATTTTAGAGTTAGTATAGGTTTCATTGTGTATCTTTCTATCTAGCTATCAAGCTTAGTGTAGAAAATTACTAGATTCTATTTTGGGTCATTCACCAGTTCTGTTTAATTTATGATAATAAACTAATTTACAAACGTTAAGAAATGCTTTCTTAACAAATTCCATTTACATGAAAAGACTGAATTTAATTTAACTTTAAATTTATTATAGCTCAAAAATTCTCAAAATTGAACAATCTGTTAAACATAGAAACCCTTGTGTTATTACATAGGAGATTGATATTTTTCTCTTCTCTCTCTCTGGAAGCAAGAATAAACAAGAGGGAAAAAGGACTAAGATGAAAAAAAGAAGGAAGGAAAAGAGAATAGGAGAGACAGAGCCTAAGAGAGAGAGAGAGAGAAGGGAATACACATTCAAACCAGGAGAACTTCATTCCAGAAGTATTTTTTTTAAGGTTTTATTTATTTATTTATTTGACAGACAGAGATCACAAGTAGGCAGAGAGGCAGGCAGAGAAAGAGAGGAGGAAGCAGGCTCCCTGCTGAGCAGACAGCCCGATGCAGGGCTCTATCCCAGGACCCCAGGTCATGAGCTGAGCCAAAGGCAGAGGCTTTAACCCACTGAGCCACCCAGGCGCCCCCTAGAAGGATTTTTAAGACTCTTTTGGTTAACCCTCTTCTCTGATTTTACAGAGAAGCAAGATGAAGCTCTGGAAAAGTAAATGGTTTATAAAAAGACCCAGACCAAGTTAGTGGCAGAACCAGAGCTGCAAAACTTTCCTATTTCTAGCTGAGTGTTCTGTATTCCCAAGAACCAGATTTTTTTGTTGTTGTTATTCTAGCACTCCACTACATAATTACTCCTTGCCCAGTTTGTATTTTAATTTTTTGTAAGTCATTGAAAGCACTGTATATTTTGTCATTATTCAATAAAATTTGACAGTTCAATAGGTGTAGAAGACACAGAGTTATTAGAATTGACAAAAACCTATTACTTCATTTTAGCAACATTTAAAAAAATTTCTCTGGCAATACAGTGGAACAAAGATAGACTTTTTGACAAGTGGGGATGGAACAAATAGACATCTACATGCAAAAAAAAAAAAAGGGATGACTTTAGATATTTAGAGACTTTACACTCATCACAAGAACTACCTCAAAGTGTATCACAGACCAAAACTAAAACACAAAACTATAAAACTCCTAGAAGTTCACATAGGAAAAAACTCAGATGACCATTACTTTTTAGATTACAGCATCAAAGTCACAATCCATGGAAGAAACAATTGATAAGGTAGACTAAATTAAAACTTTCTGTTCTATGAAAGGCAATGCCAAGAGAATGAGAAGACAAGCCACAGACTGGCAGAAAAATAATTGCAAAAAATGCAATCAATAAATGACTGTTATCTAAAATATACAAAAACTCTGCAAACTCAAGAGTAAGAAACTGAACAACCAGATTTAAAAATGGGTCAGTGACCTTGCACACTTCACCAAAGGAGATATATACAGATGACGTATTGGCATATAAAAAGATGCCCCACGTCATATGCCAGCAAGGAAGAGCAAAGCAACACAACGAGATAGCATTACACACCTATTAAAATGGCCAAAATCCAGATCACGACAGCACCACTTGCTGACAAAGATGTGGAGCAGCAGGAACTCTCATTCACTGCTGATAGGAATGTACAATTCAGCCACTTTGGAAGGCAAATTGGTGGTTTCTTACAAAACTAAGCATATTCCAACAATTATTCCCCTTAATAGTTGTTTGAAGAGGCTGAAGTTATGTCCCAACAAAAACCTGCACACAAATGTTTACAGCAGCTTCTATTTTGGTCAAAGTTTGGAAGCAACCAAAATGCCCTTTGGTAGATAAATGGATAAGTAAACTATGGCACATCCAGACAACAGAATATTATTCAGTGCTAAGAAAGAAAGGAGCCATCTAGCCATAAAAAAGAGATGAATAAAACTTAAATGCCAATCTGAAAGAAAAACTTACATGCTAATCTGGAACGAAGCCAATCTGAAAAGGTTACATGCCATATGACTCCTATATGACATCTTGAAAAAGGCAAGAAAAATTATGGCAACAGTAAAAACATCAGTGGTTTCTAGGAATTGAGGAGTGGAGAAGAAAGAGTAAGGATTTTTAGGGCAGTGAAAACATTCTGTATGATACCATAATGATGGATACATGATTTTATACATTCATCCAAACCCATAGTATGTACAACATCATGAGTGAGATGTAATGTAGACTATGGACTTTGGGTGACTATGATTTGTCAATGTAGGTTCATCAACTGTGGTGGAGGATATGGATAATGGGGAGGCTGTGCATGTGTGGGGGTAGGAATACGGGAAATTCTCTACCTTCTTGACTTTGCTGTGGACCTGAAATGACTCTAAAAAATAAAGTCTAAAGAAAGTCTAGTCCTACCATTTTCAAAATATAAGGGTAATCATTTCTTTAATGTGGTATAAAAGAGTTGGTCAAGTGCTTTCTAAATGGAACCTCAGTTAGCCTTGAAATGTTTCTCTTAGCCTCTATATTTCTCTCGTTATTGTTCTCTACCTGTTATCTTGAAAACTGTAATTAGTTTTGGAGAATTCTGTCCTGACTTTCCCCACCTTCACAACAAAATGCTTTCAAGTTGTTGTTGTTGACTTTTAATATGCTTTGTTTCTCTTTACGTAACTGTGTCTCCTGAGGCTGAATATTAAGATAAAATAAGAGAAAATCAAAAATATTTGGCCAATCATAATCTTTCTAATTTAAGGTTACATCCTTTTCCACGTTTGAGTTATGAAGAAACCAATAAATGCACTGCCCTGTTTTTATTGGCCTAAACATCTTCAAAGTCCATAAATATTTTAAACTGAAATTCTTGTAACAATACTTGACATTGAAATTTATCTGTTCATTTGTCAAAAGTATTGCATCAGTGTGTTCTGTATCAGCAATGCTTTAACTCTTTCCTGGCACATCTTCTGTATCTTAAGAGTGGGCCTTAAAAATGACCATCTGTAAAGTGGAAGCAAATGCAACAGTTACTCTTAAGTTGTTATTTATGTTGAAACCTCATATTTTTTTATGGTCAGGTCTTTTCTTCTCTTTTCTTTTTAGACAGAGAGAGAGAGAGAGCACAAGTAGGGGTAGAGGGAGGGAGGGAAGAGCATCCCAAGCGGACTCTGATTCCATGCTTTGTTCAGAGCCGTACGGAAGGGTCAGTCTCATGACCCTGAAACCAGGACATGAGCTGAAGTCAAGAGTGAGGCACTGCATTGACTGAGCCACCCAGGAACCTCTGTGGCCAGATGTTTTTCAGTGGCAAAGAAAACAGATAAATAGAAAGAAATACACCCGTTGTGCCTCAAAATGATTCATAAATTAATTGCTTCTAATTTGAAAAGTGAAACACAAAGTAGCGGTGTCTGCAGGAAGAAAAAACAACTAGAAGAGCCATTAAACCACATTTTATTTACACATCTACTTCATAGTGAGAGTCTTCTAGCTTCTGTATGTACACAATTCTGTGTATTCCACAGTTGTAAATGTCAGTGCAAAAGTTCAAATAACTTTCGAGCAGAATTCAAGGCAGATACATTTTATATTGGCATGTGTAGTGTTAGTAGTACTTAAAGCCTTGAATAGGTATATTTAAAATTTCAGCTATTAAGATTGAAGCAAAATTGTATTTACCTAGTATTTATGCAGCAAAACACGTTATTGTCTGGGGCAGCAGAAGTATGAAGGATTTCTAGCCCTTATGAAATGCAGCGTCTATGTTCTGTAAGAATTTGCTAGTATGTTGAAGTAGCCTGCTTATTAATGACTTTGGCTTTTTCTCTTCTCTAATGTAGTTTATATACATTGCTGAGCCCTTCAAAAATGGTTGTGGGACATATCCAGAAAGCAGAACAGCTTTCAGTGTATTATAGCTTTTATATTTTTTATGTTTATTTATAATCTTTATAATGCCCATTAAATCTTCATCAGCTTTTAGCTAAAACTTGGGAAAAAATGTATTATATATTAAGGAGTATTCAGAAGAGTGTGCTATATTATCCCTAGTGAAGTTTATTTAGCTAGTGCTGAAACTGTTTTTCTAGGCTTTCTCATATGTCTCAGATATCCACATTTTCTTAATGATGTTTAGATAGAAATCCATTGTGTGTGTTTACTTGTCTTTCAGAGAATATATGTCATTTAAACTTTTCTATGGAAAATAAATGAAATTTTTATACCTGTGGTTTTATGTAAAACTTTTCCCATAGAACAAATTATTATAGAGTTTTAAAAACTTGTTTCACTATGAATTATATATACAGCAATAAATGCCAATAGGATAATTTGCATTAACTTTTGATAAACAAAAGTTACGAATTCTTTACCAAAATAGGAATGTTGGAAAGTTACAATAGACGTTACTAAAATATGAATAATCAATACAGTAACTAATGGGTTCTATTCTCAAAATGAGCTAAAGGCTAAGGTATTATATTCTGACTGCTATCTCCAACCATATTATTTTTCTTTCTCAGAAATGACTTTCTTCAGATAATATGTAGTTCTCTTCCTTTGGAGCAACATTTATAAGAAACATAAGAATCTTTGGAGCCAGATTTATTTGTGTTCAAATCAAGGTCATTCCTTTATTTTTTTTAAGATTTTATTATTTATGAGAGAGAGAGAGAGACCACAAGTCGGGGGCAAGGGGACAGAGAAGAAGGAAGAAGCAGACTCCCTGCTGAGCAGGGAGTCCACCTAGAAGCTCAATCCCAGTACCCTGGGATCATGACCTGAGCTGAAGGCTAATGTTTAACAGATTGAGACACCTAGGCACTGCAAGATCATTCCTTTAATAACTATGTAATTTTGTTAGGTTCTTTTAATTTTCCAAAAACTGCATTCCCACACACTTAAAATGAATATTTTATAATCCCTATGTGTTTACTTTTTATAATGTACAATATATAATTAAAAATAATGTGTGTTCTCTAGTTTTTGATGTCAGCTCTACATTCCTTTGATCAAGTTGTTAATTATTCTTTTAATTCTAAATTATTATTAATTTTAATGTTTTTTAAAAATTTTTAAGTTCTTGGTAGAATTTTATGGGTTTGTAAATTTATTCTACTATTTCTATACATTTGAGCTTTGAATATTTTTTGTTGAACTATAATCGACATATAACATATTAGTATCATGTAATATAACAATTTGATAATTGTATATATTGTGAAATGTATTATAAAAAGTAACCACATAGGGATACTGGCTGAGAATATAAAATAGAGCAACCTTAATGGAAGGGAATTTGATAATACCAAACTACATTTATCCTTTGACCCAGAAACCTCATTTCTAAAAATGTATTCCAAAAATATATGAACAAAAATATGAAAAAATATACCCTTAAGGCAATTTATTCCATTTCAATTGGTAATAGCAAAAGACTATAAAACAACCTAGTTCCATGGATAGGTTACTGGCTGAATTAATTATGGCCATCCTGATCATACAGCTGTAAAAAGAAGTGAGGAATATCCATATAGTGATATTCAACATACACATTTTTTGTTTTATTTTTCAGAATATATTTTAAGTGAAAAAAGGAATGTGAAGAAAGGTATATGTGTGCAATGCTAACATTTGGCTAAGAATGTGATGTTATTGTTATCTGTATGTAGCTATGTATATCTACCTCTTAAAGGAAGAATAAAATAAAACCTTTTTGTAAAAGGTTGTGTATAACCTAGCATTTCCACTCCTACCCATATACCCAAGAGAAAAGAAAACACATTATGTCCACATAGAAACTTGAACGTGAGTGTTCATAGCAGCATTATTTGTAATAGCTGAGAAATGGAAACAACCTAATGTACATCAATTGATGATTGAGTAAACAAACTGTGTTATAGCCACACAGTGAAATAGTATTCAGGTACAAAAAGAATGAAGTATTGATTCATGCTAAAAAATCAATGTACCTTGACTACATTATGCTGAGTGAAAGAGGCAACATAATTGTATTATTCCATTTATATGAAAAGTCCAGAGTGGGCAAATCCAGAGAGAAATAAAGTAGATCAGTGATTGCCAGGGGCTGGGCGTGGGGGTGGAGAGAAGGCAGCCATGGGGAGTGATTGCTATAATAGGTAGGGGGTTTCTTTGGGAAGAATTGAACTATTCTGAAGTTAGATAATGATGAAAGTTGGATAACTTTGTAAATATTCTACAAACCACTGAATTGCACTCTTTAAAAGGGTGAATGTTATGGTATATTAATTACATCTCAATAAAATGTTTAACCTAAAAATGAAGCTTTGATTGCTTACATTAAGTAACTGTTCCGTGGACAAAATAATATTTACAAATTAAACAGCAAGATGGTTAATATGTAGTAGGTGCTTACTCCGTGTTAGTTTCCCTTCCTGTATAATGTATGGTAATTATACTTTCACTTGTGATTGTGAACAGCTTGTAATTTTTTTTGATGCATCCCTTCTTTGCATCTTAATAGCTCTTTGAGCTTATTACCTATTCTTGGCAGTAATTGCATATCTAACATCCCAAACTGTGTAGTCATTTCAGACAATCAGTCAGATGTCTGTCTGCGGGATGCTGATCAATAGTTAGCTAAATTTGATATATTTTTGGTATGAAAAGGATCCAAAGAGTCTTAAATGAGATGGAAGATTCACAAATAACATTAAATTGGTACCTAGCTCTGTTGAGGATTCAAATACTGAAAAGACTGTCTTATGGGTGAATTTTGCATTCAGAACTAAAATGCTGTTGAAATCATTTTAGTAATGGCAATTCCTCACATGTAGTCTGATGGAGAGATAGTGAGAAATAAAGCTGGAGAAGTGAGTAGAAGTCACTTGAAAGATCTCTAAGTTATATCTTAGTGAAGTTTATTAAATTAATGGTTCAATTCATTCTGCTTTTCTCAATTGCCCAAGTTCTCTGAATGAAATGTGGACCCCATAATATCTGCCTCTTCCAGAGAGTAATACAAAAAACCTTCTGCAGGGAGGTTAGAAGCTGGAGAAGGGAAGTGAAAGTTTGTTTTGTGTTCTGGAAATAAGAAGCCTTTTATTAGATACATGATTTAGAAATATTTCCTCCCAGTCTGTGCCTTGTCTTCTCATTTTCTTAATAGTGACTTTTAAAAACGCAGAGATTATACATTTTGGTGAGGCTCAATTTGTCATTTTTTTCCCTCTTTAGATTGTCTTTTTGTGTCATATCTAAGAAATCTTTGCCTAACAAGATCTTGAATATTTTTCTGTGCTTACTTCTAGAAGTTTCACAGTTTTAGCTCCTATATGTAGGTTTATCATCCATTTTAATTTTTTTTTATTTCACACAAAATAGATTGTCCTTTTTTTCTCAATTCATTTCCAATTGTCCAAGCGTCGTTTATTTAAAACATTCCTGTTTCTTGTCAACCTTGACATCCTTGTCGAAAATCAGTTCATTGTATGTTGAGGTTCAATTACTGAACTTTATTTTTTTCATTGATTTATGACCACATTTTTCACTAATGCCACACTCACTTGGTTACTCTTAAAATGAGTAGTGGGAGTCATCGACCTTATTTGTTTGTTTTGTTTTAATTTTGGGAGATTGGAATTCCTTAATTTCTATACAAATTTCAGAATTAGACTGAGAGTTTCTACAACAACTTATGGAATTTCTTTTTTTTTTTTTAGATTTTATTTATTTATTTGACAGAGAGAGAGAGATCACAAGTAGGCAGAGCAGCAGGCAGAGAGGAGGGGAAGCAGGCTCCCTGCTGAGCAGAGAGCCCAACGTGGGGCTTGATCCCAGGACCCCAGGATCATGACCTGAGCTGAAGGCAGAGGCTTTAACCCACTGAGCCACTCAGGTACCCCCAAAACTTCTGGAATTTCAGTTAGGTTTGGGTCATATTTATAGGTCAACTTGAGCAGAACTCACATCTTAATGACTTGAACTATTTTGAGCTGTAAACATGGTGTTATTTTTCCAATTATGAAAGCACAGTGGAGTCAATAGTCGTACTTGGCTTATTGGTGTGGGTACTGTTTTTAGGCCTACCAAGATTCCTTGCTTTCCTTTGTTGCTTCCATTACTGGATTTTGTTTCGTTTAATAATGTGCCCAACTAAAGACTTGATTTCCAAGACTCCCATCTAGGTAGCTATAACCAATTGGCAGACTTTTTTCAAAGACCTATATTAAGTGTCCAGGTACAGCTTCTGGAAAAGCTGTAGCTTTACTGCTTTGAAGAAGGTGGAGGGGGAGAGGGAAAAAAAAAAGAAAGAGGAATAAGACAGAAGCTATCATCAAGGGATCTTCTTTGCCTTCTGTGCCTGTTCCCCTTCCCTGGACGAGAATACTGAATGCTTGGTGGTCATTAATTAACATGAAATTTAGAAGTCACTATATTGAAAATGGCAAAAGGAAAAAAAAAGGGTTTCAAATAAAATTAGTAAGCCATTGTCTGAAAGTTAACTGCCTTATTGCTAATTTTTGTTATATGAAGCCACCTAAACCGCCATTTGTTTAAGACTTGGTGGGCAGATTTTCTGTTACATACTGCCAAAGTCATTTCAGAGCAGCATCTAGAGAAGTGGGTGTACCATTCACAGATATGTGGAATAAAGAATAAGGAATAAGTGTCTATCATCATTCTATAATCCATACCAGAGTAGATATAAATATCCTATGCATGAGAGTGTAATTTAGGAAAAAAAAAGAGATGTCTGTTGCTTTAGTTTTAGTTTAGAGAAGTAAATTGGAATACTGTCGTTATACATAAAGCTTTATACCTTTTGTACTAGATGTGTATTTGTTAAAGATTAAATGATTTTAAATAAACACAGACCTACATTATACTTTGGAGATAATGAAATGGACTTGAATTTGTCATTTTTGTTGAGCCACTTTTATATATAGGTCTTATGTTCCTTGGAAGAAGAAATTATATAACTAGTACACATTAGTTTTCTGCGTATTATTGAGTCCCGTAAGTTGTAGAATTCATTGTGAATCATAAATACCTGTGCCTTTAAAATCAATGCTTAATATTTTTCATAATATGTAAATCTTAGCTATACACTTTTGGGCTACATGCTGAAGTCACTTTTATACACTTCCCAGCATCTTGTCTACAACTTTATCCTTTCAAAGTATGATGACATTTACCTTATGAAATTTGGGTTCTAAGAAATAATTAGGTTTTTGCAATCTTGAATAATTTTGTTTAATAGGAGAGAGAATTTAAAGGTAACAATTTTAGAGGTAGCAATAGAATGAAAGACACAGAACATCAGATGAACTGATGTCAAATTATTTCCAAGAATTCTATGTGCAAAATGTATTCTCTCATGCCAGATAATGAAATTAAGTACAATCATCATTTAGATATCCTAAGTGAAGGTGGCACTAGCATAATCTAACAATAATTCATGCTTAATATCAAGATAAAAGTGACATATTGTCCTGTTATATTTAATTTTTTAATTATTTAACTTGGCTTAGGTTGAAAGTAAAACGAACCTTTTTAGTCTAGAATGACTTGGTTATTTTTGCCCTTTGAAATATTTCTCATTTTCTAGTGCTAAACCCTATGCTATGAAAACTTTCCTCAACTCTCAAGTCACAATCATCTGTTTCTTTCTTTAGTATTTCATTAGGCTATGTCTATATTTCTGCCATTCCCTTACTACATTATACTTTGTACAATACTTAGTTGTGCATAAAACTGTCTTTCTCATTAGGAAATATATTACTTCAAGGCAGGGTTATGGTCGCCTTCTCCCCTTTCTACCTTGTTTCTCCTTCATTTCTTCCTTTTCTTATTAATAACTATAGCTAAGAGAACTTGAGAGATTTTATTCTCTACTAAATTTACCATGATGCATGGTACAGGTAAACATAATAACATACACTTAAATTAAGTGCTCAATATTCTCATAAGCATTGTTATTTTGAAATGATACTTTGTAGTAGAATAAAGTAGAATAAGAAATTATATTATGGTCTTCAGAATCAATAATTTGAATATCTAAAGAGGATATTATAATGAAAGAACTGAAGTAAAAACTACAGTATCCAGATTGAATTGGAAATATTACTTAAGATGCAACACTTTAAAACATTATTTCTTCAAACCCTTTTCACTGAGATGGCCTGGACACAATATTGTTCCAGTAGAAATGAGTGTCTCTAACCTCACAATTGTCTTCCCTAATCCCTTCCACTAAAAGAAACTAGAATTCCTTAGAGAAATGTCTGATTTTAGAGGTGACTTTTCCCTCCGTTATATTACAAAGGCAACCTCCTTGTATAAGCGTTTACTTTGGTTTTACATTGTGAGAATCTAAGACTCGGTGGATTTTTTGTTGTCACTGTTTTTGTTCTTGCTTTTATTTATTTTTTTTGTTTCTGTTTTTTATGTTTTGTTTTGTTTTGTTTTGTTTTTTTTGTTTTTCAATGGTTTGCCTGCTCTGTTTTAGTGTTCCTTTAACTCCAGAACTGAGTCAGGTGCTAAAGTATCTTGAGTTCTGAAATCAGGCGGTGCATGGTACAGAAGTTTCTACTCTTTTGGATTTTGAATGAATAATCAGTTCATAATTAGAAGAGCAAACCATTTTTTCCCCCATTTAGCTTCCAGGATCTCAGGTTACTTGATGAAAGCATCTGTCTCTTTTCCAATATCAGTGTTTGAAAATAGTTCATCCAATGGATTCCACAGACCCCAAGGGAGGTATGAGGCAGAAGAATTGGGCAATTTCTCCCTGAAGTAAACTTCACACAGAGTTTCTCACAAGGTCCTTACAGGCTTCTGTAGGCTGAGTCTCCATCAAGAAAGCACAAAATGTTCTTCACCTGAAACCTAAGGAAAGACAAATATCTCTGTAAATAAATATCTTTGTCAACCTGAAAAACACAGTTTCATATTTGTTCCAAGCTTGGCTCCTCCAGGCGTGTAGGAAGAATCCTAAGCTTGTGATGAATGCTTTTAGTTTACTCCACCAATGTGCCTCTCCCCATTCTCAATCCCCACCCTCTGTGGTGTTATGACGAAGTGAAACTGAAAGTGAGACCATCGAAAACATAAATTCAACCTAGGATTTTCAAGAATTCTCTAGGTACTTACTGCAGATGTGTCGCTTTTTCTTCATCACATGAAACACAGACATACGTTACACACTGATTATTATACTTTGTGAATGTTGTCTTTCAGTATTGCTGGTCCTTGTTCTATAGGGATATGGCAAAAGCACATGTATGTGAATCCACTCTTGGATGCCAGTCACAGATTGATCCAAGGAAAAATAGCAGACGACTGTCTAGATTTTAAATTAACTCTCTTTACCTGGCTTTAATCTGGCAGGCAACTTCCTGAGGCTCTAGAGAAGTGAAACGGAGATAAATCAGTCATGACTAAAGAAGTAATCTTAGTTAAAACTAATGAGGAAGCTAATTGGAGTCATTTATCTTCGTGTCAGGTTCATTATTACACTATGGCTCTTCTTTTGTTAAAGTGGTCAAAGTGTCCGTGTGAATAAACAAACAGGTTCATGCATTGTTGAAATAAGGAGATTAAAATGGGGGTTAGAGTTTGTTAAGAAATCCTTTGATTGTTCACTCTTTTAAGTGAAACTTTGTATTGTCTACATACTTTCCAATGAGGTATATAATTGAATTACTTGGGTTATAGGACTCTGTGGAGCCATTTCTCCATTTCAGGACTGTTAAAATCATTATACTCACAGACATTATTTCTCTCCAATTGAAGAAGTTTACTTATTTAGTATTCAAATGAATATTATGAGATCAAATTTAAATTTGATATGTTTTGTTTCATGCTTTTATTATATATCACAATAAAATGTTTCAAATCCTTGATTATTTAAAAAAAACCCATTCTCCCAAATATTACATGCAGTATTTACACAAATAAACCACCTCTCCTGTATTTTTTGCCTCAGCTTATTAAAAAAGGAACCTTAGAGTAGCACTGCGGGTCATCTAGTTCAGTGACTCTCAGTCTTAGCTGTACATTCAAATCGGTTAATCTGGAAACTTCATTTTTAATTGGAACTCAGGTGTGCGGAGAGATTAGTGGTAATGCTTGGTAGTAGTTAAATGGTTATCTTTGGTCTACATTTATGTGTTTACTTTGCTTATATAATGAGTATTACTGAACTCATCATTCAATCTTTTGCTTACTCCTATATATGTATATAGACCTTTCCTTCCTAAGTCCCCTTCTCCTTTACAGATGAAACCACTATTCTGACTATGCATTTTTTGCAGATGTATTTAGTATGCCTAAATAATGAATTTTTTGTTTTATGTGTTTTTGAACTTTATAAAAAGGCAATTGTGGGGGGGGCGCCTGGGTGGCTCAGTGGGTTAAGCCGCTGCCTTCGGCTCGGGTCATGATCTCAGGGTCCTGGGATCGAGTCCCGCATCAGGCTCTCTGCTCAGCAGGGAGCCTGCTTCCCCCTCTCTCTCTGCCTGCCTCTCTGCCTACTTGTGATCTCTCTCTGTCAAATAAATTTAAAAAAAAAAAAAAAAGGCAGTTGTGGGGCTCCTGGGTGGCTCAGTGGGTTAAAGCCTCTGCCTTCGGCTAAGGTCATGATCCCAGGGTCCTGGGATTGAGCCCCGCATAGGGCTCTCTGCTCAGCAGGGAGCCTGCTTCCCCCTCTCTGTCTGCCTGCCTCCCTGCCTACTTGTGATCTCTGTCTGTCAAATAAATAAATAAAATCTTTAAAAAAAAAAAGGCAGTTGTATATTTTCCTCACTCATCATTAGATCACTAAAATACATTCATGTCATTACATGTAGAAGTTCATTTTCACTAACATAAACTATCTCATTGCATAAGTATATCACAATAAAACTACCATATTATTTTTTCATCTATGGACATTTTCAGTCTTTTTGTTACTTTTCTCTTTTTCTTTTCTTTTCTCTTATTTTTTAATCTGTTCTTATTTTTTTCTTTTTTTTCCCCTATTAAGTAGTGCTGCTATGAACATTCTTCAGACATCTCCTCTTTAATTTGGGAATTTAATTTGGGAATACACTCAGGAGTTGAAATGTTTCTCACCAGAGAAACTTCTTTGACAGCAGAGGAGCCAGAGTAGGATGAATGGAATCAAGAACATTTGGTAGGAGGATAAAATCAGTATCAATTGTAATTTCAGGATAAACTATAGTAGTCAGGGATCATTCACTTTTATATATTACTTACTGTAAATTTTGCCCCAGAAATTGTGAGGACTCATCATCTTGAAGAAGCCCTGGTAGGACATGGTGTATTTATTGTGAGATGGAAGTCATCAGAGAGTTGCAAAGGTTGGACCATAGCAAGTGTCTGTCCTCGGAGTACTGCTGGCCTCAAAGGACTGTTCTCCAGCTACTCCAGCTACATTTTTCTATACATACAGAGATCTAGAAGTGCCCGAGTACAGAAGTAATAAAACTTAGTTCACATGTCCCCAGTTGGGACCAAATCTAAGGCAGAATTTATCCCTAGAAATCCCAAGCATATAAAGCTAAGGCTAAGATTTTGCTTGAAGTTTCATCTTTGGATTCCTCTCCTCTCTCCTGCTTTTCTCAATCTTGTAACTTTCTTACAAGAGCATTCAGTAAATTGCTTGCATTCAAGTCCTCAACTATGGCCGGCTTCTGAGGAACCTGATGGGTAGAAATATGCTAAAGAGTAGATCCAGAAACTCTATGACCTGAATTTTCAAAGCTTTCAACTTTCTTGAAAGTTTGATTTCAGGCTTCTGGCTTCCAGAACTGTGAGAGAATGAATTTCTGTTGTCTGAGACCACTGAGTTAGTGGTAATTTGTTGTGGCAGCCACAGGAAACTAATTTAGGTAATTTAACATAACAGAATATTATGCCAGTCTTAAATATACTATTCTAAAGAACATTTAAAAATATGGGGTGATATTAAAGAAGGAGGAGGCTGAATGACATTACTAAAATGGTGACATACATTGTTACTGACTTTGTTCGTCCCTCAAGGACAACAAACATCCATTCAAGAAAAAGGCACCACTGAGAGAATCCTAGAGCATAGAGGCAAGGCTGAAGCACCCTCTTGCACCTCAGAGACTAAGACAGATCACATTAGAATGTTAAGAAAAGCAGCTACATATTGACCACATTACCCCTTTCCCAGGCCAGTGCAGCACCATGTAGCGAGGTCTCTGAAACTTCAGTTCCTTCAGTGGGAAAACAGAACTCAAGGGACACGTCCAGCTACCCCCTTTCAGCATTGTATGTTACTTTGTGGGAGACCCTACTCTGATCTTTCACCATGGGAATTATAGGGGAATTTGTGGGGCAGATTCCACTGGGAATCTGACAATGACAGAGAGGGTGGGGAGGGGTTTGTAACAAAAGCACACAGATCCCTGCAGACCAGGTTGATACCTCCAGTGCCCAAGTAGTAATCCCAAACAGTGGCTTTGCTCATCAGCAAAATTAAATCAGGGCAGACTCTGATCAGGAAACTCAGCAAGGTACTGATCAGCCTGATTCAGATCCTGAAACATGGAGTTTTGCTGGCCTTAAAGCCCTGTTTGCCCAGGCTTAGGCAAGGTGCGGAGTCATAACCCCACCCGCTGTGAAGAATGTCTTCCAGCCCGACCTGATCAGAGAGCTTGTGATCAGAAGCTGTGCAATCTAGCAGGGCTCAAGCAGGGCAGGCAGAGCTGATCACCCCCAAAACAAAGCCATTACTAGGCATAGAAACTTCCAGTACTAAAGGCGTGCAAGAGGACTAATTCATAGTCAAAGCTGAGGGTTGCTCCCAGCCAGCCTCTCCCAACTAGAGAGACCGCTCAGGAAATTGAAAGTAGCCTGGAGTGTCCCCTTTTCTTTCCATTCAGGCAGGGGGGCTGTGACATTACCTTACCTGTGGTGGAGAGTGTATTCTGGCTCCATTTGAACAGAAGGGCTGGTGAAAACTCTTCAAAGTTGTGCAGCCCAGTGGTGCTCTAGCTGAGAGAAGGTTTGCAGAGGAAAGCCCATGGCCCTGTCGAGCCAGGGAACTTGGGGTATGGATATCTTGTTTTATTCCACTTAAAGAACATCCTTTAGCATTTCTGTAAGGCAGGTCTGGTGGTGGTGAATTTCCTGTTTTGTTTCAAAAAGTCTTTATTCCTCATTCGATTCTGAAGTACAGTTTTGCTGTTTATACAATCTGTGGTTAATGATGACTTAGACTTTTGGTATTTTAAATATGTCATCCCATTCTCTCTCTGGTCTGAGAAGTTTCTGCTGTGAAATCTGCCAAGGGATACAAATTGATTGTTACATAATATATAGCCATGACCGTATCTGCGAATGCATTAAAAAAATTGTGTTTATAGCTTATCATTTGTAATGCAACATAATCTATCCTATCCTTACCAGTAAGACCTCCAGTAACACAACAGGGAAACTGAGAAAAGTATTTTATAACTGAAAAAGAAAACTATTTTACATTATTAGATTAAATGGATAAAAACCATAATCACAAATGTTCTGAGGTTTGAAATGTATACACATTTTCTGGTGAGGTATTAAAAGTCTATTTTTTCTTCATATTTTGTAGTTGCCCTGTGCAAGGACATGCATTTGTCTATTTGTTCTACTATGACATGTAGTAGAATCACCATGAGTGTTACATGACTTCATTTAATACTAATAGTACTTCTACATGTCATTGATTTATTTATTAATTCTTTTATTAGTTTATTCACCAAAAAATATTTATTGCAGTCTGTCACGTATCAGATACTATTCTAGGCAGCAGGATACAATAATAACAAAGCTAATTGCCATTTGTTGAGGACCTTAGTTGTGCCAAATAGTACTTAGAGTATTTTATTTATGTAATTTAATACAAGTAGTGAGATGTCTGAATATTCTAGTATTTTACATAAGAAAACTGAGGGTCTAAGAGGTTAAGTGAGTTGGGTGAGATTGCTTGTAAGAGGCAGAATTGAGATTCCAACTTTTGTTCAAATATAAAGTACACTCACTAGTTTGCTTATGCACATGTTCTAGTCTACTCAGGATTATTCTATTTTACACTGATAACTGTCACCTTAATATCGCTACATTGTGACTCATGATATTTTGTTAGAGTGTAGGGAGGAACAGTAGTGCTTATGTATGTCAAGATATAAAATAAAATAAAATGGAAAAAATATTTTGAGATGATCAATGTGAAAATGAAACAGCCTGTCCAATAAATCTTAACTCTTTATTATTCTGTGTGGCAGACTGTTTTGTAAAAGATTGCTTTACAAAACTACACTGCAGTTAGAAGAAATTTACTTGTGTTACTATTTAGTGACAATCAATATCTGGAAGGCCAAAAGTTATGGTGTTTAATGTTTTGGAAGGCACACTGCTGTATTTCACAGTATTACATTATTTAAGCCTCTTTTTTTTTCTATCACTGGATTATGTAAATATTCCCATAAGGGTGAGCTCAGACAGTAGTAGGAAATACAGAGAATATTGACTGCAAAGTAGAATATCCCTCAGTAAATAAGGACAATCAATTCCGTAAAAGTTTCAAGAAGACTGTTCTGTACAAATTTATTTTGTGGCTATAGATGTTCAGTTTTTCAGACTATGAATAATTTCTGTAGTAATACCTTGCTATTAATGGGTGCTTCTGAGGGAAGTATGAGACTTACATAAATGTGACTCTCAGATACTAGAATATATTTTATTTTGAAGTAAACTCAATAGCTAATACATCCTTTTTTTAAAGACTTTATTTATTTATTTGAGAAAGAGAGCATGAGAGAGAGAGAGAGAGAGCACACAAGTGGGGGTGGGTAGCAGTAGGGGGAGAAGCAGACTCCTTGGGAGTCCGATGTGGGACTCGATCCCAGGACACTGGGATCATGATCTGACCTGGAGGCAGACACTTAACGACTGAGGCACCGAAGTCCCCCATTAGCTACTACATCCTTTTTAAACATCAAAATGAAGGTCCAACTCTAAGAAAGGAAATTGAACTTAAGGAGCTATAATCTGGGAATAAGATCCAAAGATCCTGAATGCTGAACAGACTTTGGTGATGAGATTTTGGACTCCAGCCTAAACCTGATACCATCATAAATGAGACTTTGTAAGATATCCTGAGGAGAAAGGATGAGGGAATTTTGCACGTGTAAAGATGAGAAACCGCTGTGGCTAGAGGGCAGACTGTACCAGATCTTATTTCCCACTAAAATCCTCAAAAACATATTTTATCCTACTTACGCTTCTTAGAAGGTGATACTGATATTCTTCCATTGACTGATGAGATCTTTGTTTTTTCCTTTCAGTATGGGTAGGCTTATGACTACAATTAAATTAACACTGTATAACTGCTGAGGTTAAGTCCAAAAAAAGGTAATAAAGCTTATGCCCAGTCCTCTTGAGATGTCTCAGGTATGATCCAGCTATCAAGCTGTTATGAAGCCAAGTAGGCACATCAATAAGACACTCTTATGTGTCTTCCTTATAGCCTCAGTTGAGGCTATAAGGAAGTCAGCAGTCATCATCAACTACCAGAGGTGGGTGACCAAACCTCCCAGTGATTTCATTTTCAACATTCAAGCTACCTTAGTTGAAGCTCATTTGCAGTTAAAAAAAAAAAAATTGCTGTTCTGCTGAGATCTGCCCAATTTGTAGATTTATGAGCAAAATATCATTGTATTGAAACACTATGTTTTGGATTAGTATGATATGATATGCAGTAATAGATAATGGGAGAAGATGGTAGGAGGAAAAATATCTGGCTAATAAAACGAAGAGATATACTAGGAATTAAACAAAACATTCTGATGTGCTCAATCTATCAAGATGAAAATTCCTTGGTAAAATATGTACTCTTTGTTTTAAATATAAACCAAGTTTCTTTGGAGTTTTGGAATAAGAGATCCCTTGCCTATAAGACAACTTCAGTCGTGACTCTATGCTGTTTTTCAGTAATCTGTTGATTAATGATAATCATAGCCAATATTTCAAACACATTATTGGTGAAGTGTTGTAATAAACATATTTCAAAGATGAGTAAACAGGGGCACCTGGGTGGCTCAGTGGGTTAAAGCCTCTGCTTTCAGCTCAGGTCTTGATCCCAGGGTCCTGGGATTGAGCCCCACATCGAGCTCTCTGCTCAGCAGGGAGTCTGCTCCCCCCCCACACCCCCTGCCTGCCTCTCTGCCTATTTGTGATCTCTGTCTGTCAAATAAATAAATAAAATCTTAAAAAAAAAAAAAGATGAGTAAACATTTGGAAGTACATGGTGACATCCAAATCCAATCCTCTGGTTACCATATATAATAGAAAAACACAATACAGCCTAGCGTTTAGTAAACTGAATAGAGAATATATTGGAGGAGACTGGGGGAGAGACTGATTAAAGAGAACACGAACGCATAGGCTATTTTGAATGTTGACAGAGGAACACAATGTTAAAAAGGTTGAGTGCATGTCCAGGACCAAAATATGATAGTTTTGTGAGGATGGTTTGTGAATATATAATGATTATCATCATATAATAGACAACTTAACCCAAAATATAGTTTACCTTTTTCTTTATATGCTTTCCAGAATGTAATACCTTGTCTCTGAGTTGAATTTATTTATCCTGACCAATGGTCCATACTAACCTTGATTTTAACCTGCAAATCCTTGCCAGTGCACCCCTTTTCCAGTACACATGCCTCTATAAATGAGAAAGCTCTTCTCTTAACAATAAAAAGGGGTGCCTGGGTGGCTCAGTCATTAAGCATCTGCCTTCGGCTCAGGTCATGATCCCAGGATCCTGGGATGGAGCCCTGCATCGGGCTCCTTGCTCAGCAGGAAGCCTGCTTCTCCCTCTCCCACCCCCCCCCCCCCCGCCTGTGTTCCCTCTCTCACTGCATCTCTCTCTCTCTCTCTCTCTCTGTCAAATAAATAAATAAAATCTTAAAAAAACAATAAAAAATAATCTCATCACTAAGAGGTCCTTTGCGTTTCAGGTTGAGTACCCCTCTCCTGAGCTATAGTCTTGGAGTCACACTTTAAACCTTATCCCTGAGTTGCATAAATGCTATACCTGACCAGGAGCTAAAATACTCAGCCAAGGATATTTTCTATGCAGTGGACTGCATGAGATATATACTTCTCTTCACTAATTAAAGTATAATAAAATTATTTTTATACATGTCACTACTAAAAACATTTGAAAGTTGGTTCTATTGCCAAAAAGCAATCCTTATACAATCCTTATACACACACACGCATCTTATGCATATTATTAATATGATTACCTGAGAATAAGCACAATGATAATACAAAAAAAACCCACAAAATTAAAAAGACTCATGGGTAGACTCTTTGATAAACCCTAAACAATAAGGAAAAAAAAAAAAAAGAAGGAAGGGAACAAAAACAGCATAATTCTCTACCTTTATAGTAGAAAGATCAGTGACCTGAGATTTATGAAGCTGATTTTCTGGTGCTAATTAGCTGAGTTACCTTTGTCATGCCTTTATACTCTCTGTGACTCTATGTGTTTTTTTGTTTTGCTTTGTGTTGTTTTTTTCCGTGCCACCTTCTACTGAGAAAATCTATTAGGATGGCTGTGGGAGAAGAAAAATAAATGTCGGCAGGATTTGAAATGGTAATAATGTCACATATAAAGTAATAATAGCTAGCTATCTTACCTGACTGGTTCAATTAAAAGGGTATACATATTAATCAAGAGGGGATAAGATCCCATCCAAACTTTGTCACCATCACAAGTACCAGCACCATCATCTCAGTTAGGAATTCTTTTAAATTTGGTTGCTTTCAATAACTATCTTACTTTAGTATTTACCACTTCTGGTTTGTTTTCTTTCTTCCTTTCTCTTTCTCCTCTGTCTCTATATGCAGATTAATAAGGGAAGATGAATATATTTAAAGAAAAATCCAAAAAAATGCATAACTACTTTAACAGGCAAAAAGCAAGCGATTATGCAAACCTAGTAAATATGGTGAATGATAATTCTAAAAAAATGTTATTTTAGATGGAAAGTAAAGTGACACCATAAAGTAATAATATCCATTTTGTATTTTGGATCATAAGCTAATCCTTCTAATTACAAAATAGAGTTGCAATGTGGTCTTGATAAAATGATTCAAATGTATCAATTGCTTAAAAATAATATACATCAAATACATTAATTATTGAATAATCAATACATATGTAGGTGCTGTTATTAGCCCATGACTGTGTCAAAGGAAATAGTGATTTAGGGAAATATCATCATTTCTTAAGTAAATCATCACTGAATACTCATCTTTTTAATCTTTTACACATGCTATTTTCTTTGTGTCTTCCTTTTCGTCTCTCTCAAACATAGTTCCTTTGAACTTTTTCTGGAAGCAAGTTTCCAGGTAAACAGTCTCCTCTGCAGCTTCTTTAAGACGCCTGATCTTCCCAACCATCTTTGCAGAAAGCTGGCTCTCTCCAGGGGCACACATTTTTTAAGGTTCTCCACAGAAAACAAGGCCCAAGGTGGACTCTCTGTTGCCACTTCTTGGACAGCACTGCCATGATGTTTGGTTTAAAAGACAAAGGACAGAAGTTGGATGTGAATTCAGACTTGTTTCATTCTGGAGCCTGCCTTAACCATCCAGCGCCCCTGCCCTTCAGGTGATGCTGTGAGATAACCCGCGGATGATAGTACCACACGTCATGCTACTTCCGACTTCTGTGCGGTTGACCACCCTTAACCTCGAATGATTTTAAGTCTCCTCTGCCCCACTAGTTCCCATCTGTCATCTGAACTCGGTGTATCAAGCATTTCCTCCAGGAAAGCGTCCCCAAATCCTCAATCCAATTGGGGGACTTTTCCAACATTACGGTTTCAAGGGCTCATAAGAGCCCAACACTTACCCAAATGACCACTCACCATCGGCTGTCTGTCACATACCACAAATGTCTTTCTTTGTGTTCTACAACTGCAGTTTACTCTAAATTAGGGAACAGATCCTGTTTATTTGTTTTCCCATGGTAAGCACTCAATACAAGCTACACAGATACAGTCAAGTGCTGTGAACCATTTCCCCCCTGTGGGGCAGTATTTTTTTCTGTCCTAAGGTCTATATAAAGTCTTACCTTACAGAGTTTAAGTTCCATGTGACAATAGGATTACAAAAACTGCTTTTCCAAATGACTTCAAAAGTTTTCATATGATGTTCATATTTATTTCTGTCTTTGTTATTATTTTTCTGCATCAGATTCATTTGTTTTTTCAATGACTTAGCTGTTGCATTCACGTTTCCCACCACCGTTCAAACGAGTCATTGTAGATTTCTTTACACTTAAGTGTGTTTTGTGGAAATCTAAACAATGCCATTTTTTCCACAGGCACAATGGTTGCCTAGCATTAGGTATTTCAGACATCTTTTCTAAAGTTTGACAATGCAGTCCAATTGCTTATTAACCTACAGGCATAAGATTTTTTTTTTTCTTTTTTTAAAGATTTTATCTATTCATTTGACAGATAGAGAGATCACAAGTAGGCAGAGAGGCAGGCAGAGAGAGAAGGGGAAGCAGGCTCCCCGCTGAGCAGAGAGCCCGATGCGGGGCTCGATCCCAGGACCCCGAGATCACGACCCGAGCCGAAGGCAGCGGCTTAATCCACTGAGCCACCCAGGCGCCCCCAGGCATAAGATTTTTTCTTTTCACTGCTTCTTTCTTGAAATACCTATTTTTTCCAATAAAATGTAAAACTTTTTTTTTGAAACTTTAAATGTAAGTGCAGAATCAGATTAACGTGTTAAAACCTTAGGAACATTTAGTTGTCTTAAAATATTTAATAGACTAAATACAAAGCTCATACTTAATATTTAATTATCTTCCCCTCTTGGTTTAATCTCCTTAGTTAGCCCTAACTTATTCCATGTATTCAAGCCTACCCCACACAAGAATCAAAATGGTTCAATTTGAATTCCCTAAATCTAGTATGATTTCCTTTATCCCCTTCTTTCTTTCTGAGTCTGCTCCTATCTGGAACATCTTGTCATCAACTTGCCTGTTGCAATCCTTTCCATTCCTTAAGTTTCAAATCACCTTCTTCACGTAAGTTATCTCATCACCAAAACATGATATGAATAGTTACCCTTCCAAACTGGTGTTGTTTCTCTTTTTCTCACTATATTGCACTTGTAGTCTTTTCTAAAATTTTGTATTTATTTGAGAGAATGAGTGAGCAAGAGAGCACAAGCAGGGGAAGCAGCAGAGAGAGAGGGAGAAACAGACTCACTACCAAGCAGGGAGCCCGATGTGGGGCTAGATCCCAGGACCCTGAGATTGTGACCTGAGCCAGAGGTGGATGCCTAACCGACTGAGCTACCCAGGCACCCCACCACTTGTAGTATTTGTAGATGCTCTGTCTTCAAATTAAATTCAAAAAATGTTTTTCCAAAAAATCCACTTATTTGTACAATAAATTTTGTTAGAAAGGTTTTTGTGTTATTCTTGTTGTTTTTAAAGCAAGGGTGCTATTTTAATGCACACAGGGCTAACACAATTAGGTAATGCTTCATGAAGTAAATGACCTTCAAAGATTTTAATTTTTTTAATTTTAATTTTTTTTCAGTGTTCCAAAATTCAAAGATTTTAGAATGAATATTATTTCAACATCAAAATATTTAGTTTGGGGTGGGCATTGTAAGCAAGAAGAAAAGATGCCAGGAAGACGGAATAGGACACAGAGGCGAGAAAGTATGGCACCTGTTTAAGGAATATTGTGTTCTGGTTCTGTTGGGAATGTCTGCATTGGTGGGTCCACTTCAGCATTATCTGATGACTTGGCAACGTTAAAGTCCATCATTCTTCCCTTAGAATTGCCTGAAGAGCTCTGTCCCCAGTGCATACTGAGAGTGTCCAGAGCAGTCTTCATTGCCAAAGGGACAGATGCAAAATTGGCTGGCCCACCGAGCCAAGCTCCTCTGTTGCAGACTCATTTGGAGTTTTTCCCTTTGCCTTTAAAGTGTTGTTCCTGTGGTGTGTGCATCTGCCTCTGATCCCATTTTGTTGAGATTATTTAATTGTTCCACATGCTGGGAGTGTTTATTTATTTACCTACCAGACACCTGCATCTCTTTGATGCTGTCTTTTTGATTTGTTTATAAATAGAAAAAAGAAAATCCCATTGAGGGTGAAACACATTTTATGTCCAGTGAAAATGTTTAGCAATCACAGTAGAAAGCACATTGTTTTAATTTCACAGTCCGTTGGAAGCATTAGCTCATTAACAAACTAATTAAGGAAAAGGAAAGAGAGGTGGTTTGGGATAAAGAATATTGTTCACTGTAGTCAGCATGCATTAGCAGAGCTCAGAGATCTTTAACTGTTAAGCACATATCAGATCTCTCCCTAACCTCCTTGGGCACCTGACCCTATTAAGTTTGCTCTTCTCTCTCTCCCTTCTGTGTCACAGAAATAAAATAGCTTCCTTGATTGGAGGTGACAGGGTCAGTTTTATATTTCAGGTTAGTTTTGTGTCTTGAAAATGGAATGGAATGATAGAAAAAAAAATGCATTCTGTACCTCTTGTCCTCCTTCTTTAAACGTTTCATAAGTGTTTACTAGGTGTGAGGCACAAGCAGGAGGTAGCATCTGACTCTCAAGATAGATTTTTAAGGAAACTGTTTACAGTGCAGCATGATAAATGCAAGGATAAAGTCCTGTATAACCACAAAAGGAGTGGGAAGAAGATTGTTAAGAAAGGCTACCTGTTAAGAGGACTATTTACGTTAGATGCTCTATATTCCTTTTTATACACCACACAGAATTTATGAAAGAATGTGTATATTTCATTCTTCTGTGACTACAACTCCATGAAGAGGGATTAAGGAAATAATAATAGGTGACATTGATTGATTATTTCCTATTTGCCTTACACAAATTAATTTACTGAATCCCCACAAAACCCCTATGAGGCAAGTTGTGTTTCCATCACCTCCATTTTGGAGACGAGGAATCAGAGGCTTAGAGAGTTAAGCAACTTTCCCAAAACATCACCGAGAAATGAAGTAGCAGAACCAGAATACAAACTCAGGCAACCTGATTCCCATGCCTTTGATTTTAACCTTTGTGTAATATGGAAAAAGGAGCTTTTGAAAAATGGAGACAGAAGACTTCAGGGACATGTATCTATCACAGTCCAGTTGGAAAGAGCACAACAATCATTTAAGCAGGGGAAATTTTATATAAAGAATTATCAACAGTAAAGAGGAGATTAATTTTTAAGAGAGGCCACGAGAGCTCTAGAGAATACAGACAGAAATGACAGACAGATGACAGCAGCTACTACATTTAAGGCTAAGTGGGAGAATCTGAGAGAACCTAAGGAAAAAGCAAATTAAGCCAAAGAAGACATACAAACGGCTAACAGACACATGAAAAAATGTCCACCATCATTAGCTATCAGGGAGAATCGAATCAAAACCACATTGAGATACCACCTTACACCAGTTAGAATGGCCAAAATTAACAAGACAGTAAACAACAAGTGTTGGAGAGGATGTGGAGAAAGGGGAACCCTCTTACACTGTTGGTGGGAATGCAAGTTGGTGCAGCCACTTTGGAAAACACTGTGGAGATTCCTTAAGAAATTAAAAATAGAGCTTCCCTATGACCCTGCAATTGCACTACTGGGTATTTACCCCAAAGATACAGAGGTAGTGAAAAGAATGGCCATCTGTACCCCAAAGTTCATAGCGGCAATATTCACAATAGTCAAACTGTGGAAAGAGCCAAGATGCCCTTCAGCAGATGAATGGATAAAGAAGATATGGTCCATACGTACAATGGAGTATTATGCCTCCATCAGAAAGGATGAATACCCAACTTTTGTATCAACTTGGATTGGACTGGAGGAGATTATGCTGAGTGAAATAAGTCAAGCAAAGAGAGTCAATTATATGGTTTCACTTACTTGTGGAGCATAAGGAATAACTTGGAGGACATTAGGAGAAGGAAAAGAAAAGTGAACTGGGGTAAATTGGAGGGGGAGATGAACCATGAGAGACTGTGGACTCTGAGAAACAAACTGAGGATTTTGGAGGGGAAGAGTTTGGGGGGATGGGTGAGCCTGGTGGTGGGTATTTGGAGGGCATGTATTACATGGAGCACTGGGTGTGGTGCATAAACAAAGAATCTTGGAACACTGAAAAAATTAAATTAAATTAAATTAAAAAAAAGGAAAAAGAAAAAGCCAATTAGGAAGGGGACCTATCCCACACCGCAGTTAATGTATTTACTTTATTGTAAATTTTTTGTATCTGAGGCCCATTGGTTGGAAGAAAAATTCTCTGAGACCATAGACTGGAGCAGGAAACCCCCTCCTGGAGTTCATACACAACTCACAGAGAGGGTAACTCCTTTGCTGCTGCAAGTGGAACTTCTGGAGTGTGTGCCACGTTCTCTTGTACACCACTAGCCAGGAAACTGTCCAAAAAAAGCTCCAAGCCAAGTAAAAAATATCCTTTCCATTTACGGTGACCCTTCAAGAGCCTAATATTAAGCTAACTGACAAAGCAGAAATGCTTATAAGGTCCAGACACAGTACTATAAAAGGGGGCAAAAGTGGGTAGATTCAGAGCTGAGACACAGGAAATCAAAAACTGATATAGCATTGAAGACATTTAATCATGTAAAAATAAGGGATCCAGTCATACGCCTTCAAAATAAAGCAATGATACTTTATAAAAAATTAATGACTTAAGACAAAGCCTTGGATTAATATGTTCTCTCTCTCCACACACACACAAACACACACATATACATCAGTTATCAAATTATTTCAAACAAATCTTGCGTGCCCCTTACTTAATGGTAATGAAGTACATACTTTGTTTTTCTTTTGGGAAATCGACAATGGAAGCATCTCCACCAATTTCAAGGTTTGGACAGAAAAAGAATGTAATCCTTGTAAAATATCCCTCCATTTTCCTTTTTGTTTTTATTTTCTCTTTCCACAACTAGGAGAACTTTTTTTCCCCCCCAGAGAGAGAGTGTGCGTGCGCACACAGGAGAATTGGGGCCAGGGGTGGGGTATGCAGAGGGAGAGGGAATTTTAAGCAGGATCCGTGACCAGTGGGGCGTCCAATGCAAGCCTCGATCAAATGACCCTGAAATCACGACCTGAAGTAAAATAAAAAGTTGGACACTTAACCCAGTGAGTCACCCAGGTGCCCCTAGGATAATTTTTTGTTATTAACCTAAAAGTTTGAATTAGATTTAAGTGTCCCTCCGGTATCACAATGTGAATGTTCTAAATTGGAAGTCTGAGGCTGAGACATTCTTCTCTATTTATGTATATGTTGTACTATACACTGTTAAGAGTGGGGATCATAGGTTGTCTTCCCACCCCCCCCCAAGCCAATCTAGATAGGCTGAAAATACTTTAAAATGTATTGTGACTTGTTCTTATCTACTCCCTAGAACCTTAATATTTCCCTGATGGTGACTCTAGATGTTAGGGTCCGTGATCAAAGGAATGAGACTGATACAAAGCGAAGGTCAAGCAAAGCTTTATTTCGCGCCAGCATCAGAAACCAACCCGACTGGTAAGGGCTATCTCTTACTAAGAGATGATGATGATGACCCCGACAGGGCCGCTCCCCAGAAGGACATTCCGGATGAGGCCGCTCTCCGGACAGGTCGCTCTCCGACGAAGCCGCTCTGCACGAGGCCACTCTGGACGAGACTGCTGCCGACGAGGCTGCTGCCGATGAGGCCGCTTCCCAGAAGGACACTCCCCGGAGGGAGGCTACTCTGGCAAGCACTCCCGTCAACTCTGACAGCTCTTACTGACAGCCCTTATTGCTCTCCACGACTCCTACAGCTGTCCGCTCTTGCTGACAGCTCTTACAGCTCCTACAGCTGACAGCTCCCACTGACAGCTCTCGACGGCTCCTACAGGGGACAGCTCTGACTCCCCGGAGGGAGGCTGCACTGGCAAGGCCACTCCCCGGAGGGAGGCTGCACGGGCAAGGCCACTCCCCGGAGGGAGGCTGCACTGGCAAGGCCACTCCCCAGAGGGAGGCTGCACTGGCAAGGCCCCCCCCCCGCCCCCAACAGCTCTTACAGTTCTTACTGCTCCGGCGAGACTGCGAGAGACTCCCTCTACTAGCCTCGCAAGCCAACTTTTATAGAGGCACTTTTAGCCGGGCTATACACAGGTAGCCAATGAGATTGCAATACACAGGCGGCCAACTGAATTTCAATTTACACTAGTAGATATATGTGTGCCTCTCTGATTGGATGTTTTCACCTGGCCTGACCCGCCCCTCCATCTAGGCTTTGCAAGGAAGTTCCTCTAGGAGGGGCAGGGTCAATCTAAGTTCACTGTAACAATATGGCTCCCCCTGCTTAAGTAGAGGGGCAGGGTCAATCTAAGTTCACTGCAACAATATGGCTCCCCCTGCTTAAGTAAGCCCTTACACTAGACTCTAAAGGAACGCATTTGAAAAAGGAAAAGAAGCAAAAAGTCCCAACAACCCACTTCTATTATAATTGATGACTTAGTCTTTTATTAGGAAGAGTCCAGTCTTTGAAGTTAGAAAAGCCTTTGGATTTGTTTGTAATTCTGAACAATATCATTGACCTTTTCTATTTTGGGGAGTGGGGGATGAGGAGAAAACCGTGTAAAAATGTGCTGTATCAGCAAGTTGGAAGATAGAAAACATAATTATGTCTTGGCCTGTATTCACTACAGAGAGAATAGGAGAGTATGACTATGATTATCCAAAAAATATCCATTAATTGTTTTGTTTTAAATTTTTGGAGGCATTCTAACATTTTCAAAGAAGAAATAGCTGGAACTAATCCGTGTTAAATCTTTTCTAGCTCAATTTCTATGATTCTAGCATAGTGATGGGATAGAGAAAATTTTCAAATAAGATAATACAACCTAGTTGTATTTCAGTTCCTAAATGCTATACAAGATTCAGAACACTGAAGAAACATATTTTTGATATTAATTTTAATGTCTTTGTTATGACATAGAAGGAAATTAATAAAATAGTACAAAATATTTTTGTTTCAGAAATCAAAGAATATGGCTTTTATTTTCCAGTATCAAAACAGAATTGTATTTTGATATTCAACAGTCTTCTCCATATTTAGAAATTTAATGTACTAAATTATATCATAGACTTTTTAAAAAGTCTTTTTTAGCCAATGCATAAGGACTTAATTTAAATTCAGTGTGTTATTTGATAATGAGAGCAAACTTTTAGAATAAAGACTATACATTACATTTTTCAGAGGAAGGAATTACACTTCAGAGAGGTTAAATAAATTGCTTAAGTTTGCTTGGATTGCAATTTGTAGTTACAATTCAAACCTAGGGTGATTGATTCCATATCTTACAGTCTTCTCATTATACCAAACTGGCTCTTGAAGTCTGTTTTTTTTAAAAAAAAAATCTTAAACATATACTCCATGAAGATAAAAAAAAAATTTGGTATATGTCTCAAAATCTCTGAGAAATAGATTATCAACTTCTCTAAGAATGTATAAAAATACTCAGTAAAAGACTGAAGTGTTTTCAGGGACCCTGTAATGTCTTACCTTATGACAGTAACAATTGTTGCAAAGAACAGACTTTCTAATGAATTAGTTCACCTAGAAGCACCATATTAAGAGATTTAATCTTCACTCCATTATTCCTTAGTATATTTTAAGACCCAGAAATTTATTTTACAATAACAGTGAAAATTCATTTTTTTTAAAATTTTTTAAAGATTTTATTTATTTATTTAACACAGAGAGAGAGAGACAGCGAGAGAGGGAACACAAGCAGGGGGAGTGGGAAAGGAAGAAGCAGGCTTCCCACTGAGCAGGGAGTCCAATACAGGGCTCCATCCCAGGATCCTGGGATCATGACCGAGCCGAAGGCAGGCTCTTCACCCACTGAGCCATCGAGGTGCCCCGATAACAGTGAGAATTCTTAACGTTAGGAATCTGTACTTGCAGTCAACTTGTTTAATTTCAATTAATTCATTCTTTTGTCTGTGTCTTGAATATTTTTATAGTGTCATTTAAACATATTTTAGAAAAATCAGATCAGTCATTAGGTTGTAGAACAAACAAGCTCTGTTTAAGAAACATTGTATTTTCTATTTAATCAACTGTGTTGTATCGGGAAATATTTATCTTCAGATTTGTCTATTGTTAAGATGGATATTATCTTCTGCCTCAGGTGGTTAGTTTTGTATAAGTCTGGAATCTCAGTTCAACAGATTCCATTATTTATCTTTGGTGTGCCATGACCCTTCCCTTGTCAGGTCTCACTATTCAAATTCACATTCAGTTCACCTGATGGAAAAGGACTGTTTTATTTAAAATGACCAGATATCCCGAAAAAGAGATAGAATTGAAATAACTGCTTATTTCAAAGAGTAGCATGGATACTGGCTATTCTTGCCAGGTAAAAACACATAGTCTTAGAGACCGTTATCTCTAGGACTCAGAATACCATGTGGAATTATTCCTTCTTAGCAAGGGGTCACATCACATTCACCTGAAAACTTTCATGGATTTTGCAGGTATATATTAAAAAAATTATTTGTCCAGATACCCTTTTCGTTGCTTTGAGCTTAATATCTACTACATGGTTTTACTCTTTTGCTCTTGGATCTCTCACAAAGTTCCTAAAACATCACTTATCTTTTAATGTAATAGTTAACCTATAATGATTAGTACCTAGTTTTAATTCAGGACTTTAATTCAGGACATAGGAAATGCACAATAAATAATATGTAAATTTTAAATAATGAAAAGTTTTAGAAAACTATTTTAGAATTCTATGTCTAGAGTGCTAATACATTTTAAAATGATAACTATTGGGGCACCTGGCTCAGTTGTTTGTGTTTGACTCTTGATTTCAGCTCAGGTCATAATCTCAGGGTCATGAGCTCAAACCCTGTACTGTGTTCCATGCTCAGCAAAGAAACCCTCTCCTTCTGTTCCTCTTCCTGCACTCTCTGTCTCCCAAATAAATAAATAAATAAATACCTTAAAAATTATAATATTGAATTACAAATATTAAACATTAGTATTTACAAATAATTTCTTATGTTTCATACTTATTAAAGAAATATGTCATATATCTCCAGATAAAAATATACTAGTCACTTACTTACTTTGGATGAAAATGTAAGAAACTCAGTATACCTAAGAAAATGACATACACAAAATTGAAAAATAAAATAGCATAGGTAAGTAATCTAAAATATCAGGAAATCGAAGTTCAATTCCCGCATTTACTAAGATAAGTTTATTTTGATTGGTGTAATTAATGCATAATTTTTTAAAAAGATTTTATTTATTTATTTGACAGACGGAGATCACAAGTAGGCAGAGAGGCAGGCAGAGAGAGAGAGAGAGGAGAAAGCAGGCTCTCTGCCGAGCAGAGAGCCCGATGCAGGGCTCGATCCCAGGACCTTGAGATCATGACCTGAGCCGAAGGCAGAGGCTTCAACCCACTGAGCCACCCAGGCACCCCTATACATAATTTTAAAAATATATTAGTTGTTGCAGCTTGATGAATGGTCTCAAAGGGAACACACCTGTGTAATTGCTACTTAAGTCATGAAGTAGAATTTTGTCAGTATTCCAGAGGACCCCCTCATACCATACATTTATTATATCATGTCGTTATACTTGTTAATTTATAGCTAAAACTGGGCATGAGAGTACATCACAAATTAATGATGTACTGTATGGTGACTAACATAACATCATTTCCCCAAAGGTGACTACTCTTCTGATAATTTCACCTATTTTTAATATTTGTAATAGAATCTTGCATTGCATATATTTTCTATCTTTTCACTAAACATTATTTGTATTTTTAACTCAATATGTTGTAAATGAGACCGATCCATATGCTCCTACTCATTTTTATTGCTAATGTTCACAAATGTATAACTATATTCTATTTATTAGTGCTATATAAAAACAAAAAAACAAATTAGTTACGTAGAGCAATGATTTTATTATTCTCATTGATTCAGTGTGGGATAGGAATGTGGACTGGTCACAGTAAGGAATTTTATTTCTACTCCATGAATGTTTGGGGCCTCCACAGGGAATACTTGCAGGCTGGGAGTGATTCAGTGTCTGGGGCTGGAACCATTTGGGGACCCCTTCACACATATCTAGCAGTTGATACTGGTTGCCAGCTAGAACTGCCATTGGAAAGCTGGCTGAAACATTACGTGCCATCTCTCTGTGCAGTCTAGTTGGGCTTCAGCATGGCAGGATGGCTCAGTTCCAAGAGTGAGTATCCAGAGAAATCAAGGTAAAATCATGGTAATATTTTAATATTTTTATATTTATATTTAATATTTTAATATTTAATATTAAAAGGTAAAAGGTAAAATCATGGTAATATTTTAATATTTTAATATTTATATTTTATATTTAATATTTTAATATTTAATATTACCATGGCTAAATAATGATTTAGCCTCAGAAATCTCATAGCATCACTTCCTCTACATCCTGTTATTAAAAGCAGCAACAAAGTAAAAAAGAAAAACAAGCTTAAGGAAAGGACTTACAGAAAGCACCACTGTATGGGAGGAATGTTTAAGAAGGGCATATGGGATGAGAGTTATTTTTGCGGTTGTTTTGGAAAATATCATCTGCTACACAATGTATTCAAATATATGACAATAGGATGGGAATAGAAAAATATACATATCCATTAAACAGATGATGGACTTTTGGGTTATTTCTAGTTTGGGGCTTTTATGAACAATGTTGTTATGAGCATTCCTATGTATGTTATATGGTATAATGTACATGCTTTTTTTTTTTTTTTTCCTTTTGGTGGGCATATCCTAAAAAATGTATTATTGTTGGGTCAAAGAATATTTCAGGTTGCGTTTCAAAGAAGCAGTGACTGAAACAAATATTCAGATATATTTGATTTTTTTAAGGAGTGTTTTTTGGGAAAACCTATGGAAAAGTGAGGGAAGCAGAATAGAGATGGGGAAAAGCCCATCTAGAATGCAATCTCAGATAAAGTCAGGCCTTCATTGGTTTCATCCGTAGGAGGGTCAGAAGCATAAATCCCTTTGCAGAGCAGCCTTCTCTTCCAGACCAGGGAGCGGGCATTTTGTTATATACACAGTGATCAGTATCTGAGCTGTTCCCTTCACTGAGGGTAGTGAAGAAGACCAGGCTTCATGGGAGTACCTCTCTACAGAGGTGTCTACTGTCAGCTGAGAGCAATTCTCCAATGTTAAGGAGTGGTTATGAACTGATGGGAGCCAACAGTCACACTAACTGGGGGATGGCCCACAAACAGACATATAGGTGGAGATATTTACTACATTAACCACAGTGAACCTTTTGCATTTGAATTCCCTTAGGTTTGTTTAATCCATTATGGTATCTGATTCTGATTTGTCAGTTGCTCAAAAATTTTACAAGAAGGAGGTTAGCAGTATGAACCACAAGTTCCATATCGTAGTCGCTTCCAAGCTTCTATTGCTTAACTTCTCTTTCCTCCCTTAACATCTCAGCTCCTCTCTGCCACTCCCTTGGCTAGCACTGCTGGTAAAGTGATCCAGCCTGAAGTGTTAGAGACCTTGGCTACCATACATTTATTATATCATGTTATGCTTGTTAATTTACAGCTAAAACTGGGCATGGAAGTACATCAAAAACTAATGATATACTGTACAGTGACATAACATAATATAATAATAATAATAATAATAATAATAAGGGGTATAAGATTCCTATTTCACCCAAATTTATCAAAATGTTTCCAAAAATTGGTAATTGTTAGCCTTTTCATTTTAGTTGATCTAATTGACATTTAAAGGTATTTCCTTTTGTTTTTATTATAGTTCTTTGTTTTATTCATGTTTTTACATTTTTATTGGCCTTTGATTCTCTCTTGCAAATACCTGTTTATGCCTCTTGGTTGTTTTTTTCTAATTGCACTAACTCTTTCTTACTGATTTGTATTTTTTATATATTCTGGATCTGGATACAGGGTATTTGTCATTTAAATGTGTTGCAGGGGTGCCTGGGTGGCTCAGTGGTTAAGCTTCTGCCTTTGGCCCAGGTTAGGAACCCAGGGTCCTGGGATCAAGTTCTGCATCAGGCTCCCCACTCAGTAGGTAGTCTGCTTCTCCCTCTGCCACTGGCCCTGCTTGTACTCTCTCAGTCTCTGCTTGCTCTCCCTCAAATAAATAAAATCTTAAAAAAAAATAAATTTATTGCAAAAATCGTCTGCCAATATGTGACTTGTCTTTTCACTTTCTTGGTAATGTCTTTTGGTGAATAAAAGTACTTAATTTCAATTCAGTATACTTTGTCAATCATTTCCTTTCACTTGATTATGTGCCTAAGAAATATTTGCCTACATCAAAATCATGAAGAGCTCCTTTATTATTGTTTAAAGTTTGTAAAATCTTCACTATTTTACCTTTCTTATTAGGTCTGCAATCCACAAAACGTCCTCTCATGTCTTAGAGATTTTTAAGAGAAGGCCACAGTTGAAAGAATTCAGGGAGAAAAATAACCCTTAACTTTCTTTTGTTTACTTATTGATGGAATTTTCTTCATTCTATTTTAGGTTATTTTAGCGACAATATATTCAATTATTTACAGAACATTACAAATTGATTATGATATATCTTAGCTATTTTCTGATAATATCCGTTGAGGAAACTTGCTGCAATAAATTAGAAATCTTCATTTCACAATAGGATTGTTTATCTGTAGTAATAGACAACTCACTCATCCGTGTAATATGAATCTCTTATCCTGTACTCTTACATTCAGGTATTATCATTCTAGTCTATGGTATCATAGTCCTCTATATGTTGTCTCTACTTATTTTCTAAACATAACAATAACAAAAACCCATAAAAAAACTTACTTTTTGTTGTCATTGTTTTATAAATAAATGAGTGTTCTTGCTGGAAAATCTCTATATATAACCAAGACCAACAGTGTGTTCAATGTTTCTTGATAAAGTAAAAACAAATTAACAAAAACCCAATGTTGTAAATATTTGGAATTAGTTTAGATTTTTTTTTAACATTTTATTTATTTATTTGAGAGAGAGTGAGAATGAGAGAGAGAGAGAGAATGACTGGGGGAGAGGGCAAAGGGAGAGGGAGAGGCAGACTCCCCGCTGAGCAGGGAGCCCACCATGAGGCTCAATCCCAGGACCCCAGGATCATGGCCTGAGCTGAAAGTGGATTCTTAACCGACTGAGCCATCCCAGATTTAGGTTTTGTTTTTTGTTTTTTTTTGTTTTTGTTTTTGTTTTTTTTTTTAGAAGTAAACCTTACACCGAAGAGTTAATCATGTGGAATCCCATGTCACACCCCCCAGGGATGCCAATACAATAGGTCTGTTTTTTTTTTTTTTTTTTTAATTTTATTTATTTGACAGAGAGAAATCAGAGCTAGGCAGAGAGGCAGACAGAGAGAGGGGGAAGCAGGCTCCTGCTGAGCAGAGAGCCCGATGCGGGGTTTGATCCCAGGACCCTGAGATCATGACCTGAGCCGAAGGCAGAGGCTTAAACCACTGAGCCACCCAGGCACCCCCAAGATTTAGTTTTTTTAAGGACTTGGTTTTAGGTGTGACATTATTGCTTTTGCCAATTAAATACAAAAGGTTTATTAATATCAAGAGTATACAATTTCTTTCTTTAAGATTTTATTTATTTGTTTGAGAGAGAGAACATGAGTGGGCGCAGGGAAGAGGCAGAGAGATAGGGAGAAGTGGGCTCCCTGCTGAGCAGGAAACCAGACTCAGGACTCGATCCCAGACCTGAGCAGAAGGCAGATTCTTAACTGACTGAGCCACCCACGTGCTCCAACTTCTTTGTTTTTTAAAGAGTTATTATTATTTTATTTATTATTTATTTATTCATTTGAGAGAGAGGGAGAGTGTGAGAGAGAGTGAGCATGTGAGTCAGGGGAAGGGCAGAGGGAGAGGGAGAAGGAGAGAAGCAGACTCCCTGTTGAGCAAGGAGCCTGACTTGGGGCTGGATCCCATGACGCTGAGATCATGACTTGAGCCGAAATCAAGAGTCAGACACTTCACTGACTGAGCCACCCAGGTGCTCAAAGAGAACATAATTTCTTCATACTGGGGTTATATGCTTATTATGATTTTTTTAAATTGCTATGATTTGACAATAATTACTGGTAAAAACCAGACTCTAAAAGCTGGATGTTGCAGATAGACTGGTGCATCTGTGAGGATGGAGCGGGAATATTATAAAGCAGTGTCAAGGTACACGGAGTTGTTTTTAAGAAATAAATAGCTCTAACTGCTCTATTCCCTTATTCACCACCTGCTACCTTCTTGTTTTATTCCTTTTGGTCTTATCCCCATATAGAAGTACCCAGTCAATCTCACTCCTTCGGATTTTACATTTCTCATAGTATATACCTCTCTTTACTTGGCAGTAACCATATATACAAATCTACTCTGATTGATTTAATCTAATGTTAGTGTATGTCTTTCCAGAATTTTGAATGGTATATCATTCCTGATTTTCATTATATCTTCTATTTCAGTGCTGAGAGAGTTCCTTACCACCACAGAATTCTGATGAAATGTGACAGAATATTTTTAAGCTACTTTGGCTTTTATAGGGCTGTGTCCATTCTACTCACATAAGAACATGAGGAGTCTTTTGCTTGGTGCCATTTCTTGATCTAAAGTACCTGTCACTACTCGTGACATTGCATCTCAGACTAAAGATCAGCCTGGAGCCTTGACACAAATGGGACTTGCCACCTGAGAATGGTTCTGTTTCACACAGCTGCACTTCAGGCTGGTCTGTGCCTGGGTGGGGCTCTACTGCCACTTAGGCTCCCCTGCTTGAGGCAAGGCTGTTGTAGTTTTTCAGCTGAATGAGAGAAACAAGGCCCCAACAAGCAGGTTTTACAAAGCATGTAATCATACACCCATTTTTAGTACTAATTTTATTAGTAATCCTTTTTGCTTTGTTCACTTTTATGTCAGATCTTGAAAGCAAGCTAATCAAATTTTAAGGTTGCAGTACCCATTTGATATTTATAGAATTGAAAATAATTTGATTAATGAGTAAATGGAAGAATTATTGGATATGACAGAACTGTAAAAATTACACTGCCTAAAACTCAGGATCCAAGTGACTAACCTTTTTGGAACATGGAGATCTATATGATAAAACAGTCAGTTACAAAAATAGTCCATCATTTTTATATTTTTTCCATACATCATACCACATTGAGATTATTGATTTCCATAGTTGCTGTCAAATCATAAATGGAATGCTATCAGGCAGGAGTTTGTCTAGGAGAGAATGAAGGCTCTAAAAGCTGTGATGTATAATTAAGTCAAAAGAAATGATGTTAAGATTAGGTCTTTCAACAAGTGTGACTTTGAGTGAACATTTTAGCTTTCTTCAAACACTTAAAAGATTTTTACATGGAATAAACAAATATGAATCAGTTGTTGGCATTGCTAAGAAGTTAGATTTCATTTTAAAAAATAAAACCATTCAAAAAACTAAGCCACTCACATAAGAACAAATGTGGCATGATTCCACTTGTGAGATATCTAAAACAGTCAGTCTTGGGGCACCTGGGTGGCTAGGTTGGTTTAGCATTCAACTCTTGGTTTCAGCTCAGGTTATGACCTCATAGGTTATGAGATTGAGCCCTGTGTCAGGCTACACACTCAGCAGTGAATCTGCTTGAAGATCTCTCTCTCTCTCCCCCTACCCCATTCTGTCTCTCTTTAAAGTAAATAAATAAATCATTTTTAAAAAATGAGTAAAATAGTCTTATAGAAGGAAACAACATAATGGTGGTTTCCAGGTGCTAAAAGGAAGGGGAAATGGGGAGTTGCTACACAACATGTACAAAATGTCTATTATGCAAGTAGAATATGTTCTATAAATCTGATGCACTACACTGTGCCTATAGATAACAATACTATATTATATACTTAAAAACCTGTTAACAGAGTAGATCTCATATTAAATGTTCTTTAAAAAGGTGGATCCAGAGGTGCTTTAAAAAGAAGTTAGAAATTACTCACTGAGTACTATTAGAAAGAAACAAACATTGACCATAAATCTTAACTTTGTGGCGTTTTGAAAACTTATTCAGTAAGTTCTGGGTGAAAATAGTGGATTAAAACTATATATTTCACTATAATTTCTCCCACATTTTCACTAAAGATTAAAACATTTTTTGGAATGACATAAATCCACAAAAATAGAGATAATGAAGAAGAGACAACAACAAAAAACAGGTCAAAGAAATGTAAAATTGTAGAAAAGAAGATAATTAGAAATCTATTTGAGGACCACTAATATTCAAATAATAGGTGTTCTAAGAAAAGAAAGATGTGGAAATAATTAGTGAATTTTTTTAAATAATTGCATTCTAAAGGACTTTAATTTCTAGTTTGAAAGATCCCACATGTCCTGAAAAAAGCAATTGGTAATGAAACAAAAATGAGTAAGAATCAAATGACCAGCCAACAAATGAATAACAACAACAACAACAAAACACTTTAGAATGGTTTTAGACTTCTCAAAAGCAGCATTGCGAACAAAAAGATATGGGCACAGTGTTTTCAAAGTTTTGAGAGAAAATTGTTATAAACTTTTATATCCAGCCAAACCATCATTCAAATGTAGAATGATGGCATCTTCATATCTAAATGCTCCAAAATTTTGGCATTCGAGCATTTTCTTTAGGAGAGAATGTTGTCTACTGAAACCACGAATGAAGAAACCACTGGATATAGGAAATGGTGTGCAATTAGAAAGAATGAAAAGGAATTTCAGAATGTTGGTAGTAGGAATTTAATGATCACAGGTGTGAATCAGGTGAGGTGGATACCAGTCTATATTGGAACAGGTTAGAAAACTCTAGGGAAGCATTCTCCAGAAAGATAAAACTGATAGTGCACCTGATGTGTCTCAATATGCTAAAAAATATTTAGATAAATTAAGAGTTTGAATTTGGGGCTAAATCAGTTACTGTTAATTCTGTAGGACATAAGGAAAAAAGTAAGTCAATTTTTAGTTTCAGAAATAACTGAACCATTGGAAAAAAAATAATTTACTATCTAGCAATGAAGAGTTTTTATCTCAACTTTATATAAACATTGAACTATAGCCAAAATCTTGGTATAACTTTATTGGAAAAATGAGATAATGAGAATTGTATGTCTGTGTGTGCTCCTATTCTGTGTCTTTGTGTGTATGTGTGTTTTTGCTAACCAGAAGTAGGAAAAAAAAAAAAAAGGAATTTAATCTTCATCTTTCCATAGTAAGAAATAGTGGAAAACAATAATGCCTTAAATGGAAAATTCCAAAGTTGCCTATACAAATATGTAATTTAGAGACATGGAGGTAAATAGCAAAGTAATAATTTGAAAGAAGTAAAATAATCTTTTCTATACATACAAAAGTGTGAGGAGGATAAAGTGAATGATTGCCTTATTCACTAAGAAAATGGGAATTTAAAAACTGTGCATATGTAAAACCTAGATTTAAAAAAAGAAATTATGTCAAGGACTTCTTAGAAATTATTTTATCATATTTGGCTAGCCCAACCTCTTGCTTATGCCCCATGTTATAAAATTTCACTTCAGCTTCCTTATGGCAACATAAGACCTTCTCCTTTTTGCCCCTCTTTTTAACTATTAAAATGTGGCATCTATCCACAAGCTTGTGTGCCTCTGTAGGAATAGTGGGATCCTGGACTATGTGTCAAAGGATGTGGAAGCTATGGAAGATAAACTTTTTTTTAAATTAATTTCAGAGGTAGAATTTAGTGAGTCATCATTTGCATATAACACCAGTGCTCATTACATCAAGTGCCCTCCTAATGCCCATCACCCAATTATCCTTTCCCCCCAAGCACTTCTCCCTCTAGCAACCCTCAGTTTATTTCCTAGAGTTCAGTGTCTCTTATGGTTTGCCTTCCTCTCAGTTTCCATCTTACTTTAGTTTTCCTTCCCGTCCCCTCTGTTCATCTGCTTTGTTTCTTAAATTCCACATATGAGTGAAATCATAGGATATTTGCCTTTCTCTGACTGACTTAATTTCGCTTAACATAATATCCTCCAGTTCCATCCACATCATTGCAAATGGCAAGATTTCATTCTTTTTGATTGCAGAGTAATATTCCATTGTATATCTATATACCACATCTTCTTTATCCATTCATCTGATGATGGACATTTTCCATAGCTTGACTGTTGTGGACATTGCTGCTATAAACATCGGGATGCAGGTGCCCCTTCCAATAACTATGTTTGTATCCTTTGGGTAAATACGTAGTAGTGCAATTGCTGGTTCATAGGGTAGCTCTATTTTTAACTTTCTGAGGAATCTCCATACTGTCTTCCAGAGTGGCTACACGAGTTTGTATTCCCACCAACAGTGTAAGAGGGTTCTCCCTCTTACATCTGTTGATTTGTATTTCCCTGATGCTGAGTGACGTTGAGCATTTTTTCATGTGTCTGTTGGCCAGAAAATGTCTGGTTTAAGAAAGAACAACAACAAAACAATGAATTAAAAACACCTAAGGAAATTCAAGAATTTGAGATCCTAAGAAAATAAGTTTCTGTTGATTATTTTATATAGAATTATATAAAAGGGAAGAGGGGTTCTGTTTAGTTACAAAAGATGGCAAAAGACCAGAGTCTATGAGTTGTATCTGATGGGTAGATATAGTTATCTAAGACCTTGCTTGGAAATATGTCCAAATGTTAATATTTGGTTAAATGGCTCCTGGATCAAATATTGTAAGTTTAACCTTTTCTCAGCTGTCAGTAAAAGGCAATTGTCAACATTTTATACAGATGAAACCAAGTAAGAAAATCAATCAATTTCTCTGTAGGATCAAGCTCCTTTTTGCGTCTCCTTTGACAAGTAAGAGGAGAAATATAATTCTTATTTTGGTTATTCCATTGTGAAACCTGAACCTAAAATAAGACAGCACAGTTGTCTTTGTGCTGACAAAAGCCTCAAACTTTGTCCCAAAAGCACTGACAGTGAATGTTTTAGTAAAAACATCTAATCCTGTTTCTTATGCTGATTGTAATCTTGGTTTAGAGGCAGAAGTCAGAGACTTTCTGCAATTAGCCAATGATTATCTATATTAACACAAACATTTAGGCAGACTGTGTTCCAATAAAACTTTATTTACAAAAATAGAGAGAAGTCCAAAGTTGGCCCTCAGGCAACTCTCTTAATTTATTGCTTCTACACACTTAACCTGCTTTTTAAAATTTTCAGTGTTCTCATGGGTACTTTTCATATTGTATATTTATTTGTTTATTGTCTGTATCTTCCAATAGGATGCAAGCTCCAAGAAGGAAAGATCTCCGTGCTATTTGTATGTGTCCACAATTCTTAGAATAGTGCCTATTACATACAGGTTATTGTAGAAGATTGCATTATTGTGCCCAATTCTTTACTTCTCTTTCTATTCGTGCTCTATTAATCTTCATCACAAGACTTCAAGTATAAACAGAAGGGACTGGTAGCTCTAAGCCTGGCCTTAATCATCACATAGTATTTCTAGACCCTCTCAATTCTGCTGTTCGCCATAGACGAAAATCCCCTTATCATCCAAGACAAATGAGAGTAACATGGAGCAGACATGGACTTAAGCTGCAGCATTATTAAAAACTGTATTTTCAGGGGCGCCTGGGTGGCTCAGTGGGTTAAAGCCTCTGCCTTCAGCTCAGGTCATGATCCCAGGGTCCTGGGATCGAGCCCCGCATCGGGCTCTCCGCTCAGCGGGGAGCCTGCTTCCTCCTTTCTCTCTGCCTGCCTCTCTGCCTACTTGCGATCTCTGTCTGTCAAATAAATAAATAAAATCTTTAAAAAAAAAAAAAAAAAAAAAACTGTATTTTCAGGGAAATTTTTGAGAAAAATACTTTTAGTTGAATATTCCATTTATTATTGAGCTATTAGATACCTCTCTTATAAATATCTTGGCTCAAAAAGTAGGTTGATTTTTCCTAGTACTTGGCACATTGGAAGAACTCAGTTCTATTGTTCTGATTCTCCATTGTGTGTCCTGGATGAGTAAGTTCTACTGTATTCACTATCCCCTCCTCATTTGCATTTCCATCTTCTTCACAACCACGCCTCCTACTATTTGTTTTCTGGGGTTTGGGGAAAACTGCAATTTCTCCTCCTAAACCATCTACCAGGGAAGACACAATTTTATTAATGAGCCTTTAATAAGGCTTCCCTACTGTGCATATTTCTGAGCTGTTGTGAGACAAGATTTGGAAACTGGATGTCTGCTATTTATGCACCACTGTGGGAAGTGGCAGCAGGCAGTTCTGGCCAGACTTTTCAAGAACAGTGTTGAATGATTGATTTATGATGAGCAGCAGAGTAAGAAGGAACAGGTGTCAGTGGGACTGGACCTTAGGTTTGGAAATCTGCAAAGGCCTAGCTGTCGGTTTCATGTCGATGCTGTGAAAGGCATCTTTATTTTGATTAAATGAGCTTGATTCACAGATTCTATCCCTGTCCAATTCCTTAGATTTTTACACATGAGTCTCCTTGAAAATGTGTTTTACACATTTTCCCTGTCACTGCAAAATCATGAGTATTAGGGTTTATTTTAGTCCTGGAGTTGGTTTCTTAATACATTTCTGGTCTTAATCTTTGTCCTGTCTCCCCTCTGTTTTGTGAATTCATACTCAGCTCTTCTCAGGTATATCTATTTCTGTGTTTTGATAGAGCACATCTTAAGCTGAGGCTTTATTTTTCTATGTAAATTATATCACAAATCAATATATAAAATGATCATGAGCCAGATAATTTCCCCAAAGACTCCCTATGCAAGAAAAACTTAGATATTATACTTTATTTTAGTTTTAGGGAAGTAAATTGATTTTATTTATTTATTTCTTTATCATTTATTCTTAAGTATCCATGTTTCCTTTGTCACAATATTGTTTTCTTTCATACTGTAATTTGTTCAAATTTTATACTTTATTTTTCTGTATTTCTCTTTTTCATATATCTTATTTTCTCTATATCTCCTTCTAATTCTCTTTTTTTTTTTTCTTATTTTACTCTCAATTTAACAGAAGTGCCATATGGAAAGGGGAAGAAAGAATTGCCATTGGGGCAAACTCCCTGTATGCCAGGCCTTACTGTGTAATAGACATTATTCTACTTAGCAGAAAAATTTCTTAAGGGGGGAGATCTGAAGAGGTGAAGTAGCATATTTAAGTGCTAGACAATAGTAGAGGAGCATCACCCAGATAACGAAGTGTATAGAGCTAATGAATGATAATAAAAGTGAAGTGTACACCGAGTGGGGATAGTTTCCTTTTCTTTTAAGAGTTCAGATAGCTTTTGGAGTTTCAGGGTGATTTCTTAAGACAGTCATGGGTCTATGAAGAAGAGGAAAAATTTTCCTATGGCAAGAAAATAGTGTGTTTCCATGGAATTTCCTATGGATCAACTACAAAGAAGGTACCACATACACAAAAGGGCTCTGAGGAGAGCTACAGCAGAGACCCCAGGGGCTTACCAACAGGAAGCCTCTCTGAGCTCCCTTTGGGCAACTGTGAGTGTCCATCTGGTGGTTCCTGAACTCTCTAAGTATGTAGACTCACTCTGTATCACAGAATCACGTGAAAAGGTCTTCAGCTTCTTGCCGTAATTCATCTTCTATTTCATTTCCTCATCAACTCATGATCTTCTTGACATCTGACCTTATGACTTCTCTTCCCATTTTCTGTTTTGTCTTGCCCTTTAGATTTTAATACTCAGATATACATCTCCAGATAACATGTTTCACCTCCTTCGTCAACCATGAGCACATTCTCTCTGAACCCAGGCTGTTTATTCCACCTCAGGGCCATGAACTGAAAACTCTGTTCAAGCTCTGTGGCTAGTTTCTCTTTGCTATGGACTCAGAAGTAATAACAAGATGAAGACTTCTAGTATCATTAAAAAAAAACTTGGCATTATGGGACTTCTGATATTATATAGAATCTGAAAAACTAATAGGTGTGGTTGATAATACCTGATAATTTGACCGATTTCCACAATATAGGTCTAACAGTTTGTACAAACAAGGAGTGCTAAAAAAAATTCTACGAAGGACATTTTCTCACTACGTTGAATGGGGCTGCAGACCTTAAAAAGTAACATTAACCTTTTGGGTGATAGTATACTAGGAATTTAAGAATTACTTAGCAATTAGAAAACAGGTGAAATATATTTTGAGCTTTAAATGGTATAGCCACGTGGAAACACATTTCACTGAAAGGTCAAACTTGTAAATGTTTCAAGACCAAATACTCTGTGCTTCACAATCCAAAATCTGTGACCTTTACACTGTGTTTATTCAGCTCAGGCAGAATAGACTCATAAGGCATTAGGCTTTTAGGTCATCCTGCTAAATTTCTGAGCTAGTCTATTGGTGGCTGCCATGTGCATATGTATTTTGTTGAAAGATGCTAGTAAGAAATTTTTTCTGTAGTGCAAGTGTGAAAATTCACATCCATAATTCATCAAAACAGCCATTTGGAAAATGAATTAACCATAGTAACCACACTTATGAATCACAAGATTTCAGGTTTGCTTATTAAAATAACATTCAGTTATTCTGAATAGGTGTGAACGCAGTTCTAGTATGTGAATTTATTCGTTTTGGAAATATCTTCCAGTGTTTCTTGTTTAAACTTTTCACTTCTTTCTGATGAGACATGTAAATAGGAATCTTTTAAATGAATATTTTTTCTTGGCCAAAATTGAACAGCTATAAGCAAGTATAGTTCCACATATCAAAGGACAGATTTACTAGAGAAAAAGAAACATAGACTGTGAGTTAAATACAAATGTGTTTTATATAATATTCCTTAAAAATCTATAGAATAATTTATAGAACTGACCATGTCATAGATAATAAAATGGGAAGCTTCTAGAAGCACATATAGAGAGGGAAGAGTAATCACAGTTATAAAACAGCTAATAAATTAAAGAAGAAAACTCAAGCACAAGAGATATTACAATAAGATTCAAAAGATATATATGGTGGGGAGCCTAGGTTGCTCGTTTGGCTAAGTGTCCATCTCTAGATTTTAGCTGAGGTCTTGATTTCAGGTTTGTGAGGTCAAGCCCTGCATCTGCACGTTGGGTGTGGAACGCGACAAAGACTCTCTCTCTCCCTCTTCCTCTGCCCTTCCCCGTGTGCACTTTCCCTCTAAATAAATAAATAAATAAATAATATATGGTATCGATATGCCAACATTTATCTAGCCAGAGAAAATATAATTTCCCAAATGCTACTATTAAAGCAGTTAAAGAAAAACCCAAACACAACATAGAAGATTAGAGTATATCAAGACAAAACCTACTTTTGTGGTGAAATCCTGAACATATATGTTACCTTGAATCTTAGACAACTCCTTTTATTTCTTTATTAATACCATATTGGCTGCATACTGAAGTAATTATGTTTCTACATGGTCAGTGACCGCATTTTTCTTAAATAACTTATACAAATTAGAAAATGTGATGACTTTGATATTCAGACCTGTGATAATGTAGTTAAAGAGGGAAAATCAGAGATGGCCTGCACTTGAAAGGTTTCTTTCTTTCCTGAGGGGTATATATCCTTCAGAGAGCTCAGGGGAGGAATACCCCTGGAAACTATATACTTGCATAAGTTTTTAAAAAATTCTTCTAAACAAGTAAAGAATCAAATAATAGTCTAGGCCTGTAGCTTTCTTGAAATCTCTTATTTCTCTTTGGAAGATACTTAAAGAGGACTATGGATTCAAGGTCTCAAAGAACCAGGTAAAAATTTAGTGAACTTTTAGTATCCTGATCCATTCCTCTCTTTGGTAAAGCATCCTCTTTTGTCATCAGATTGAACAAAAACTCTATTTTTTTTAATCTCTACTTTAAAAAGGCCAAAATATTCAGTGTGTGCTAACTTCTGAACATTGATATGCTATATATCTCCATATCCTCGTAAAAGATATTAGCAAATTTGAATAAGGACAGAAAACTGCAGAATGTATTTAAAAGTCAAGTAAGAAATTATATCTTTTTATTTTTTATCTTTATTTTTTAGAAGATTTATTTATTTCTATTTTAGAGAGAGAAAGAGGATGAGGAGGAGAGGCACAAGAAGAGGGAGAAAGAGAATCTCAGGCAGACTTCTGCTGAATGCGAAGCCCAACACAGGCTCTATTTTATGACCCTGAGATCTGGACCTGAGCCAGAATCAAGATGTTCAACTGACTGAGCCACTCAGGTGCCCCATAAATTATATCTTTTTAAAATTTCCGATATTATGCCTTCTTTTTCGGATTATCTTCATTATAGAATAGAAGATATGTTACAAATTTAGGGTATACACCTTATGTTCACTAGGATGCAATAATATATCCTGAAAAATTATATTAGTTTATTTATTTATTTATTTTTAATATTTTATTTATTTATTTGACAGAGAGAGAGAGAGATCCCAAGTAGGCAGAGAGGCAGGCAGAGAGAGAGGAAGAAGCAGGCTCCCTGCTGAGCAGAAAGCCCGATGCGGGGTTCGATCCCAGGACCCTGAGATCATGACCCGAGCCGAAGGCAGAGGCTTAACCCACTGAGCCACCCAGGCGCCCCTATATTAGTTTATTATTTGATAAAGTTTTATTTTATTGAATCATAGAAACACAGCATTAGAAAGAATCTCAGTTTCTTCTACTACCCTCCTTACTTGGTGGTACATAGAACCTTATTAGGAGCTGCTCCAGCAATGTGCTGGTCAACTGCTGTTTTATTTTTTTACAAACATCTTCACCCTTCCTAATGCAACTGCTTTCTGTATCACAAGAAATAAATTTCTATCAACTGGATAACCAATCCCGTATATATGTATTTTTTTACATGGAAATGCCTATGAATATTTCTGTTTCCCTAAATGAAGTCTCACTGTACACTCATTTAGTATAATTGCAAAGAATTATTAGGACAGCTCTTTATTTTAATTTAATTTTACCATCACTTTAGCATGACATTGATCTCCTTGTACACTAGTTAATATGGTTTATGAGAATTTCAATGAGCCAAGTAATTAGGCACTTTTTGTTTTGTACCCACATAGTAGGAAAAACTAACTTCATAAATCTAAATTTCACATTTCCAATTAAATTTTTACAAATAATTGCATTGGGTTTCAGAAAGTTTGGGGTAATTTAAGTTATGCACCTCAAACTTCATTCTCATTTCACTGTAAGTTTTTAAAAATTATATTTTAGTTGTTACAGCCCTCTGAAAAGCCATAATAAATTAGTTACTTGTAATTTATTAGACATCAAGCATATATTCTATTCCAGATCCATTTGTGTGATTGAAAACCACAAGATTAATACTTAGGAAATAATCAATTATTGGGTAGACAATTTTGAATATTGTGATTAATGACTGAATTATTCTCTTCCAACGAGAAGATGGGTTTCAGGTGATTAGTGTGTAACCTTCAGCTTCAACTCAACCTGTGGTTTAGTGCTTGAACTTTCAGTGTAGCTATAAGATGTTCAACATTGAAGATGAGGAGGAGGGGCTATAGAGGGCAAAGTTGCATTAATCATAATTCTAGCTGACATAACATACAAACATTGGAATCTCAATGACATATTTGAAGGCTTTCGAACAATATGTACTGAATGAATGAATGATCGATAATTTTATCTCTATGAGAAATCAAGACAGCTTCCTCATTTTAGCTGGCCCCATGTAGTTTCTGGTCAGCCAAAAAACTAGAGACAACCATTTTATTTAGAGGTTGCTAAATCTTGTCGTAACTGCTCAAGGTAATTTAAACCCTTACTTAAAGTAAGAAGGCTTGAGAAGAGTGCTGTTGTCTTTCCACTTGTTTCCTTACTATTTTTGCTAAATGTACCATTTTCTCTGCTTAACTCCTCGTCCCTGACATGTGTTTCCATTCTCATTCAAGGGCTTACCCTTACCTTATGATAATTTTGAAATTTCTGCTCCTGGTGCTTACCATGGCAGAGATGATTTCTTCTCTCTCCTCACTCTGCTGCGGAGTGGAGGCACTTTGTTTTTTGTTTGTTTGTTTGTTTTTTTGTTTCTGTTTTTTTGGTGTTTTTTGTTTTTTTTTTTTTTAAAGGTATTTTTATTATTCTTTCCAGGAGTGAGCATCCTTGGATGTTCACAGTGCCAGGATGTTGCTGGTTGTTCAAAATCATCACAGTCACCGTTCCCCTGCATGATATATCCAGGAACTGCTACCCCAAGACTGTCTTCTTTCATCACTCATGCTGTGTAGAGGTTCCCCACATATTGACTGTATATTCCTTTCTATCACTCAGATGAATCACAGTCTAATGACCTGAAAATGGCATTTATCCTTTATATATCCAATGATGCTGGATTCAAATTGAGCTGTGTGTGTGTGTGTGTGTGTGTGTGTGTGCAACATAAGGTATTCAAATACATATTTTAGGTTATTATTGACCAGTCTAGTTTTTGAGAAGCTCAGGGTTATTCCCCACACATCAGATGAGTAAAACCTCTTCTCATCTGTTTAGGAATATACAGAACAGATGGTGCCCATCATTTGCATAAAAATGAGGACCTTGTGTATAAAAGTGAAGTACCTAATTTTGTTCATCAAAAGGAGTCAGTACCAGGGTACTTGGGTGGCTCAGTAGGTTAAACGTCTACCTTCAGCTCAGGTCATGAACCCAGAGTTGTGGGATCAAGTCCTGCATGGGGCTCCCTGCTCAGTGGAGAACCTGCTTCTCTTTCTGCCTCTTACTCTGCTCATGCTCTCTCTCTCAAATAATTAAAATCCTAAAAAAGAAAAAAAGTGCCAAGAGAACTCCACAGCTCAACACTGGACCTTGTTGAGATCTACTAGGTGTACTTAGGAGTTTTGTCAACACCGTCCAACTTTTCTTACCTTAAGGCTCATGTTTCTTCACACCCCTTGGCTATCTAGAGTGAGTAGTACCACTGACAGCTATTAGGGATACAGTTCATGCTTTGAATAGCTAATAGATGTATTCATTAAGAAAGTATTCTTTTCAGTGATTTTTTTGTATTTAAAGGCTCAAAAGGAATAACTAAAACAGAACCTTTCTGAGATGCACTGGATTGAGCTTTAGTATATAGGTAAAATAATTTGAAACCATATTTTGTCTGCTATGGCAGTAGTCCTATGGATATAAGGTATAATCAAAAAGGGAATTATTTTTACAGTTAAGTGAATAATTTGAAAATTTACTATCTCTGCAGAGATTGTATAACAAAAGTGGCATAAAGAAAAAAATGTTGAGAAGATGCTTAAGTTTTTTTTTTGTTGTTGTTGTTGTTTTTACTTTTAAAAAAGGCTATAGTTTCAAAGGAATGATACTGAATATTTATGTTTTCCAAAACACTGAAGAATAGAATCAGACAAGTAAGACTCTTCGTTCTAAAAAATATGTTAAAAGTCTCAGCAGTGGTTAAAAAAAAAATCCTCAAAAGCAAAAACATTAAAAAAAACTCTACTTTTGAGAGTGCCTTTATATTGTCACAATTGCCCCCATAATTAGTGAACTGGGAGACCCTGAACTCACCATAATGGAAGATTTTCTGGAAAGAAATTTTCAGTGAATGCCACATTTCACAATATTTGTGAGAAAACAGCCTCCATAATGCAGTATATTAGCCGTCCTGTGCAATGAGCCAAAGACCACATCTCTTAATAGTGCTCTCATCAGAATAAGTAAGAACAATGTGGATTTGGGGGCTAATGCAATGAAACTTCATTCCTTTAATTAACTTTCCCTGAAGATAATCTATAATTGAAAGAGAGAGGAGTGAAAAAAGAGTCTATAAGAACCTCAAATGTATGGGCAGATGTTTCCAGAGAGAAAAGGCATCAGGCATTATTCTACTTTCTCTGTTGAATAAGTATCAGTATATTTGGGGAAAAGTATCTTACTGTGCTTCTAATCAGGAAATTGGTGCTTCAATTAAAAATCCATTTTTTAGAATACTGTAGAAATTACAATTGTAGGGGCGCCTGGGTGGCTCAGTGGGTTGAAGTCTCTGCCTTCGGCTCAGGTCATGATCTCAGGGTCCTGGGATGGAGCCCCGCATCGGGCTCTCTGCTCAGCGAGGAGCCTGCTTCCCCCGCTCTCTCTCTCTCTGTCTGCCTCTCTGCCTACTTGTGATCTCTATCTGTCAAATAAATAAATAAAATCTTAAAAAAAAAAAGAAATTACAATTGTAATTAAATAACACAACAGTTTTTATATACCATCCCAACTGCTGACTCTGTATTTGGCCTAGACCCCGAATGAAAGCCATGTCATTATACTTCTCAGTCTAGTAATTTGGAAAACATGTCCTAAGCTCTTAAATTATGGGCTTCTTGAGTGGTTGAACAGTATTCAATTTATACTTTATCAAAAGAGTCTAGCATAGTACTTGGTCTAGAGTGGACATACAACAAAAATTTATAAGATGAACCGAAACATGCTTGCAAAGGTAGGTACAGAAGGAGTTTTGCAACTGAAGGGATTTATCATCAAACTCTAAGGATTGCTTCTTTCATCTCTGTTTCAGTAAAGTCTGTTACAGTTATAACTCTAGCTGACATGAGCAAATAGTTGCTGAATTCCTGTCCTTGGAAGACATTTAAATTTCACACATTTGTCAAATGAATAAATAAACAAAAAACAAACAAAAATACCTTTTACTGAAGAAATCACATTTCTTCATTTATACAAATTTATTATTATTAAGGAATCTAGTTAAAAATTATCTGCTTTAGTGACTTTTTAAAAACATTTACTCAGAACATTTAAGGGAGAATCACCTTTTTTTTTTTTTTTAAGATTTTATTTATTTATTTGACAGACAGAGATCACAAGTAGTCAGAGAGGCAGGCAGAGAGAGAGAGAGAGAGAGGAGGAAGCAAGCTCCCTGCGGAGCAGAGAGCCCGATGTGGGGCTCAATCCCAGGACCCTGGGATCATGACCCGAGGCGAAGGCATAGGCTTTAACCCACTGAGCCACCCAGGTGCCCCAGGGAGAATCACTTTTGATAATAGAACTTTGCATTGTAATTACAAACTGGGCTTGGCATTATAGGAGCTGGATGCAATGTGAGATTATTTTAATTAATTTTATCCTGATTTTGCTGTTTCTCTCCCACAGGTTTTTGAAATTTAATAATTCCTACAAATTACTTCAGCTACTAATATGGATTTTTTTTAAAGAATGATTTGACTTAATTCTCTGTAGTCAACCCTTTAGTGCTTTTTAAAAGTGTGCTACACAGATTTCTGTCTTACTTTAGAGAAATGATCAGTGGATTGATTCTTGGAGATGCAGATTTAAACCATTTAGTTTATAAAAGAAAACCATTCCGTTGTTGGAAAGCTAAAAAATAACCCATTTTCAGCTATAATTTTTCTTGTGAAATACACACATACTTTAAAAATTCAACATTAACTTTGTTCAGAAAATTCCAATAGACTTTCTGTTTAAGGGCACTGAAAATCTTCGCTGTATGGAACTATGAAAATCTATATTGTCTGCAGACAATAAGGATTATTAATAAGAGCATTTAAATGTAACTTGAAATAAACCATACATATTGACAATAAAAAGAGGAAACATAGTTGCTGGGGGGAGAGGGGGTATGGAGAGGGTGGTTGGGTTATGGACATTGTGGAAGGTATGTGATATGGTGAGTGCCGTGAAGTGTGTAAGCCTGACAATTCACAGACCTGTACCCCTGGGGCAAATAATACATTATATGTTATAAAAATAATTAATAAAATTTAAAAAAAAGAGGAAACATAAAACTGTACCAGATTATGCTTCTGAATAAAATTTTGTTGTAAATCTTTATCATAAATATTGTGAAAAATAGTTGTATTCTGTGATTACAAAATTTTTAACTTACCATTCAGTGGCCAAAAGAATGTCATACCCAAAACAGTTTGTTATACATTGTGTGTGCGTGTGCGTGTGTGCATAAAACAAAGGATGTGCAAAAATTAGTTTAAGTCAAAATGGAAAAATGTCTGCAGTTCCCTCTGGCTTATTTTTAGTGGGGCATTTGTTAAAATGTTTAAAACATTTGCTAAAATTTAATACTTCATAAACTGTAATTTGATGCTTATGATAATATGATCTAAATTTTATAGACTTTATTTATTTTGACTAAATACTCATCTGTTTACATATCATGGAATTGCTACCTTCACTGTTACTATTACCACTGCTACTGGGTCTAATAATCATAACAAATACAAATAATCATAACCCTAGCCAACATTTATTTAACAGATTTTTATATCCTTTTATAAACTTAAAAGTTTATTATATGGCTTTTTGTTATGATATGTGGGATTTCAAGTTAAGCAAGCAGTGATGCTATTAATTTACCTGATCTAAGTTCTTAGGCTGGTGGCTCCATCATTTAACACTAAGACATATGTAGTTCTACAATTGTTTTGATCAAATAGATTAGCCTTTCCTGAAAAGAAATCATGTTTCTCTACCACGGATGTATAAGCTATACTTTAATGTGAGAGATTCCAAATAATCTACTACTTTGTTTTTGTGTCCCTAACCAGGGTGTGATATTCCAAACTTGATAATTTTAATGATGGAATATAGGCCTTCAAAGCTAATCCAATTTTATACCAATCAATAATCTTAGATATACTTATATTTTGCAAATTAATGAAATATATACTCTTTGTGTCAAAAAATACTTTAAAGGTGAAATTAGAAGGCAAAAAAACCTACTTTTTAGACAAAAATACTTATTTTCTTTTTAGATTTGTTGGACATGCCAAACATTAAGGTAGATTTTATTTGTCAAAAGGGGCCACAATACCATCTCCCATCTTGTCACTCTCCATTAAGAGGTGGTGTTTATTTTTTCCTCCTCTTGAATCTGGACAGCTTTTTGATTCATTTGTTACCAACAGAATATAGCAGGAGTCATGATGTGTGACTTCTGACCTAGCTCAGAAGAAAGGTAAGACCACTTCTAACTCATTCGCCAAAATAGTTTTTCTTGAAGCCCTCAGCCTTAAGTATGCCTTTCATATGCCTTGGGACTACTATGGCCTAAGAAGATCTAGACCAGCCCATGTGAGAAACCTAGAAGGATAAGCCCTGGAAGTATATGAGGTGAGAGACATGGCTGGCCTTGGCCACATGTTAGCTCCTTGTGGCAATAACAACACGAGGGACTCATGGGCAGAAATACCCAACAAGTCCATCCTGAATTCCTGACTTATAGAAATCAGGAAAATTAAAATAATGTTTGTTGCTTTAAGTTAAGTGTGGGTGTAAATCTTTACATCACAAAGATGATCAAAACAAAATTTGGTACTGGGAGTGGGGTCTTTTCATAATAAAAACTCCAGACACTTGTCTCAATGACTTTGAGATTGAACAGTAGATAGAAGCAGGAAAGACCTTAAAAAGACTGGAATGTGACAGGCCTAGAGGTGGCGGACAACCAGAGCTTAATGGAAAGTCAGAAAAATGTTGTTGGAAGCTAGGAGAAAGGAAGCAATTGCTATGTAGTGACAGAAAGTTCAATGAAAATATCACTTGTAGTAATATGGAAAATAGAAAAAAATTATCTGGTAAACTATGTCCTAGGTTAAAGATCGGCAATTTTTTTTTTCTGTAAAGGGTCAGATAGTAAATATTTAAGATTTTTGAGTGCTGTACTCTCTCTGTCACATCTACTTAAGTATTGTATTATAAAATAAATCATAGACAATATGAAAATAAATAGGCATGACCAAATTTGGCCAATGGTGGACTAGATTCAGCCTAAAAACCATAGTCTGCTGACTCTTGATCTACATAAGGAGATGTCCATGCAAAGTGTGAATGTATTGTCTACCAATGATAGAGGAGTGAGATGAACAAAAGAATAAAATATCTGGTTTTTTAGTGGAACATAAAGAGCATGTGTAAGGTACAACACCATCTTTTCACCTAGAAAATGACTTTCCAAAGTAAAACATTATTGAGGTTTGAGAACCAATCCAGGGTTGGACTATACCGTCCTTGGTTGAGAACTCAGAATATGTAAGGCAGTGACACATAAAACATTTCGGAGACGCAAGTGGACTTCAGGGGTTCTTAAAGTTGTGCCTTATAGATCCCATCTCTTAACCAGTAAGGATTCTAATATATTTAAGGAAATCATCCCAACAACGTCATGTGGAGGCCAAGGTAAGATTTCTTTCAAAGAGATTTGTAGGCACAGCTTTTGTCTAATGGAATGAATTATACCTGATAGAAAAAAATGTTTGTAAATAAATCATAATAGCTTATACCAAATGAGACAGAGTATCAAATGAAAAGAGGCTTTTGAACTCCAAATATTTTATGAGTACAAGCAGGTGGAGATTTTTGCAGAGAAGTTGTTTCTTTTGATTTTATTTATTTATTTATTTATTTAAGCAAGCCACTTCTTTTTAAATTATTTTTTAATTTAAATTTAATTAAATTTAAATTCACTTTAATTAACATATAGTGTATTATTAGTTTCAGAGGTATATATCACTTGTATCACTTGTATATAACACTCAGTGTTCATTCCATCGAATGCCCTCCTTAATGCTCATTACCCAGTTACCCCATCCCCTCACCGACCTCCTATTCAGCAACCCTCAGGTTGTTTCCTAGAGTCAAGAGTCCTTTATGGTTTGTCTCCCTCTCTGTTTTCATCTTGTTTTTTCCTTTTCTTCCCCTATATTCATCATTTTTTCCCTTAAATTCCACATATGGGTGAAATCATATGATATTTGTCTTTCTCTGACTTAGCTTGCTTAGCATAATACCCACTTGTTTCATTCATATCATTGCAAATGGCAAGATTTCATTCTTTTTGATGGCTGAGCAATACTTCATTGTAGGTATATACCACCTCTTCTTTATCCATTCATCTGTTGATGGACATGTGGGCTCATCCCATAGTTTGGTTATTGTGGACCTTGATGCTATAAACATTGGGGTGAATGTGCCCCTTGGAATCATTATTATGTTTGTATCCTTTGGATAAATACCTAGTAGTGCAGTTGCTGGTTCATAGTGTAGCTCTCTTTTTAACTTTCTGAGGAAATCTCCATACTGTCTTCCAGAGTGTCTATACCAGTTTGCACTCCCACCAATAGTACAAGAGGGTTCTCCTTTCTCCATGTTCTCGTTAATATCTGTTGTTGTTAATATCTGTTGTTGTTGAAGCTATTTCTGAAATGAAGGATGGCCTTTAGGGAAAAACCTAGAGTCTAGAAGATGAAGCTAAGAGCTATGGAAAGTAATTCATTGGGAGATAGAAAAACTCTAATCAGGGAAGTGGCAATATATGTAGATCTGGACTATAGATATGGTATGGATCAGTGTCTCCTATGCTTTCTTATTTTTCTCTTCTTTGGAGATATCTGTTGAGATTTTCTTATGTCTGTCCCACTGCCATGCAATTTAGCAGACATCAAAATATATCTAATAGATGACTAATACCTAGAATATTTAGGGAACTCTTAGTCAAAAATAACAAAGGCAAAAAATCAGGTAAAAATGTGGACAGAGGATATGAATAGACATTTTACAAAAAGTGCATAAAAATTTACTCAATTTACTAAATAAAATGCAAATTAAAGTCACCATAAGATAACATTCCCCATGCTCTAGAATAGCTACATTTTAAAAGGTTGGGACTATCAAATGTCAGCATGCATCAGAAGTAACTGGACTCTCTGATGTGTTGCTCAGTGTGTAAAATGCATAAATACATTGAAGATGACTTCGGAGCCTCTTATAAAGTTTAAAACACACCTATCTCCTGTCCATGCCTAGATATTTACTGAAATTAAAACATATCTATAGAATGCATATCTATATATAAAAACATATCTATAAAATAGTTGTGCAAGGATGCTCATAGCATCTTTTTTTTTTTTTTAAAGATAGGCAGAGAGGCAGGCAGAGAGAGAGAGGGGGAAGCAGGCTCCCCACCAAGCAGTGAGCCCGATGCGGGGCTCAATCCCAGGACCCTGGGATCATGACCTGAGCCGAAGGCAGAGGCTTTAACCCACTGAGCCACCCAGGCGCCCCTCCTCATAGCATCTTAATTCACAATAACCAAGAGGTGAAAACCATCCAAATGTCCAGCAACGAAGAATGAATAAATGTATTGTAGTAGATTCAGTGGAATGCTCTTCTGCAATAAAATGGTCCAGCAACTGAGGCATGCAACCATGGATCAAACTCATACACAGCATGTTGTGCAAAAGAAGCTAGACATGAAAGAGTCCATGCAGGAAGATTCCATATTTAGGAATTCAAAAAACAGTGATAGACATCAAAATGCTGGTTATCTCACTGGCAAGAAATTTGCTAGATAAATGCATAAAAGAATTGTCAAGAAGGTGAAAGTGGTTCCTATATTTATCCAGTGGTGGGCAAAACGTGTGCTAAACTCATTGAATTCTATGCTTAAGATCTTTACATTTCATTGCATGCAATTTAAAACTCAAGTGATTTAGGGGTACCTGGCTCACTCAGTTAGTAGAGCATGTGATCCTTGATCCTGGGGTTGTGAGTTCAAGCCCCATGTTGGGCACAGAGATTACTTAAAAATAAAATCTTAAAAAAAACAACAACTAACTAATGACATACTATATGCTAGCTAACTGAACATAATAAAAATAAATAAATAAATAAATAAATAAAACTCAAGTGATTTTTAAAAGATTAACCAATTTTGAAGAAGAAAATAAAATTTAGAATAGTTAATCTATAGGATATCAATACTTGCTTTAAAGCCAAAGCAATTTACTACTGTGGTGCTGTTGAAAGGATAGACAAATAGAAAAAGGACCCAAACTATAAAGCTTTAAATGTTTTATGTGCCTTTCTGATCCCTTGAGTGGGCAAATAGAATTTACATGATATGCACAAAATTGGAGTTTTTCAAGATCCCAAGATTACTCTAAAACCTTTTTTGGGGTTTATACCAGGTTGTGTGTTGTCTGTGCAGTATCATATAACAAATTCATATAACAAAAAGTATATCCTTTTATAGTAAAAAGGCTTTTGATATATTCACTTAAATAAAAGTGACATTAGTAAAAATATGTTGTGCCATTTTATTAAATAAAGTGGTTAGCAATAACTGTACCAGGTTTTTTACTTATATTATTTAATGCTCACAAGAAGCCTGAGATAGGTATTAGGTGGAGAAATTAGCTCACAGAAGCTAGGTAATATTACCAAGTACATATGGATAGAACCAGGATTTAAATCCAAACTAAACTATCTGCAAATCTCTGCTACTTACTATCAGTTTCTTTGGGAAGTAATTTTGGGAAAAGTACATATAAACAACAGATCATCTATCTCTAGATTAGAACCACATTTCAAGAAATTCAAAGCGTATTTTAAAAAATTAGTTTAAATTTTTTTGAAATAAAAAAATAACTAGCAATAAACCTCTAATCTTTCTCACGGAAAGACCAACACATGTTTCTAGTCTTGGTTTCTGTCTTTTTTTGTTTGTTTGTTTTAATGAAAGAATGCTGGGTTTGTATTTTATCATTGTTACAACTATGCTTTTTCCAACCACCAGTAACATGAGCAGACTCACTTTGAGCAACATGTAACTCTGGAAATAACTTCAAAAAGGAGCCTTGCTCAGGAAACAAGACATTTCTTTAGGGCCATCTTTACAGCTAGGATGTTACCTTTTCAGATCTAGAAGTCCCTCATCACTTCAGTTTTATCAATATTGACATTCTGGTCTTAAATTTGTACTAACATTATTAAAGCTCGATTTTGAAAAGAAAAAAAAAAAAAAAAACAAGGCACATTAGTTAAGCTGATTGGTTAAATGTCTAGATCTCCAAAATTAGAGAATGAACCAACCATTGATATGGATTTAGATGACAATATTTTCCATAAAATAGTAAAAAGGATCTCCTCAAGGTACTGTCTTTCAGGGGTGCCTGGGTGGCTCAGTGGGTTAAAGCCTCTGCCTTAGGCTCAGGTCATGATCCCAGGGTCCTGGGATCGAGCCCCGCATCGGGCTGTCTGCTCAGCCGGGAGCCTGCTTCCTCCTCTCTCTCTGTCTGCCTCTCTGCCTACTTGTGATCTCTGTCTGTCAAATAAATAAATAAAATCTTTTAAAAAAAGATACTGTCTTTCAGAAAGCATTTAATGATAACAAGTTTACATAAAAATATAATGTAAAATTATGTTAGCTTCAACTGACACATTTTAATACATGCTGAGGTTTAGATTACTAAAGTAAGGGGGCTAGCTTAATTGTTCAAATCCCATTATTAAGGATGAGTTGCTAAGTATTTTATAATAAATTCAGTGATAAGTATGTGAATGTTACAAAAGAAGATATCCCTGTCCTCAAGGGTCTCAGATGCTCTATGAGGACATGAAATTAGATTATGTGAACAATATTGAGTGCAAAAGGGCCAAATAGTGTCTGTGAGAGAGCTGAGAACTCAAACATGGACACTAGGAATGTAGGCTAGAGAGTTCTCTAGAGAAGCAAGTCTTGATTTTCTTTTTAAGAAGTCACTAAAGTTGTAATGAGATACTTATTGACATAATTTCATGACCTAATCCAGGCTTCATGTTGAGATAATATTTTCTGTTACTATGGATCCTACTTTTCCGCCAGTCTGACTTTCTCCAGTGTTACTCATCCAGTCTGAGCATTCCTGCCTGTGTGCCTTAATGCGTGTTTTTTTTTTTTTTTTCCTTTCCGTGGAATGTCTTTCCCTTTGTTTCCTTATGTCCTTCATCAAAATTCATCAATGTTTAGTTCAAACATCACTGAATCCTTCTATGATCCCAACACTTAGTGGAAAAGACCTTCCTTTTGTGGTATTATCATACCATTTTAATATTTTGATTTATATCTCCATTTCTACACTTTTTTTTTTTTTTTTTTGGTCAGCTATGAATTCTTTGGGGTTAGGCCGTGCAGTTCTTCATTCCTAGCACCTACATAACATAGTTCTTGGCACCTAATAATGTTGAGCAAATAAACAATGTTTTCAGAGAGTTGATATAATTAATTTAGAAATTATTCTTAGGAGTACCAAAAGCATGCACACTACCCATTTTCTCTGAAGAATCCTCAACCTTTGTAATATGCCACTATGCCCTGCTGTTCTACTAGGTTGTGTTAAAATACCAAGAAGCCATCACATGGAAAGATCATTATATCTTCTTCCATTCTATATTAAAAACTCGGGGTTGACTTCAAAATGAAAAAAAGAAAAAGTTCCAAGTGATATTTAAAAAATAAAATCAAATAAATAAAATAAAATGCAACCTTAGTCTTTACCACTTGAGCTAAAATACGACAGTGTATAAAGAAAACCAAATGATGCCTGGCTGTGCCAGAATGTTCAACAATCTTCTAACCTCCAGGTAAAAATAAAGTCTTACAGCCCAGCCAAAATCAGCTTCAGAATGATAGAATGTTGTGCCTAAACCCTTGTATTTCTCCCAGCAATTATGCTATACTGTGTGAGCCAGTTTTCTCATTAAGTTATGAATTAAAAGTAACACATGGTTGTAAACTCACAAACTGGGCCATCATATTCAGCCTATACAGTACTTTATTACTGCTATTCTGTGCTCAAGGGATTTTCTGTAGACTTCTAAGGAAATTTATAATCTCCCTGAGAAATAGAAATTCCCATTCCTTGATGCTTCAAAGGATTAGTAATAGAATATGTGAATCAAAAAAAAAAAAAAGAAATTCTACCAAGTTCCTGTGGAAATTTTTCTTAGTGCATTTGATTACATTCCTATATATTTTAGTTTATTATTCTCCTTCTGTGTCTCTATTTCTTAACCCTGATGTTTTTCTTAACTTTATTTCCATTTCTTTCAGTTCCTGTGAGAAAGTATTATAACAACTTTTTAGAGAATGAACACATCTTTCTGATAAAACCAAATACATAAAAAAGAGAAACTTATAGGAAAGTTTACATTTGTTTCAAACCATGTTTTATTTCCATCATCATGTTTATTTTAATGAAATGTATTTTGATTGTGTAACTAAGCAGAAATTTAAGAACCATTCTTAGTATTACACTCCAACCCCATTGTTTAAAGACAAACAGGGCTGTTCAATCTCCCATTCAGGATTTTCTATAACCCAAGCACACTATACATTTTGTTCTCTGTTTCTGTTATTTTTTCTTTTGTTTCTTGAGGTTACAATTAAGCATATCTAAAATTTACTACCAGGATGTACATTTGACTCATTTTAAGTCACAGGATGGAATTCCAGAAACTCACTGTTGGAGTGAGTTAATCTAGTACCAAATTTCCTACTGCAATCCCCTATGGTTTCCATCTTCAAAAAATTCTGCCGACTAGAAGATCTTTTTATTTTATTTTATTTTTTAAAAGATTTTTATTTATTTATTTGACAGAGATCACAAGTAGGCAGAGAGGCAGGCAGAGAGAGAGGAAGGGAAGCAGTCTCCCCGCTGAGCGGAGAGCCCGACGCAGGGCTCGATCCCAGGACCCTGAGACCATGACCTGAGCCGAAGGCAGAGGCTTTAACCCACTGAGCCACCCAGGCACCCCTAGAAGATCTTTTTAATTAACTGTATGACAATTATTTGTTTTGTTTTGTTTTTAAAATTTTACTTCCTAATCATTTTATTACCTCAGAAAGCTAAATATGAGGAGGCTGAGTCATTTTCCAAAGTTTGTGTGTGTGTACATACATATATATATGTGTGTGTATGTATGTGTGTATCTATCTATCTACTTATCTTTGGTCTTCCCAAGTTTTGTCTTCTTTCCTATAAAGTGATTCTGAGTTCTTCTATAATATTTGTTTCTCTTTTATGAAATCATCCTGTTTTCTATGTTTCTTTAAAATTTGAATTCAGAACTTCACATTCTAAGGATGGTTTGATTGGTAGAGAACTGAAATTAACGATAGACCAGGGATTATCAAATAAGGGAGAATAAGTCCTCCTCTGGCAGCCTATCAAAATGACTGTTAGTATTTTATTTTTCAAATTGTATAATATCCATCTTAGCACCTTATCTGTCTCTTAAGACCTCTCAGCAGAGTTGAAAAATAATCACTTGAACTACTTTTATTAATAGAGGTGTGTTTACACTTATAAACAGAAGTTTAAAATCATTAACTTACATAATAAGATCCTTCTATCAAACCCCACCCACACAAGAAAACAAAATTAAACTTTGTGCAAATATATGTTAGTTAAAACAAGTTTTCTTATGAGTTTTGTCATTGATTATGTGACCTGAAAACAGTCTTTTGAGTTAATTACTTTTAACAATTAAAATAGAATCTTTGGGAAGAGTGGCAGTATAAGAATAAGCTTACAAACTCTTCTCAGAAAAATACAGAAATAACCAAACAGCACATTTTAAATCAGGGCATTGTCTTAGTTTCCTAGGAATACCAGGACAGCTTACCACAAACTTATTGACTGAAAACAACAGACCTTTATTCTCTCCTAGCTTTAGAGGCCCGAGGTCCAAAATCAGGGTATCAGTAGGGTCACAGAGCCTCAGAAGGCTCAAGAAGAGAATCCCTCTTTGCCTTTTTAAGCTTCTGATATTTGGTGTTTCTTGATTGGACTTTAGTCTTTGCCTCAGTCTTCATAGAGATTCTCACATGGCCTTTTCAACTCTTTATATGTCCTTTACTGTCTCTCATTAGGACATGCTCATTGAATTGAAAGTCCATCCTAATTCAGTACGATCCCATATGGATTTTTACCTTAGTTACATCTGCAAAGACATATTTCCAAATAAGGTCGCATTCTGAGGTTCCAGGTAGACGTTATTGGGGGGGATGGAGGGGACAGTATTTAGCCTACTGCAGGCATGATAACAATCATATCTCATAAGCTCCAAGAGATACCTGATAGAGACAGTCTAGTTGGGGAATACCAGAAGTTTACTTACATACTCTCTTTCATTTAGAATAGTTGTTAGCAAGTGAGGAAACATTTTGAAAACCCTACTATAGAGATATTGGCACTTTGTGTGGTTGATGTGGACCACTATATGTAGAACATTTTTTTCTGCTACAAATAAATACCATTAAAAGACTGAACTTACTGGGTAAGAAAGAAAATTACCTTATAATTCAATATCATTTTTAAATCCCATTTTATAATTGCTATAATATCATTCTAATTAAGAAATACTTCTCCTAATTGGGCCTGTTAAGTATTGGAGGGTAGGGAAACTGGTACATGAGTTGGGAGCTCACCTCTTGATCTTATTATAAAACATCATGAAAAACTTGAAAGAAATTACACTCACTTTGACAAATATTAAAAAAAAATTATCTGGGGTATAGGTCTTTAATTTCTTTCCACTGGGTCTGTCTTATTAGTAATCTGATGAGCAGTTAGTTTAACATAGCTAGCTCAGTTCACTCCTTGAATTCAACAGAGCTGGGTGGACCTTGCGTTACTGTTTTAAGACAATTAAACAAAGAGGACAAGAGAAATAAGAAGCAAACATATCAGAAGCCAAGTTTTCTGACTATATAAATTCTGAAAACCCCAACAGTCTTCCTTAAATCTCGTAAGTCTGCTACTGTTGAAAAAAATTTTAAAAAGAAAGAAGGGTGGATATCCATTTATCAATCATTATCTTGACTTAAATTCCAACAGGAGAATTTTGCATGCATAAATAGGAAGTGGTAAAATCCTCACGTAATTTTCTCAAGCCCACAAAAAACTTGGGTAGATGTGCCACGTACAAGATGTGCCTTGTGGCTCAGTGGGTTAAAACCTCTGCCTTTGGCACAGGTCATTATCCCACGGTCCTGGGATAGAGCCCCGTCGGGCTCTCTGCTTGACAGGGAGCCTGCTTCTTCCTCTCTCTCTCTGCCTGCCTCTCTACCTACTTGTGATCTCTGTCAAATAAATAAATTTTAAAAAATCCTTAAAAATTCTGTAACAAACCAAAAATGTAAATAGTAAACATAAAGTTTCATATGTGAAGTGTTTTTTATATATATATATATATATATATATATATATATATATATATATATCTCCTCCTCAAGGGAACATAAATTGGCCATGTGCATTATGAAACAAAAGATGACCAGTAAAATTACAATCTGAGAACAAAGGAAATTGGAAGAAAATAGAAATATGGTAGGGAGAAAAAAAATATGTCATTGCAGAATTTAAAATGCCATTAGAAGCCAAAAAATGCAGGAAGAAAAGTAGAGAAAATGAAACTGATGATGTCAACAGCAGGTTTGAGAAATCAACCCAAATTCAAAATTAGACCAAAAAAAAAGTTTTTAGAGAAAAATGAGATATATATAAATGGTAGGAAGTAGAAAACCAAAACATAAGATTAAAGAGTCAGAAACAATAGTCCTAGGTATATTGGAAGAAAATTGTACTGCATTAGTCTATTTAGTCTATTTTTTGACAGAGTAAATCCAATGAATAGTGAAACACAGATATACATTGTGAAATTATCAAATTTAAAATTTAAAAAATACAATAAGCATTAAGACAGAAGTGGGCAAGCCACGATTTCTCCTTCAAAGGAGAAAACACATACCTATGTCACTTATATATACATAAAATGTTGAGGGGGGACAAAAGAGTTTATGACACTAGAATTCTAAGTATAACTCCCAAGATATTTTCTACATTTAAAAGGCACAAAAATATTTCTTTAAATTGTGATATAATTCATATAACACAGATTTTATAACCTTAACCATTTCGAGGTATACAGCTCTGTGGTATTAAGTATATTCCTATTGTTATGCAAAAATGTTCTTTAAATATCTAAGGGCTCATAAATTTCAGTATCCAACTAATCTTCCTAAAAAGTCTTTTTATTTAAATAAAACATAAATTAGAATAAAGTATTAGGTGCTGGGAAACTCATTAATGGCAAGAAAATCTGGTTAACTCTATTTAAATAATCAATCTAAACAAAAAATTTTATGTAAGTAAAAGATAAAAATTTAATCTTAACTCTCCAGGATTAAAAATTTTATTGCATATCAATTAAAGCTGGAGTGGAGGTGGGTAATGAGGTGGAGAAAGGGAAAAATAGTATTTATTTTTCATCTTGATTAAGAAAAGATATATTATTTCTGAATGTTCTGAATTAAAGTCAGAGGTTATACTTATTTAAATATATATCATTAGAAGCACTTTAAATAGTTATAAGGTATTAATCAGGGGTGCCTAAGTGGTTCATTCGTTAAGAGTCTGCCTTTGGCTCAGGTCACAATTCCAGGGTCCTGGGACTGAGTCCCACATGGGCGACGTGCTCAGGGGGATGCCTGCTTCACCCTCTCCCTCTCTGCCTGCTTGTGTTCTCTCTCTTGCTGTCTCTCTCTCTCTCTCTGTTAAATAAATAAATCTTAAAAAGAAAAAAAAAGGTATCAATCATATAGATTGAAGACCCAAAGAAAATATACATGTGTAACAGCACATACATATGTAGAAACATAAATAGGAAATAAAGTAGTAAAGACTATAACCTGTAAAATAAAATAACATCAACCAATCTGTTATGACATGAAGTAAAATGAGATAAATCTACCTATAAGAGTTAACTCAAAAATATGCACTTTATGAGAGAGATGCCAGATATGACATCACTGAAATAAAAAGATTGAGGTTTCTATTGCAGGGTAAAGGGCCTACCTTCACTCATAAGAACACTGGCAATGTGGAAAGAACCAAGATGACAGATGAATGGGTAAAGATATGGTCCATATATACAATGGAGTATTATGCCTCCATCAGAAAGGATGAATACCCAACTTTTGTATCAACATGGACAGGACTGGAAGAGATTATGCTGAGTGAAATAAGTCAAGCAGAGACAGTCAGTTATCATATGGTTTCACTTACTTGTAGAGCATAAGGAATAACACGGAAGACATTGAGAGATGGAGAAGAGAAGTGAGTTGGGGGAAATCGGAGGGGGAGACAAACCATGAGAGACTGTGGACTCTGAAAAACAAACAGGGTTTTGGGGGTGGGGTGGCGGGGTGAGCCTGGTGGTGGGTATTATGGAGAGCATGTATTGCATGGAGCACTGGGTGTGTTGCATAACAATGAATTTTGGGTTCCCCTTTCTCCACATCCTCTCCAATACATGTTGTTTACTATCTTGTTAATTTTGGTGGTATCTCAATGTGGTTGTGGGTATGCAAGTTGGTGCAGCCACTTTGGAAAACAGTGTGGAGATTCCTTAAGAAATTAAAAATAGAGCTTCCCTATGACCCTGCAATTGCACTACTGGGTATTTACCTGAAAGATACTGATGTAGTGAAAAGAAGGGCCATCTTTACCCCAATGTTCATAGCAGCAATGGCCACAGTCACCAAACTGGAAAGAACCAGGATGCCCTTCAACAGACGAATGGATAAAGAAGATGTGGTCCATATACACAATGGAATATTACTCAGCCATCAGAAAGGATGAATATGCAACTTTTGTATCAACATGGACAGGACTGGAAGAGATTTTGCTGAGTGAAATAAGTCAAGCAGAGAGTCAAGTATCATATGGTTTCACTTACTTGTGGACCATAACGAATAACACGGAGGACATTGGGAGATGGAGTGGAGAAGTGAGTTGTGGGAAATTGGAGGGGGAGACAAATAATGAGAGACTGTGGACTCTGAGAAACAAACTGAGGGTTTTGGAGGAGAGGGGGAAGGGGGATGGGGTGAGCCTGGTGGTGGGTATTATGGAGGGCATGTATTGCATGGAGCACTGGGTGTGGTGCATAAACCGTGAATGCTGGAACACTTGAAAAGAAATAAAATTTTTAAAAAATAGAAAAAAAAAGAACAATGAATTTTGGAACACTGAAAAAATAAAATTTAATATAATTTAAAAAAAAAGAACACTGGCAATGACAATAAAGGGAACAAAAAAGGAAATAGATTGATGACTGATTGAGAAAGTGTTCCACAGTTTCTTAAAGATAGCACCAACTGTGTTCATACTCGTGGTTAAATCCAGACTGAGTGATCTAGAGTTTAGGATACCCCAAAGTGTAGAAGGCAGAAGACACAGGGGCAATTTTGTCACAACTGGATACCAATGAGGTGGAAGATACAATATACAATAGTGATAAGCTGTTATAATCTATTTTACTGAAAATAATTTTAAGGCTGGAAAAATCTGCAGGATAAATGTAAATTCAAACAAGAAGAAAGCAGATACAAATATTAATGCCTGACAAAGTAGATTTCAAAATAAAAATAATTAAAAGAATTGTGTAGGGGCACCTGAGTGGCTCAGTGGGTTAAGCCTCTGCCTTCGGCCCAGGTCATGATCTCAGGGTCCTGAGATCGAGCCCCACATTGGGCTCTATGCTCAACAGGGAGACTGCCTCCCCCCACTCTGTCTGCCTCTCTGCCTACTTGTGATCTCTCTCTCTGTCAAATAAATAAATAAAATCTTTAAAAAAATAAAGGAATTGTGTGACCTTTATTGATTAAGCTATTTTGCCCTTACAGTATAAGCCCCGTATCATTCCATAATAAATAATAATCATTTTGTAGATGTGTATGTATGTATAAGATAGATTTTAAGTAGATATAGATAGAAAGATAAGGGAGGGATGGATAGATAGATAGATAATAGAAATAACTGAAAGGAGATAATAATGATTTTTCCCTTATGAATGTTTGCAACATACCTAATATAGATTTATATAACTATTTATTTATCTTGTATAGGGTTTTTAAAGTGTCCTCTAGAAGCTATATTTATAAGAAAAATACAGAAAGAATCCATATTCCTCTCTGCATAGTTAAGATATGGCATAAATGCAGTTGAAGTTACACACAGGAGTGAGTTCCAGTGTAAATGTAAGTCCACTTTAAACTCAAACTTTTCTCGCTTAGTAAGTGGCTCATTAATGGTAAGTGGCTCATTTAAAAAATTGTCCTGAAGAAAACCCCCAGAAAATCGTCTTCCATTTCATTAGTGCTGGGTGTTTCCTTTTGCCTATTTCCCTGAGCTGACAGTGCCTGGTGTTAATCACTCTGTCAAGCTGAGATTGTACCTGCAATACTAGGTGGAAAGCCAGTCAAGTATTCACTCTTGTTCCACATCACCCCCTTGACAGTCTCATTCTCTCTTTGAAAGTTAATTAATTTGAGAACTGTTTCTGCTCTGAGTTTTTTCTTTCCCCTAGGATTAATCTAAACATAGACTTGTTTTCTTTTTATCTGCTCAGCCAAATCATGAAAATTGGAGCATCTCTTGTTGGTGTGTTGTAAGACTTCTGATCCCCACATTTAAACACATTACTTATGGGTGGAAAACATGACATTTGGAAACTCAAAGACGAAATTAAATTTGCCTTTCCCCTATCTTTGTGTGTATAATCATTAAATTTTTATATAAACTGTATCTGGAAGTTAGAAGTAAGAACTATCGGGTTTTGTTTTTAAATACATGTACAGAGGGTAAAGAAATCTTCCAAGCCCCTTTACAGTATGTGGCTCTCCATTTCCACAGCAGCTCTATGAGGCAGGTAGTAACATTCGGACTTTTCAGATGAAAAAATACAGGATCTATAATATGAAATAACTTGTACAAGGTCCCAAAACTAATGATCAATGAACTGGAGGTTTAAACCCAGGCTTTCTGTCTTGGAAACCTATTTTTTTTTCATATTGCACTCTATTTTTGTTTCATCTTAAATACACATTGCAACAAGAATGAAAAATTAAAGACCAGTTCCTCTTCCAAACTCGATTGTTCATGGCAGAGTGTGCTGAGAAAAGCTTTCATAAATACTAAGCCTGACAATCCAGAGAAATCCATAGAAGCATGGTGGTTAGGGGTTAAGTGTTCCAACTTCAAAGCTTTGTAGTCCATAATAATGAAATTAAAAAACAAAACAAAACACCACAGGTGACTCAAAGCACTTACATTTGCCTGGCAAGTAAGATGCACCTCTCTGGATTGTCAGGCATAAATTCCTGAGATAGAAGAGAATGCTAGGGCCCATATAAAACAGATACCCTGTTACTTTATATGACTATATCATGATTTACTTAACTATTTCTTCAGTACCGTGTGGGGGTATATATGTATATGTGTATGTATTTTTCAGTTATAAATATCCTGCAATAAGTATTTGTATGAATTTATGTTTGCCCATATTTCTGATTATTTGTTTGGAAGAATTGCTGTGAAAAAAAAAAATCAACATCTGACAGTTCTTTGTCAACTTGATTTCTTTAGGATTATAACAGTTTGCATATCTACTGATAAAAATGTGCCTCTGGGGGCGCCTGGGTGCAGTGGGTTAAAGCCTCTGCCTTCAGCTCAGGTCATGATCTCAAGGTCCTGGGATGGAGCCCCATATCAGGCTCTGCTCAGTGGGGAGCCTGCTTCCTCCTCTCTCTCTGCCTGCCTCTCTGCCTACTTGTGATCTCTGTCTGTAAATAAATAAATAAAATATTTAAGAAAAAAAAAAAGAATATGCCTCTGTGTGCACATCTTATAATTTTACCTTGCCATTCATTTAGTCTGTTAGCTCCATAGATGAAAAATGATATTTCCATATAATTTAATTACTGAAGAGGTGAAATATGTGTGTGTATGTGTGTGTGTATTCATTGGTCACTTCCATTTGTTCCCTGGAAAATTGCCTGTCCATGTCCATTTAAAAGCAATCAATATACCAGACAGGTAAATAACTAGGTATGGGTGTGTGAGATTGTGGATAAGAGCCCTTCCAGTTACTAAAATATTTACTTTGACTCTTGTGCTTCAGACACTATGACTGCTTTTGAAAACAACTCTACATTTAGATTTTTATAAATATAGTTCAGACTCATGCCTCCTTAGACAAAATTCTCCCTGCCAATCATTCTTATCCTGGTATTTCATTTGTATTCTTTGGAATGTGAGATAAAAGTACACATTTCTTTGTTCAGTTGCAACATACTCTTGACTGCATTTTCATAGTTTGTGGAAGTCCTTAGAGAATAATACGTCCTCCTTATAATCTCCCTATATGGAGGTCATAAATTTATCTGCCTAAAAATAAAAACAAAGAAAAAATAATTAAAAACATTACCAAACCTTGTAAATGGTTAAGATTAGTTCTGTTCATTGACATTTATTCACTTATGAGAAAAATCTAAGGTGATTAAGGTGATATTCTTGGAAAATTTGGATTTCTTCCCACATGTGATTTTATGTTTTTGTTTTTGTTTTATTTTTACCCTCAACTCCTTTTTTTTTTTTTTTTTTTTTTAAAGAAACTATTTCCCACCAACCTAATTTCCATTTTGTTTGCCTTTCTGGAAGAGCAGCTTAAGGCCACTAAGTGGTTGTTCCTACCCATTCAGTGGCCTGAGCAATGGGAGATACAGACCAGCGGCCGGCTGAGCACTCCAGGCTTTAGTAGGGAACTGCTGACTAGGCGCAGAGGGCCCCTTCTTCAGACCAGTCTGTGACCTCAGGCTGAGTAGCCGCAGACTCAGGAGCTGGAGTCATCGGCTCACCCTGAAATTCCTTCTTGGTCACAGCCTTTTCATCAGTGGCCTGCTTTTCCTTTTCAGTCTTTTCGGGATCTCTGGAGAAGTAGAGATCAGGCATGACCTTCCATGAGTGGTCATGGGAAATGGTGCCAGGCAAGCTCAGAACTTCCTGGGCCGGCATCTACCACGTTAGACCCACTGAATGAGCTCATTTGTTGTTGCAAGGGATGGCGTTGTCCACGTAACACAGAGGAGAGTCTGTGTTACATAGAATAATAAGGTTAATATAAGACGCCTCTCTGAGAGCCTTTGTGAGAGGATGAGAGCCGTGCAGAGGCTGCTGGTCAGCCCTGGGATCAGCAAGCACCAGAAGTCTTGGCTCGTGGAAGGCTGTCTAGATCTGATTAGTGAAGGTTCCAGGAGTGAAGCAGCCAGCAATAGGAGTGGTTCCAGTAGCATCAGCAAATGTCAGCGCAGCTTGCTGGCCAGTATTCCTGGAGGATACGACATTGATATCATCAGAGTTTTATATGGCAGGAAAAGCATGAGCTGCCAGAAGCTTCTCCCAGATTTTCTTCTGACTTACGATGTAGATACCATCACTTTTCCTTTGGGAAAGGATGTACTGTTCCATTGGGAAGTCAAGGTTGGGACTACCTAAATGGGTTCCTGCTGCAAGGAATTTGAAGACATCCTCCTCCTGATCATTTGCAGGCTGTCAAGGTCTTTGAACATTGTGAAAGTTTCCCTTTAAGTTATGATGGGAACACACAACAATGCTGTATGGATTTTCCCTGGGTTGTGCAGAAAGGCTTTACTCTTCTTACCTTTTTATTTTTTACTTTTTATTTTTTTTAGATTATTTATTTATTTATTTGACAGAGAGAGATCACAAGTAGGCAGAGAGAGAGAGAGGGAGAAGGGAAAGCAGGCTCCTTGCTGAGCAGAGAGCCCGATGCGGGGCTCGATCCCAGGACCCTGGGATCATGACCTGAGCTGAAGGCAGAGGCTTTAACCCACTGAGCCACCCAGGCGCCCCTCTTCTTACCTTTTTAAATCAGGCTGTGGCTACTCCAGTCTTGACCTTATCACCCCAGGTCTCAGACCTAGGTTCCCTTTTTATCACTCTGTGTCAGGGATATATCTTATCAAACATTGTCTTGTACTTGATTTTCTAGAACTAGTAATGTTTTCTAGTCCTGCCAATGCTGTGTCCCTTATATTTTCCCCTGGGATTTTATTTCTGTCCCTTATTTCCAGATCACTGTCTTCTTATGTACTGACTACTGACAATTATCTGTGATTCTACTCTTTGTTTTCCTCTTTTAAGATTAAGCTGGCCTGGGTCTGCCTGGGAGCTAGTCTTTTTCCAGCCATGCCGTCAAGAGTTTCTTTCAATACTCCAGTTGGGTGGGTTCCTGCTAGGACCTGCCCCACCGTAGGGTGGGGTTCCAGTACAAATTATGGCCTTGTAATTCAGCCCGGTTCTACTGTAGTTATGCAACATTTTTGAGGAGTAAAGATACATACTGAATCTGCCAGGGCTAAGTTAAGTTTTTTTTAGAGATATTTCTTTTTTAAGTGACTATTGTCATATGTGTTATATATTTTAAGTCACCTCTCTCTTGACATTGACAAATCCAAGATTACCAAAAACTGTTCATCCTTTACTAATTGATAAATACATTTTGATCCCAGAATTGCATGGTCATTGAAATGAAATGCATGGCAGCCCTGCAGAGCCAACAGCCCACTAAATGGTGATAATTATTTGTCCATAGAATTTAGATTAAGCCAAAGTCATTTGGAATACCTATTCCTTCTCCTGTGTTTTTTGGTTTCTAAGATTTTCTTATAATGTCAGTAACGAATAACCTAGAAACTCAGACACATTTAACTGCTGTTAATATAAGGAAATTATTCTTGATTTAAAAGGAAATTAATTATGCACATGGCTTGAAGGATCTCCTCTTATTTTGTTAAGGCACGGAGTGCCATTTAATTATTATATCTATAGCAACCACATCAATTTCCAGAAAATTATTAGGTAAAAGAGGACTTTTGAAACTGAATTTAATTTATTTTATGTCCTGTATAAATATTATGTATTTCTTGTACTTATTAGATTGTTTTAAAAATGCATAGAGCAAATAAAAATTCTATTTCTAACTCTTAAGAGTTCTGTTGCACAGAAATTATGACTGAGTTTGATGTGAATCAAGGAGAATTTTAAGTGGCTTATGACATTTCAATTTGAAGTCTAACATGCATCAATAACATCAGAGATCTGTTGAAATGTCAGGATTGAGATTGGGGGAGATGGATAAAAAGGTTAATGAAAAGGGTCAGAACTCCTCATTGTGGAGCAAATTTTGAAGTGAGTTCTTTCTCATGAGTAATGGAGGGAGGCTTCAAAATATATTTGAATATATATATATATATATATATATATATATATATACATATACATATATATCTCCACCATGCTCAAAAATTGAAGTGTTTCTTTTCAAGTAAATTAATTTTGGTTTAGTTTTATGTCTTTTAAATATTTTTTTCCTCTTTGAGTTGAAGAAATTACATAGTCATTTTTCACAGGCTCCCTAGAAGTCTCTTTAATCAAATGAATTATAAATTTATTTCCATTACTCTAAAAATGTAACAATTTTAATAGATGAACACTTATAAATATTTGACATCATCTGTGAATAAAAGGGTTGGTACCTTGCTCTATTGATTAAAACTTTAATTTCATTTTATGTTAAGTTTAGCAGCACCTATTTCTTTCTGTAGGTTTTTCTGAATAATTGCAAAAAATTATACGTTCATCGTCTTTTATTTGCAGAGAGTTGGTTAATAGCATAGCTACTAAAGGAAATTTTAGAAGTTTTTTTAGAAAGTGAATAAAACAGATGAAAAGGAATGGAGAAAAAAGAGAAAAGATAAGTATACAGAATAAGGTACAAAATACATGCTGACTATAATGTCTTGTGTGGTTGAAAGTAGAAATAGAATTAAAATACATGATAATTAACTTGAAAGCAGCATGATAATTTCTTGTGGGCCAGTCCATTCACTGAGAATAACTAACCAAACTGGGGAAAAAAAAAAAGACAAAAATTAAATTTGAGAGCATATCACAATAAATACTTATTAAGTTCTAATTTTGAGAGAGAAAGGAAGCTAAGCAAAGTGAGTCAGACATTTGGAAACACTTTCCCTATTGAAGTTAATTTCCGGTTTGATATGGGGGTTGGTGGAGGGTTGGTTACTGAGCTGAGAACCTAAGCAGAAATCTGAGGCTGAACATCTGAGTGTCCAAACTGTACCTTCATTATATCAGGCGACTGGTAGAATAAAAACTAGAGTTGGTTGAGTTCCTGTCATAATAGGCAGTCTCTATAAATGTCCAGGATTTTCTACCAGGAAAGAGTAAAACTAATCCAAGGAGTAGAACTAGACTGGAGAAAAACCAGTTATCACTGAAAATAAATTTGAAGCACCTAATTTCTGAGAAGATTAAGGTAATCTACTCCTAACTAGCTGCCTGACAGAAGAAACTTAAACCCTATCTAGAAGGTATATATACAGATACAAATGAGCTATATAGTTTTTACCTACAAATCAGTCAAACAACTCCACAGAAACATTTCTAGGTAAGGTGCAGCAGTTTGCAACAGACTAATGCTCCTGTTACACCTAATAAAGCCAAATAAGTTACAAAGTCATATTTTTAAAGGCATCAGAGGACTTGGGGGCAACAAGGCCTGAATGAGCTAAAATTCACAGAAAAAAAAAGTGTGCTGTGATGACTTAAGGATGACCAGTGCTTTCCTTATAACATTGACTGGTTTCTGCATGTGGGCTGATGGTCAGGCTTATCACAGACAAGATACTCTCCACAGGTAGAAAGATACTCCAGTAGTATATTTTGCAGAAACTTGGGGCTAGAGTGACATATGAACCTTTCAGTGCTCTCAAATTTGAAGCTAGTTCTGAGCTCTGAGGTTGCATACAAGGCTGGAAAACGAAGCCAAAAACATATATAAAGGAGTTCACTATCTTGCATGCTTAGGACAAAATAGTTACTCATGGGAAGAGGCCAGCTTCATGATAAATGTAGTCTCTCTTAGATATATTTATAAAATTTGAAATTGCATGGGCTGGGAAGCTAAAGAGCTAACTTGGAAAGTCAAGAATAGCTGAGATATATTATTACAAGACTGAGAGACAAGAACCCTTAGCCCTGAAAGAATCATGCAGGGAAAATAGGGATAACCTTGCTGTAGACTGAACCTTTTTAAAAATTTATAAATACAGCATGAGATAATAAAATAGGACTAATAATAAGGAGGGAAAGGCAGTAAAGGCAGACCTACCAAAGAACTGGATATTGGAATTCAGATGTAAACACTCAACTTGGAACATAAAAAGAAAACTGAAAAAATATAAAAGTGTAAGAGACATATGGGACACAGTCAAGTGTGTTAACATACATGCAAATCAAGTTCCAGGGAGAGAATGGAGAAAAAGCAGTACTTGAAAAAACAATGTCTGAGCAATAAAACAAGTGGAAGACATGAATACACAGACTCAAAAAGGGCAGCAAACTCAGAGCAGTATAAACAGACACAGACACACACACATAAACACCACACTTCTACACATCATAGTAAAACTGCTGAAATTGAAAGAAAGTGGAAATCTTGAAAGTATACAACGAAGAAAAAATATGTTACTATCAAAGAAAGAAATATTTGTTCATGCTGACCTCTTAATAGAAACAGTGGAAACCTGTAGCAAGAGTATGGCATATTTAATGTACTAAGACAAATAACAGTCAATCTAATCTCTACTCAGGAAACAAAATCCTCAAAAATAAAGGTAAGATAGAAGAAGGAAATTGGAAGCAAGTAGGCTTGTGTGTAGAGAAAGGAATTTTTCAGATTATAGTTAAGAGATAGTAATGAAAACTAGGATATGTAGAAGAGAACTAAAAAGAGTAAATAAATGGGCAAATACAAGTAAATTTTGGTTAAAAATGAACAACAATAACTGAATAAAATGAACAATATTCAATACTTTGATGAGTTTAGCCCTATGTAGAACTAAAATTCATGGCAACATAGATGTGTGTGGTGCATATAATTTAATAGATGTAGGGCTCTAACAGTGTTGGGGAAGATGTAAATATTGTTTTTATTAGCCTGTAATAAGATAATGGTTGATGTTACAACCCTCTGAGTAATAATTTAAAAAAGAATTTAAAAATCTGTAAACAACTTCAACAATGTAAATAATTTAAAGAAGAATTAAACAATGTATAAGCATGTTTAATAGTTAAAAAAAGAGATAAATGCATGACTAAATCAAAAGAGAAGGGGAGAAAAGAAACATAAACCAAATCACACAAAAGGGAATAAATAATAGGAAGATAGAAAATATAACTACATCATTGATTATAATAAATGTAAATATATATTATACTCCAGGTAATTGACCCAATTTGGGTACTGCATAAAAGTACAAATTCCTCTTACATACTGCTTACATGAGATGCATTTTAAATACAAGAATGAGACCTTTTTAAAAAATGCTATATAGAAAATCAAAAGCAATTTGGGACAACTATATTAATATCACAAAATGTAGATTTTGATGCAAAAAAATTATTAGGGATAAAAAAGGAATTTCAGGAGGAGACAAGATGGTGGGGAAATAGGAGGAGGTGCCTTTTCAACCTGTACCCTAAAGTGAGCTGATTACCTACCAAAGAACTCCGATCACCCATGAAATCAGCCTGAGATCAGAATTATACACGTCTGGATCTCTACGGGGGCCAGAAGACGCCAGTGGGCAGGTAAAGTGGAGTGGGAACGTCGGACTGATATCGGAAGATAAACAAAAGGGGGAGGGAGCCACCAGAGGCGACCGAATGGAAAATAATACCCCAATACGAGAGTGCCCTGCATCTGGGGACCAGCATTAACTTGGAGTCTTGTTGAAAGCACTCAAAAGAGCAAAGGATCGCGCGGGGAAATTGTGGGAATCGGGGCGGCTAGGGACAGGGGCTTAAGTCCCCAGACCCAGGACAGCCTCCCCTGGCGCTGAGCCAGAGAGAGTGCGGCGGAGAAACCTGGTCTTTGTCCCTGAGCCGCCAGTGCGCCCGAGAATGGGCGGAGTCCGGCTCCCGTGAGGGGCTGGGAGCCACACCAGACGGCAGAACGCGCACCTTACTGGAGATGCGCGCGTGCCTCAACCTCCCCTGAGAGAGGTGCACGAATGCTCAGCCTGGTGTTCTCAGACCCACGCGGTGATAGAGCCGATAGAACCAATAGAGCTGGAGGCGCCGCGCCCCAAACCCTTCCCTGGGAGAGGTGCGCGCAAGCCCGGCACTCTTAGCCCCAGCCAGCGGGAAAATCTCAGTGTCCGATCGCTGCTTGGAACCTCTCTGGTGGTCTGGAGCTGCCCAGACAGCCACCGCTGCCTTGGTTTTGCGTACAAGCAGGAGATCCTGCGTCCCCAGGGACCGCGACTCAGAACCTGCTCTGCCAGTGGCCCAGCGGCTGCAGCACCTGCAGGGGAGCAGACTGAGGCTTCTCTCTGAGAGGGAGGTTGGGGTGCAGTTTTCTTTCCTCTAAACCTCCAAAAACCATCAAAAGCTGTCAAGGCGAGAGAAAAGAAGTGAACAAACATAAAAACCTCCAGAGAACAAAAGCCTGAAAAAACTGTTTTTCTCAGAGCCCACCCCCTTGAGGGGGTCGGGAGGACTTAACTCGGGGAACATCATTGACTGAAAACCCATGTGGCAGCCCCCTCCCCCAGAAAACAAATCAGGAAAGAAAAAAAAAAAAAGACTACAAGAGAACAACCACCACTACTTCATAGATACAACTTTTATTTTTAATTCTTTCCCACTATTCTGGTTCATTTTTTTTTCTTTTTTTATATAGATAATTTTTTAACCTATTTACCATCACAGTGAGATGTCCAGTACATCAAATTCCATAATAAACTTCTAACCTGAATTTTTTGATACATACACATGTGTTTTTCTTTTGCTTTTCTATTTTTTTAATTTTTAAAAAAAATTTAGTTTAGTTTAGTCCAGTTTATTCCTTTTTATTTTTATTTTCTAATATTCATATAGAGTTAAACTTCAAGGTACCCCCTTTCTCCAATCAATGCTACCCCTATAGGTAAACCAATTTTTTTTTTTTTTTTTTTTTTTTTTTTAGAATTTATTTATTTATTTGGCAGAGAGAGATCACAAGTAGACAGAGAGAGAGAGAGAGAGAGAGAGAGGAGGAAGCAGGCTCCCTGCCGAGCAGAGAGCCCGATGCGGGACTTGATCCCAGGACCCTGAGATCATGACCTGAGCCGAAGGCAGAGGCTTAACCCACTGAGCCACCCAGGTGCCCCTAGGTAAACCAATTTTTAATCCCGCTTTTTCTTAGGAAAGTTGAGTCCTTTAACAAAGATATCAAGATACATCCAGGAAGAATCAAAATAACCTTCCTCGCCCACACTGAGAATCTATAACCATGCTCCCATCTTTTTCTTCTGCCTGTGTCTCTGTGTATTTATGTTTGTCCTGATAGTATATAAATCTTATACTTGGGGTTCTTCTTGACGAGGCTCCTCCTTTTTTTGCTTATATATATATATATATATATGTATTTTCTCTCATCATATACTTTTATCAGTCTTTTTGTTTGTCTGTTTTTGTTTGTATACGTCATAAATCTTACCCTGGGGCCCATTTGGGCTGAACCTTCTCTTTTATCTTCCCTCTTTTTCCTGTCTCTCTCTCTCTCTCTTTTTTCTTTTTCTTTTCTTTTTTCTCTCGTTTGGGTGGGGAATCCTGAGTGCTCAGAAGCGTTCCAGGGTGCACCTTGACGGCACCACGGTTGATACATCCAGCTACATCTGTCCAGTCATCTCTCACCAAAATGACTAGGAGGAGGAATCCCCAACAGAAGAAAAATACAGAGGATGGGCCTTCTGCAACAGAGCTAATGGCTATCAACATAGACAATATGTCAGAAAGAGAATTCAGGCTAACAATTATCCAGGCAATAGCTAGGTTGGAGAAAGCCATGGATGACCAAATGGAATTGATTAGGGCAGAATTGAAAGCGACCAGAGAGGAGGCTCATAATGTTAGGGCAGAGCTGAAGGCCACCAGGGATGAGGTACACAATGCTCTCAATGAGTTCCAATCTAATCTAAATTCTCTAAAAGCTAGGGTAACTGAGACAGAAGATAGAATTAGTGATCTGGAGGACAAACAGATAGAGAGAAAGGATCAGGAGGAAGCCTGGAACAAACAGCTTAGAAGCCACGAAAACAGAATCAGGGAAATAAATGATGCCATGAAACGTTCCAACGTCAGAATTATTGGAATCCCTGAAGGGGAGGAGAAAGAAAGAAGTCTAGAAGATATAGTGGAACAAGTTCTTCATGAAAATTTTCCCAATCTTGCGAATGGAACAAGTGTTCATATACTAGAGGCAGAACGGTCTCCCCCCAAGATTACAAATTCAAAAAAAACATCCAGGCACCTCATAGTAAAATTGAGGAATCATAATTGTAGATACAATCTCTTGAAAGCCGCTAGGACAAAGAAGCTCCTTACATACAGAGGAAAGCCCATCAGAATAACGTCAGACCTGTCCACAGAGACCTGGCAAGCCAGAAAGGGCTGGCAAGATATATTCAGGGCACTAAATGAGGAGAACATGCAGCCAAGAATACTTTATCCAGCAAGACTGACATTCAAAATGGATGGAGAGATAAAGAGTTTCCAAGACCGGCAAGGCTTAAAAGACTATGCAACCACCAAGCCGACACTGCAGGAAATATTAAGGGGGGTTCTATAAAAGAGGAAAAATCCTAAGAATAGCATTGAACAGAAATATAGAGACAATCGACAGAAAGAAAGACTTCAAAGATAACACAATGTCAATAAAAACGTATCTCTCAATAATCACTCTCAATGTGAATGGCCTAAATGCACCCATAAAATGACACAGGGTTGCAGATTGGATAAAACGACAGGACCCATCCATATGTTGTCTACAAGAGACCCATTTTGAACCTAAAGATACACCCAGACTGAAAGTGAAGGGATGGAGAAGCATCTTTCACGCCAATAGGCCTCAAAAGAAGGCCGGGGTAGCGATTCTCATATCAGATAAATTAGATTTTAAACTAAAGACGGTAGTCAGAGATACAGAAGGACACTACATCATTCTTAAAGGGACTATCCACCAAGATGATCTAACAATTGTAAATATCTATGCCCCCAATATGGGAGCAGCCAATTACATAAGAAAACTATTAATCAAGATAAAGAGTCATATTGATATGAATACATTAATAGTAGGAGATCTTAACACGCCTCTCTCAGAAATAGACAGATCATCGAAGCAGAAAATCAATAAAGAAATAAGAGCATTGAATGACACATTGGACCAGATGGACCTCATAGATATATACAGAACATTCCACCCTAAAACAACAGAATACTCATTCTTCTCAAGTGCACATGGAACCTTCTCCAGAAGAGACCACATACTGGGTCACAAATCAGGGCTCAACCGATACCAAAAGACTGAGATTATTCCCTGCATATTCTCAGATCACAATGCTTTGAAACTGGAGCTCAATCACAAGGAAAAGTTCAGAAGGAACTCAAATACCTGGAAGATAAAGACCACCTTGCTTAAGAATGCTTGGATCAACCAGGAGATCAAAGAAGAACTTAAACAATTTATGAAAACCAATGAGAACGAAGACACTTCACTCCAAAACCTATGGGATACAGCAAAGGCGGTCCTAAGGGGGAAATTCATAGCCATCCAAGCCTCCCTCAAAAAAATTGAAAAATCCAGAATACACCAGCTGTCTCTACACCTTAAAGAACTAGAGAATCAACAACAAATCAAACCAACTCCACACATAAGAAGGGAAATAATCAAGATTAGAGCAGAGATCAACGAGGTAGAAACCAGAGATACAGTAGAACGTATCAATGAAACTAGAAGCTGGTTTTTTGAAAGAATCAATAAGATCGATAAACCATTGGCCACACTAATCCAAAAGAAAAGAAAGAAAGCCCAAATTAATAAAATTATGAATGAAAAGGGAGAGATCACAACTAACACCAAGGAAGTAGAAACAATCATCAGAAGCTATTATCAACAGTTATATGCCAATAAGCTAAGCAACCTAGATGAAATGGATGCATTCCTGGAAAACTATAAACTCCCAAAATTGAACCAGGAAGAAATTGACAACCTGAATAGACCGATATCTAGTAACGAGATTGAAGCAGTGATCAAAAACCTCCCAAAAAACAAGAGCCCAGGACCTGACGGATTCCCTGGGGAATTCTATCAAACTTTCAGAAGAAATAATACCTATTCTCCTGAAGCTGTTTCAAAAAATTGAAGCAGAAGGAAAACTTCCAGACTCTTTTTATGAAGCCAGCATTACCCTGATCCCCAAACCAGGCAAAGACCCTACCAAAAAGGAGAATTTCAGACCGATATCACTGATGAATATGGATGCTAAGATTCTCAACAAGATCCTAGCAAACAGGATCCAACAGCACATTAAAAAGATTATCCACCATGACCAGGTGGGATTCATCCCTGGGTTACAAGGATGGTTCAACATTCACAAATCAATCAATGTGATAGAACAAATCAATAAGAGAAGAGAGAAGAACCACATGATCCTCTCCATTGATGCAGAAAAAACTTTTGACAAAATCCAGCATCCGTTCCTGATTAAAACGCTTCAAAGTATAGGGATAGAGGGAACATTCCTGAACTTCATCAAATCTATCTATGAAAAACCCACAAGAAATATCATCTTCAATGGGAAAAAGCTTGCAGCCTTCCCATTGAGATCAGGAACACGACAAGGATGCCCACTCTCACCACTCTTGTTCAACATAGTATTAGAAGTCCTAGCAACAGCAATCAGACAACAAAGAGAAATAAAAGGTATCCAAATTGGCAAGGAAGAAGTCAAACTCTCTCTCGTCGCAGATGACATGATTCTTTATATGGAAAACCCGAAAGACTCCACCCACAAACTACTAGAACTCATACAGCAATTCAGTAATGTAGCAGGATACAAAGTCAATGTCCAGAAATCAGTGGCTTTCTTATACACTAACAATGAAAATACAGAAAGGCAAATTAGAGAATCGATTCCATTTACTATAGCACCAAAAACCATAAGATACCTCGGAATAAACCTAACCAAAGAGGTTAAAGATCTGTACTCGAGGAACTACAGAACACTCCTAAAAGAAATTGAAGAAGACACAAAAAGATGGAAGACCATTCCATGCTCTTGGATCGGAAGAATAAACATCGTTAAAATGTCTATACTGCCCAGAGCAATCTATACTTTTAATGCCATTCCGATCAAAATTCCACCAGTATTTTTCAAAGAGCTGGAGCAAATAATACTAAAATTTGTATGGAATCAGAAGAGACCCCGAATTGCTAAGGAAATGTTGAAAAACAAAAATAAAACTGGTGGCATCACGTTACCTGATTTCAAGCTTTACTACAAAGCTGTGATCACCAAGACAGCATGGTACTGGCATAAAAACAGACACATGGACCAGTGGAACAGAGTAGAGAGCCCAGATATGGACCCTCAACTCTATGGTCAAATAATCTTTGACAAAACAGGAAAAAATATCCAGTGGAAAAAAGACAGTCTCTTCAATAAATGGTGCTGGGAAAACTGGACAGCTATATGTAGAAGAATGAAACTTGACCATTCTCTTACACCGTACACAAAGATAAACTCGAAATGGATAAAAGATCTCAACGTGAGACAGGAATCCATCAGAATCCTCGAGGAGAACATAGGGAGTAACCTCTTTGATATCAGCCACAGCAACTTCTTTCAAGATATGTCTCCAAAGGCAAAGGAAACAAAGGCAAAGATGAACTTTTGGGACTTCATCAAGATCAAAAGTTTCTGCATAGCAAAAGAAACAGTCATCAAAACAAAGAGGCAACCCACGGAATGGGAGAAGATATTTGCAAATGACAGTACAGACAAAAGGTTGATATCCAGGATCTATAAAGAACTCCTCAAACTCAACACACACAAAACAGATAATCATATTAAAAAATGGGCAGAAGATATGAACAGACACTTCTCCAAGGAAGACATACAAATGGCTACCAGACACATGAAAAAATGTTCATCATCACTAGCCATCAGGGAGATTCAAATCAAAACCACATTGAGATACCACCTTACACCAGTTAGAATGGCCAAAATTAGCAAGACAGGAAACAACGTGTGTTGGAGAGGATGTGGAGAAAGGGGAACCCTCTTACACTGTTGGTGGGAATGCAAACTGGTGCAGCCACTTTGGAGAACAGTGTGGAGATTCCTCAGGAAATTAAAAATAGATCTTCCCTATGACCCTGCAATTGCACTACTGGGTATTTACCCCAAAGATACAGATGTAGTGAAAAGAAGGGCCATCTGTACCCCAATGTTTATAGCAGCAATGGCCACGGTCGCCAAACTGTGGAAAGAACCAAGATGCCCTTCAACGGATGAATGGGTAAGGAAGATGTGGTCCATATACACTATGGAGTATTATGCCTCCATCAGAAAGGACGAATACCCAACTTTTGTAGCAACATGGACAGGACTGGAAGAGATTATGCTGAGTGAAATAAGTCAAACAGAGAAAGTCAAGTATCATATGGTTTCACTTATTGGTGGAGCATAACAAATAATATAGAGGACAAGGGTAGATGGAGAGGAGAAGGGAGTTGAGGGAAATTGGAAGGGGAGGTGAACCATGAGAGACTATGGACTCTGAAAAACAACCTGAGGGTTTTGAAGGGGCGGGGTGGGAGGTTGGGGGAACCAGGTGGTGGGTATTAGGGAGGGCACAGATTGCATGGAGCACTGGGTGTGGTGAAAAAACAATGAATACTGTTACGCTGAAAATAAATAAAAAATTTAATTAAAAAACATTAAAAAAAGGAATTTCATAATTTTTAAGGAATTTAAGAAGAAGATGTCATAATTCTAAGTCTATGCTCTAAATTAAACACATATAAATCAAGAATTAAGTGAAGAAAAAGAATAATAGGCTAATAATCATGTTGACATATTTTTTAGCAAACATCTAAAAACTAGTAGAAAAAGCAAACAAAATTTCTGTAAGGTTAGAAAGCCTAAACAATATAAATAATTGATTTAATGTAATTAATTGTTATAAAACTAGTGTAAACCATAAATGACAAATACATAGAATTTATTTTTTATTTTTTTTATTTAAAAAAAATTTTTTAAGTAGGCTCCACACCCAGGGTGGAGCCCAGTCCAGGGTTTAAACTCATGACCTTGAGCTCAAGACCTGAACTGAAATCAAGAGTTGGCTGCTTAACTGACTGAGCCACCCACCGAGGTGCCCCACAAAAACATAATATTAAGTTTATATTGAATATTTACCAAATCGACCAGATTCTTACCATAAAGTTTCAATAAATTTTAACAGTTGGGAATATTCATGGTAATTTCTCTAGCCACAGTGGATCTAAGCTAAATAAAAATCAATAAAAAATAATAAATATAAAAATATCAACTAAATGGAAATTAACGTATTTCTAATAATGTGAGGCAAAGAAGATATTAGCAAATATCTTAAATGAATGATATAATTAAGATACAGGTAAAAATGTGTGCGTCAGCTAATATATAGACTTAAAAGCATACAGTATAAAGGAAGAAAAAGTATATGTAAGTGATGAATCACTAAATTCTACCCCCAAAACTAATATTATTCTGTATGTTAACTAAATGGAATTTAAATAGAAACTTGAAAAAAGAAAAAAAAATGATTTGAATTTTTATATCAAAGCCTAGAGAAATCAGCAAGTAAAAATGAAATATATTAGAAGGAACAGGGATGCCTGGGTGGCTCAGCTGGTTAAGTGGCTGCCTTCAGTTCAGGTCATGATCCAGGGTCCTGGGATTGAGTCCTGTATCAGGCTCCCTGCTCAGCAGGGCGCCCACTTCTCCCTCTCACTGCTGCTCCCCCTGCTTGTGCTCTCTCTCTCGTTCTCTCTCTTTCTCTGGCAAATGCATACATAAAATCTTTTTTAAAAATTAGAAGGAACAACATAATATAAGAAATAAATAAAATGTTAAAGAAATAACAAAAAATCATCAAAACAAATAATGAATTATTTTAAAAAGTAAAAAAATAAGTCTTTGAAAGAGCATTTAACAGTAATAAGAGAAAAAAATCAGTATCAAAAATTAAAAATTAGGGGCACCTTGGTGGCTCAGTGGTTAAAGCCTCTGCCTTCGGCTCAGGTCATAATCTCAGGGTCCTGGGATCGAGCCCGGAGTCAGGCTCTCTGCTCAGCAGGGAGCTTGCTCCCCCCGCCACCCCCCACCTGCCTCCCTGCCTACTTGCCTACTCTCTCTGTTAAATAAATAAATAAAATCTTTAAAAAAAATTAAAGATTAAAGAATCACTAAAAATTGTATATAGATGGTCCTTGACTTACAAGGGCTTGACTTAAAATGTTTCAACTTTATGATATAGTAAAAGCAATATGCATTTAGTGGGAATCATATTTTGAATTTTGATCTTTTCCCAAGCTGCAGATATCAAATCCTCTGCAATGATTTTGGGCAGATGAAGTGAGCCATAGCTCCCAGTCAACCCCATGATCACGAGGATAAACAACTGATAGAACTGTTCTGTACCCATACAACCATGCTGCTTTTCACTTTCAGTACAGTATTCAGTAAATTACATGAGATATTCAACACCATATTACAAAATAGTTTTTGTGTTTTGCCCCACTGTAAGCTATTTTAGGTGTTCTGAGCATGTCAAAGTTAGGCCAGGCTAAGCTTATGATATTCAGTAGGTTAGGTTCATTAAATGCATTTCCAACTTAATGATATTTTCAACTTACAATGGGTTTATTGGCTGTAACTCCATTATAAGTTCAATAAAATATATACAGAAGTAAAGTTAACAAATAGATATTATGAACATTTTTATTTCATTATATTTGACAATTTGGAGAAAGTGAACCAGTTTCTTGATAAATACAACTTTACAAAGGTGAAATCAGAAAAAAATAGAAAATCTGAATTATCTCATGTCAACGGAGTAAATTAAATCATCATTGAAAACTTTTCCATAAAACAGATCAGATACTTTTACCAGTTATTTATCCCAAATATTTTAACAGAGGAATATAACTCTTTAACAAACTGCTCTAGAAAATTCAAAAGAGCGAAATTTCAAAGTCTTTTTAATAAGACCAACACAAACTTACTTCTAATACTTGGAAAAGATACATTAAGTAAGGAAAATTTGGAACAAATTTGAAAATAGATGAAAAATTCCCTAATAAAATATTAGCTAATCAAATATAGTGATAAAAATGAATGTTATTAACAAGTAAGGTTTATAATGATGTACTGTATGTTGACTAACATAACATAATAAAAAATGGGGTTTATTTTATGTAAACAAAGACAATTTATCATTAGAAAATCAAACAGTATAATTCACAATTGAAGAAAAAATCATATGATTATTTTAATAAATACAGATAAAGCATATGAAAACATTTCTCATAAAATTCAGCAAAAAAGAGACTATAACTGTCACTTTTGCTTCCAGTCTTTTTTTTAACCATTTAGTTTTTCTTCTAAACAGTAAAAACACTAATAAAACTAAGTATCTAGTAAAATAAAAAACTAATAAAACAAAAAACTAATAAAAATAAATTTCAGCAAAATTGAAATGAAGGGAAACATCTTTCTTTTACACGCTTGCACACACATAAATTCTTACATAATACTAAATAAAAATTCAGTGAATTCAATGGAGAAATATTCAGTGTAACCTCTAAGGCTAGAAACAAAACACAAATACCTTTTAGTACCAGCTCTGTTCAGCCAGTGTTATAAAACAGGGAGGAAAAAATAGAAAGAATATGAACTGGAATAGGAATAATAAAAGAAATTCCCAAATAAAAAAGTTATAAATATTGAAGACTTTTCAGAAAAGAAATATTTAAATTAGTAAGTTAACTTACAAGATCCTTCAATACAAGTTCTCTTTATAATAACCAATTTTAGGGGCACCTGGGTGGCTCAGTGGGTTAAAGCCTCTGCCTTCAGCTCAGGTCATGATCCCAGGGTCCTGGGATCGAGCCCCGCATCTGGCTCTCTGCTCGGCGGGGGGTGTGCTTCCTCCTCTCTCTGTCTGCCTCTCTGCCTACTTGTGATCTCTGTCCATCAAATAAAATCTTTAAAAAAAAACCAATTTTATTTTTAAGTGAATAAAAAGAATAAGTTGGAAAAATGTAAATATTATCATACAGTAGCAAAAAATTCAACAATTACCTGAAAACAAATTTAACAAAAAATGAACAAGACATCAATACTAAAAGTCAAAGAAATGAGAAAAATTCAAGGTTTAATAAACAAAGCAATAAACAACTATGAATTTAAAGACTAATTTTTATAATGATGGCAGTACCCTTTAAATTGATCTAGAGATTGCAGCCAATCTCAATTAAAATACTAACAGATTTGTTTGTTAATTTTTGTAGCAATTAACAAATTGACTTCAGGAATTTATACATAAATGCAAAGGGCAAAGTTCAGACAACACTCTGAAGCTAAGTGAAATTTATTAACTCTACAGTAACCATTATAAAACCCATTATAAACATACAGTAATAAAGGCAGTGTAATACTGGCACAAGAGCAGACAAACCTGCCAATGGAAGCATTTAGAATCATTGAAAATGATTCCATTCACTATGGTCATCTGTTTTATGACTAGGTGTTAGTGCAGTAAAGAAAGGATAATCTTTGCATAAATGGATGGATTGGACATTCATAGAGGAAAAAAGATATGTGCACTACTATTTTACACCATTCATAAAAACTAATCCCAGAATTGCTTATCAAAAAGTAACAGCGCAACTTTAGAAAATTACGTTACAGAATCTTCTTGGAGTGGACATTTTTTTTTTCTTGTGAAAGTAGGTTCTAATAGAAATAACCATATAGGCAGAAAATAATTTGTACTGTTTTAAGATAAAAAAATTTCAGATCAGGGGTGCCTTGGTGGCTCACTGGGTTAAAGCCTCTACCTTCAGCTCAGTTCATGATCTCAGGGTCCTGGGATCAAGCCCTGTGTTGGGCTCTGCTCAGTGAGGAGCCTGCTTCCCTCTCAATCTCCGCCTGCCTCTCTGCCTACTTGTGATCTCTGTTAAATAAATAAATAAGCTCTTAAAAGAAAAAAAAATTCAGATCATCAAATGGCATCATTAAATGAATGATAATCAAGCTGCAGAATTGAATAAGAGATTTGTAATGTATATACTGAACAAAGGATTTATATTCAAATCCAGAAAAAAAACTTCTATAAATTAAAAAGAAAATGACACTATGGAGTATTATGCCTCCATCAGAAAGGACGAATACCCAACTTTTGTAGCAACATGGACAGGACTGGAAGAGATTATGCTGAGTGAAATAAGTCAAACAGAGAGAGTCAAGTATCATACGGTTTCACTTATTTGTGGAGCATAACAAATAATATAGAGGACAAGGGTAGATGGAGAGGAGAAGGGAGTTGAGGGAAATTGGAAGGGGAAGTGAACCATGAGAGACTATGGACTCTGAAAAACAACCTGAGGATTTTGAAGGGGCGAGGGGTGGGAGGTTGGGGGAGCCAGGTGGTGGGTATTACGGAGGGCACAGATTGCATGGAGCACTGGGTGTGGTGAAAAAACAATGAATACTGTTACGCTGAAAATAAATAAAAAATTTAATTTAAAAAAAAAGAAAGAAAATGACAGACATCTAAAAGAAAAATGTGCAAAAACATGAATTGGCACTTCGCAAAATGGGGATATGAATGTGTAATAAAAATAGAAAAAGTTACTTAAGCATATTAGCCTTTGGAATATGCAATTTAAAGCTCAACTGAATATCATTACACACTTACTAAAATGGTTAAATTGAAAAATTTAAAAATGCTACCAAATGTCAATAAGGCTATGGAACAATTGCAGCTCTCCTAAATTAAATGTAGAAGTATAAATTGGTACAGATATTTTGGGAAATTGTTTCCTAGTATCTACTAATGTTGAATATATGATCCACTCTTACATATATACACAAAAGGTATGTCTGCATATGGTCTTAAATGAATGTACATGCGTACATAACACACACACACACACACACACACACACACACATAGATGCTCTCAGAATTATTTGTAATAGTCAAAACTGGAAATACTCTAATGCCTATCCAGAACAGACTGAATGAAAAATTGTGGCATATTCATACAATTAAATAATACACATCACAAGAATAAATGAATTTCAACTATACAGAACAAAATGGAGATCTTAGAAGGATAATATTGAGCGAAAGTAGCCAAATAGGTCACACTGTATGGTTCCATTTGTAAAAAATTTACATAAGGGAAAACTAATATACAAACTTAATTATTATGATAGTATTGCCCTTGGGGTGAGCAGTTGTTACTAAGAGAAACACAGAGACCTCTGATGTCTTATTATATAATGTTTCTTTATATATTGGTGCTGTCTACATGAATGGGTTCCCTATGACCCAAATACTTTAGCCCTACCATAATGATTTCTGCATTTTTTGGCATATAAGCTTAAGTTAAATTTACTAAATAAAGCAAACAAACAAAAGCCTTATAGAATGCAGCTGACACCATCCTTAGACTATATTAGAAATTAATATAGCTATATATGCATATTTTAGAAAAGACTAAAAGTCAATGATCTAAGGAACCATCTAAAAAGTGAGAAAAACATAGTTTGCTTAGTTTTGAATTATTTACAACCAGAATTTTGTCATGTTTGGGATTAAGTAGGAAATAATGAAAACAAGAATGGAAAATAATTAAATAAACAGAACAGAGAAGATGTATAATATAATTTATTTCAGAATTTTGTTTTAAAAATGTGCCTTTTATAAAAGGTAATATGTGCTTATTTTGAAATAATTTTCAGATCCACTCTAATCAATTTAATAAAGACCTCTTCTACCTGAATTCTCTCAGTTGCACTTAGAGAAAGGACTGTTAAGCATTCCTTTTTTTTTTTTTAAGATTTTATTTATTTGACAGACAGAGATCACAAGTAGGCAGAGAGGCAGGCAGAGAGAGGAGGAAGCAGGCTCCCCGCTGAGTGGAGAGTCCGATGTGGGGCTCGATCCCAGGACCCTGGGATCATGACCCAAGCTGAAGGCAGAGGCCTTAACCCACTGAGCCACCCAGGTGCCTCTCCTTGTGTTTTCTTGTAGATAAGTGTATGTACAGGTGAATATATGATACAATATATGACATGATTATTTTCAAGAATGGGATTATACTTATGCAATTTATTTTCTTATTTTTTGTAGCTAATATACATCCCTTGTCTGCATAAATGATCTATTTATGTCTATATCTATATGAAAATGTACTAATACATAAAATGATAAATCACCTTTAAAAATCCTTATTTAACTATATCATGGGTACACAAAAATCCACCCATCATAAATGTACAAATGAATGCTGTCACAAAATAACCAAAACTTTGGAGTTAATTCCAGTTCAAAAAACTTAAAACAGAAGCCATGACAAGGATATATAAAATTCATTTTTCTTTGTTTTTGTTTTTATCTTGTAAAGAGAAGAAGAATAAGTTTTCAGGAAAACATAATGTATTTGCTCAATCTGTTTTATTTACTTATCTTTAAGTTTCCTCTAGCATTTTCTCAGGGAGCCAATATTGTCTTTCTTCTCTTCCCAATAGTCTAGACATTCCGGCAGAAAATTCCAGCTCAGCTCCACATTAGGAGAGCTGAACTGTTACTGATGCTGGAAGTATTAGAATTCAAAATCCTCTGAAATATAAGGTTCAAATCTTGTCACCCTGGACTTGAATTGCTTATTATTTCAAGAGGAATTGAAAGCACCTTGAAGCAGTTGGTGAGAAGGTCGTTGATTTCAGGGTAACCTTTGAATGATTAAAAATTTCTCACCTTCCAGAGAAGGGGAGCAGTCGAGGAAGGAGCCACGTGATTCAAGGATTAAATCAGCATAGATTGAGTCAGCTAGAGTTGAATGTTGGGCTCATCTTTTTGGGCAGCGTCAGGATAGTCTTCTGATCACAAAGAGCCTTGCGTTTCAAAAACTAGAAGAGAGAAGTAATTGGCCTTGGGGACTCTCTCAGTTCATCTTTGTTAGGAGATCCAGCCCTCTCATCCCTCCATTGGAATTTCTCATTCCCTTTTTAGTTTCCCTGGTCTCTGTTGCCACGGTAACAATTCAGAGCCCCTACTGTCTCGTTCATCACTGAAAAGGCAACATTTCAACATTTTCTAACACAAATTGGCAAGATATGTAGCTGTTGGCAGTACTGTCTCAGTGGGACTCCTGGTAATCTAGAAGGAAATGTGTGGTAAGGCAATTAGAAAACACCAGTAGATAACTGAACATTCCATGTATGAGAAAACGCCTTGGGGAGGTTTGCTACAGTACTTCTCGTGTTTGGAATGTACTGCAGTTTAGTAGCAGTATTCAATTCACGGAGTCTTTTGATGTGCATACAGACATCACACTGACTGCTCATTGCACACAGACAAATTGACATGATCTCTCACCTCAAGGTACTTGTACTCTACTGGTACAAATAACATATATCCAGTCACAGGACTTAGTGCAAGAACACAGAGAGGGGAAAATCTGTTCTGAGTGAACATTTCTAGGAAGGCTTCAAATGGGCAACCTCTCTTGACCCTCTCATAGTAAGGTTATGGGGAGGGTACTGGAGACAGAAAACTACAAGAGTAAAATAGAAGCATGGGCATCCTTGGGCCAGATTTGCTAAAGAAAGACAGAAAGTCCTCTATGAATTTAAGAGTACATGTAAATAAAGTGGCAGAAGATGAAACTGGAAAGTAAATATTCACTTACATATATTTTACACCTATCTTTCAAATGACTCTGACAAAAGCTAATGTTTTTCCTAATAAATAACCACAGGACTGACAAAAAAGAAATACATTTTCCTTTATTCAAGTTGAAAAAAATCCAAATACTATTAATACTACTATTACTACTAATGATAATATTAATATAGCATCAGCTTGATGCTTTAATAAAATATAACATTAGTACAACCATTTAAAATGACCAGTTTGGGAAAGATAAAATCTTGATGTCAAAGTTTTACATCAATTTAATACATGATACATAATACATAAGCATTTCATATGCTTAGGCATCGATTAATTCACTAATTTATAATTTTGCAGAGATTTTTTAACATTCAAAGACACTTACAAAATTAATTTTTCCTCTAAGTAAGTGGGTCCTGGAACCACATACGTATACATTTACACATGCATTAGTTGTGTGAGGAAGTGGTTCTCAAACAGCACTGGGATATTTAATGTGTATTGTTCTTGAACATGAAGGGAGATATCTTTGGAGAGTAAGAATATCAGTTCACACTCATCCAGGTCGCACATTGTTCGAATGATGGAAACAGTGGTCTAGAAGACCTTGTGAGTCTGATGGTTTCTAACTCAATAAAATTAGAAGTTCTACAAAGCATGGTTTTTCTTTACTTTTCTAAGGACGTGTTTCTTGCCATATTAATAGGGCTCTAAATTAAGCTGAATCATGCTGTTGGTTTTGGTTTTGTTTGGGTTAGACCTAATATGTACAACTAATCGCTTTCCACTTTGAAGCCCAAGATAACTCGTATTACTGATTGGTGCCTAGAATGAAAGTAGAAAATAACATTTCACTCATGAAAAATGATTTTTTTCCCTTATTTAGAAGAAAATTATTTCCCTTAGACTGATTTCCTGGTAGAATTTCAGAAATTTTGAGTTATTTAAAATACCAGAGTTTTGTCATGTTTGGAATTAAGTATGTGTACTCTTCACATTGCAAACTGTTTTACAATAAAAATGAAATTTTCCAGAGAAGAGGTGTATGTAGGTTCAAGGGATCTTTGGAATATTCACATTAATACTCAGTAATTATAGTTACTTTTCTTCTATTCCATTTGTTTTTATAGATGAATAGAACTACAACAAATGACAGACCTAGTGAAGGACTATTTGAAAACTATGTAACTTTAGCTATATAAGTAAGAAACTCCCCTGAATTGTTTTCGTTACTAATGTATAAAGGCATTCCTAAAGGCAAACTACAGATAAGATTTTCACCTTGAGACCAGAGATCCAGCAGAGCCTGGCAACATGGTTCTATAATGGGGGTGGTAGTAGGTGTAATATACTACATTCCCAACAGGGGATCATTTGCAGAATGTCACTCTCAGAAGTGCCTCTTAACTTTCAGATCCTTATGCCTCCCAGGGAAACATCTGGACAGATTTCTAAACCTCAGCATAGCAATGATTGTCTATGCAGTTAGTGGTAGCTGTGTACTAGCATATCTCTTAAGTGTTCATAGTATAATTTGTTAGTAGAAAATATTACTGTAATAGGAAAGATAGTGTACGTCTTTAACGTCAGAAGGATTTGAGTGGTGTTCTAGGATTTGAGTGGTGTAATCCTCCTCCCTTGAGTAACTACGAATGTGATAGAATATTAGTCCTTTGATTATGTTACATTATATGGCACATGTGAAGTGATATGGCCATACTGATACTTTATTTCCTCATTAATAATAGAAATACAAAGAAATACTGTGTGAAATGTTACTTGCATGGTGTCCATGACAAATAGTACTGAATAATAGCTGTCATCGTTAGTATTAACATTAAAAATTCTATCATTCCATGACTCTTTGTTAAACCTTTGCATGTAAATATTACCAAGCTACCCTCTGTAAGAAGGCTTTCTTGATATCTGAGACATGTATAATTTTGAGAGCTTTTTTATGTGTTCTCAATGCAATATTTGTCATATTCCAGTTTATATTCTGGTACTAATTCCGGTATCTCCCTTCTTCATTGTACTCCATTGTCTACCAAATTTAGCAGTTAATCAAATACTACTGATTCCACCCCTGAAAACAATATATATATGTTTGTAAATTTGATCACCTTTTTTCCTCTCATGTCTTATCTGGGTTACGATAATGGTGTAAGGACTAGAAAGAACTAATCTTCCTGTTACTAGTTGAATTTATAAAGTGAAGCATAGAAAATTAATATGTAAAACAGAAAACAAAAAAACAGGGCTTTCCACTTGAAGTGCCAATGGAGGATCACATCACTGAATGCCCAGCTCCTCCTTGCTCTCTACCATGACACTTGAGAAGTCTCTAAGTTATATCTGAGGATCTGTGGAGCCTGTTTTGAAAACCCCAAGTTTAGAGTGTAAAGACTAAATAAACCCCTGACATCCCAGTAAATTTTGAAGTTACCTGGGGCTACTGAGGTTGAGACATAAAAAATTTCAAACATTACATCATAAGATACAATCTTATGACACATCATTAAGATACATCACTATGATACATATTTTAAAATACATCATTAGCCAGATGTGAAGATGGATAGTAACATAATAAGTTCTGTACAATCAGAGATCTGAGTTCTCTTTGAACATTTCATAACAAAAAGATATTGACATTTTGTACTTGCAACTTACCCAGATATTTGAAGAAAATTTTCAGTAGATCACAAATAAAATCGATACATAAAAGCCTTAAAACTCTGGAAAATACAGTTTTCATGTGTAACTATTTTTTTCCTTCCTAGAAATTCTCTTACACTCAAAAGCCAAGAAAGACCGAAATTTAGAAACCCCAGAGCATATATTGTTTCTCAAAATCATCAGAACTTAATGATGAACTTCAGATTCTAAACACGTAAGTGGCAGTTTTGCTTTTTCTTTTGGTAAAAATGTGGATTGAACAGAGGAAAAATGAAAATGGATATGTAATATATCCATAAATAGTAATACTTAATTTAAGTAATACATTTCTAGTATGTGCCAAACATTATGCCTGGTGGCAGAGATTCAATGAAGACTAACATAGATGTGGCTTCCACCCACTCAACATTTATTAAAAAGCCAAAATACTCTTCTGTGCATACTTGCTTCAAACTATCAGTTGGCTCTTACTGTTGGTGTTTGTTTTTACTTTTCCTGCTTGATTTGATGTACACTGTGTTCACTGGGCTCCAGGTATAAACTGCATTGCTTTAGTGCACAATATCAATACTGTTTTTTATTCCAGAGTGTTTATGCCCAAATATTGAGTCTTCGTTGAGCTACAGAGATATGCGATAAAATTATCTCCACAGTATTAAGATATATTTTTAGTATGGTTTTTAAAATAAGCTAGAATATTGTCTGAGTTTAGAGTCAAATATTATATTGGGTATATTTTAATTTACTTTTTATTTAATTTTGAAAATATTTATTTTATCTCAGCCTCCTTTTTTTTTAAATTTGTATTTCTTACTACCGGTATCATATGCAAATTTATTATAGAGAAGATTCTGGAATCAATCTATCCTCTCAAATACAGTACTTTTTCATGTGACTTAGTAACCTTGAAACTGCAGTAGCTGTATTCCAACCTCATTTCCATATTGTGATGATTAGGTTGTTATTTAATTTATAGTATCAGGTTCCATCCTATACACTATTTTCAGGAACAGGAGACTTATTCCTTGTTTTCATGCTGCTCTCCAGATAGCCTCCAAGTAACAGGATTTTTTAAAATAAGTTTTATTATAAAGAAAACTCCATGAGGACAGAGATTTTGTTTCAATTATTTTGATAGACAATGCCAACAAGTGTTTCTCAAATGTGTGTGCACACTGAAATGTATTTGGTCAATGGAGGTTGCATGAATTCCTTCTAGAGTAGGTTCTACCATTCTCTTCTTAGTCTTCCCAGTTTGGGAATTTTTATTTATTTATTTATTTATTTATTTACTTATTATCTTTTTAAGATTTTATTGATTTGACAGAGATCACAAGTAGGCAGAGAGGCAGGCAGAGAGAGAGAGAGAAACAGGCTCCCCACTGAGCAGAGAGCCCGATGCGGGGCCTGGGATCGTGACCTGAGCTGAAGGCAGAGGCTTTAACCCACTGAGCCACCCAGGTGCCCCCCAGTTTTGGAATTTTTAAAGCAATCTATTGACAGACCTTCCTGATGCCATCTATTCTGAAAGGGAAGGACTATGAACTCGATCGATTTTATAAATACTTACTATATTAAAGTTCTTGACATGAACTTCCCTGGAAAAAAATCTTCCCATAAGCAAGAATACCATCTTGTCAACCTGTTAATTTAACTCTATATTTTCACCTCATGCTTTCCTGTTTACACATCTTTCCATTCATGACAACTACATGGCCTTTTGAGAATTTATTTCAGTAAAACAGGTGATTTTATTTTCTATGTTCCAGTCTCTCTTACTAATGCTAATAAAGGCTTTTGCTTCCTGTGCCTCTGTTTTCAGCTTCCTAAATGATGTGAGTATAACTGTCTACCTTGCTTTATCAATACCCTTTGGTTACTGTGGCCTGGAGCATCAGGTTAGATGCCCTGATAGATACATGGACCCGTTAGGCCCATGAAGGAGAAGCTGTATCTTATGTTTCCATCTTTGCAACATGGATTAGAAATCAGGGCTTTGGGGTATTTCTTCTAATTTCCTTTCCATAAAGCAGAGTTTATCTTTTCTTGCCATCTTTTGATGTATACTTAAATATCTTACAGTTTTGTAAATTGTACTTTGGTAAAGCTAGAAAATATTCTACCACTAGACTGTTGGCCCTCAACCAATGGTGAAATACATATCCAGTGAATTTGGTAGGTTTACAGTTTGGGCTAATATAAATTCTATTGCTATTATCAATTGTGTATATGTCATGTGGTATACATATGTGGACACGTAGAGGTGGAAGTACTGGGTGCTAGAGCAGACATAACTCTGACTTTGGTAGCTGTTACTACTGGCTGTATCAATTTAAACTCCCACTAGCCATGTGAGTGTTCCTGTTGCTGAACATTTTGCAAACACTTGGTGTTATTGGTTTTTTTTTTTTGGTTCTATTAATTTTAGCCATTCTTTAGGAATTGAGGTAGTATCTCACTGGAACCTTAAATAGTATTTCCTTGATAGCTAAATACACTGAACATCTTTTTATATAAAATGTTTTCTTATTCAGATGTTTTTATCAATTTGAACGTTTATGCTTTTATTTTTCTCGGTATTTTATTACAAATTTTTCAAATATAGATTGTTTTATTTTCATGATGATTTTCATGATTTTCATGGTGAAAAGAAGTATAAATATCTACCCCCTAGATACAACCATCAATATTTTACTATAATTGCTTTATCACGTTATCTCGCTATTCATTTAACCTCTATCCAGTCATTAATCCATTCTATTTTGGTGTATTTCAAAGTACACTAGAGTAAATTTCAAAGTAAATTAAAGAGATCAGTATCATTTTCACTTTTGAAGGTTATTTTTGAAGATTGTACAATTTTATATTAGAAGTTTACTCTTTTACCATTTGAAAAATGCTTTCTGTTTTCCATCATTTCTTTTGATCATTCACTTATCAATCTTATGTTGCTCTTTGAAGGTAATGTGTCTTTTTTTTTTAAGATTTTATTTATTTATTTGACAGAGATCACAAGTAGGCAGAGAGGCAGGCAGAGAGAGAGGAAAGCAGGCTTCCCGCTGAGCAAAGAGCCCGATGTGGGGCTCGATCCCAGGACCCCGGGATCATGACCTGAACCGAAGGCAGAGGCTTTAACCCACTGAGCCACCCAGGCACCCCATGTGTCTTTTTTTTTAGCTGCACTGAAAATTTTATCTTTGGGGTTTTATCTTTAACAGATTTATTATAGTGGATCTGAGTACTGATTTATTTTAATTTATATCACTTGAGTTTGTTGTAGCTTTATAAGTACCTAGCTTAATGTATTACAGATGTTTTGGAAAATTACTGTTCTATATCTCTTCAACTCTTGCTTCTTCTTCATTTTTTCCTTCCTCTATGGCACTATAACTACACTTGGTCAGGCCTTTTTGCCCAAAAGATCATAGACCTTTTATGAATTTTTCCCATTTCCCATTTCATATATTGACCTGGATATGTTCTTCTGACCCTCTCCTCTGCTGTGTCTAGTTTATGTGTAAACTCACCCATTTTAAGTCTTTTATTTTAACTATTATGTTCAGGTTTTTTTGAAAAACTTAATTTAGAAAATAACTGCTCTTCTTTGGAAATATCCTCAACTGTCATCTGTTTTCTTGAAACAGGTAACCATAGATTTTTTTTTTTTTTTGAAAACTGCAATACCTAGCTCATCTGGTTATGTATTGTTTTTGTTTTTCTCTCTTGTTGTGATGTGTGGAAGATGTTATTAAAGATTGTGGAGGTCTGTTTGGTAATACACTCTTTCAGCGGAGGTCTGTCCTATTCTCTGGTAAGTTGCATAAGTGAAGTCAAGTCACTTTACTCCAATTAAAAAAACAGAAACAAAAATAATCTGTAGTTGGCCACAGTTATTATAAGGTCAGTGATCATCTCCTTTTGCCCTCTCCAGCTGGGAACTCATTTTACTTAGTAGGGATTCTCATTCTTGGTGAACCATCCATCTCTCCTCCCTCTGCAATATTAAAATTCAATCTGTTTTTTAGCAGCCTTTTGCTGAATATCTTGGCCTCTTCCTGATGCCGCTTAAGACTTCAGCAAATGCTTCAAATGGAAGAAAATACAGTGTTCAGCTTATTTACTTGCACTTCTCTTGGGCATCTTGGTCCTTCATATCTGCTCTCTTGATAGTTTCTCACTCTAATTTTTCTTTTGCCAGTCTGAGATAGCCCAAAGCTATGCTAGCTTCTCTGGTTCTTAGCTGAAATTCTTCCACTGAAATTTTATCATTCCTCCTCTTCCTAAGTTTGGGTCAAATTCTGAGCTTTCAAAATGTCATTTTCACCACCCACCCCCCCACCAGGTGCCTTTTCTCTGTGATCTTCTATCCTCAAATTCTCATTGTCTCCAAAGCCCCTGTTGCCTCAAAACATGGTGTTTTTGTTTTGTTTTCTTTTGTATTCAGCTTTTTCTTCTCAGAAATATTGTCTTTCTGCAAGTATATCGATCATAATTAGAAATGGAAGACCCAAGGATTTAATTTATGTAAAAAATATTGATTCAAGAATGAGTGGAGTTTTTCTTGATTTCAGGGCTGAATCTTGATCTATATTAGAATGGACTGAACAACATGGTATCTGTGTTAGATAGGTCCTTCTCTTACTGGATCCCAAAACTCTTGTACCTAGCCAGGTACAGATGTTGAATGAGATATTTTCCTTCCATTTTCAACAACTGGAAATGTTTAGGAGTTAGAAAAGAGGAGAAGTGTTGTACCATCGTAAAGGAAAAAACTATATGGCCTTGGAACTAAGAGGTCTCAGTAGAAGACAACTTCACTTTAACTACTTTTTGTTTGTTTGTTTGCTTGTTTGTTTGTTTCAGCTTAGATAGTCCTGGGAACCAACATCCTCCACAATGGCATCAGGGTTGTCCTGCAGGGTATCAGCAACCATGGTAGCGACATAACTCAGAATTCAAGTGGCTTTTGGACAGAAGGCATCCAAGAGGATGCTGAGAACAAATGTATGATAAGAATGTTGATCAGTACCTAAGAGATACAATCTGGGATGCCAGCAGGTTAGTGGGAAATGAAGTAGCATGGGAGGTAGAAAGGTTTAGTGAAATTTGGTGAGATGAAGAGGTATTCTATTTATGTATTTTTAATTTTAATCTTTAAAATTCTGACTCAAAGTCTATCTCATTTATATATTATAGTACAAAAAACCTTGATGATCTCTGACCACACACATTCTTTTCTTTTTCCCTTTACCTACCTTAAAATTAAGCTTATCATTCTTATAGGTTGTAATTTTTATCTATATGATTAAAGAGAAACATAAATGGTGATACAGTGTGCATTATTTATTTATTTATTTATTTATTTATTTTTTTTGAGAGAGAGAGAGAGCAGGGGGTAGGGACGGAGAGAGAGAGAAAATCTCAAGTAGACTCCCCACTGGGTGCAGGGCCAGACCCCGGGCAGGGAGAGGAGTTGCTGGTGGGGCTCAATCCCAGGACCTGAACTGAAATCAAGAGTGGATGCTTAACTGACTGAGGAGCCCAGGACCCCTAAGATGTGCATTATTATCCTATTGTTGCTGTAGCAAATTGCCACAAACTTAATGGCTTGAAACAAAGCAATTTTATTATCTTGTGGGGTTATATGTCAGAGTATCACTGGCCTAAAGTGAAAGTATCAGTGGAACTCTGGATGCTCTAAATGGAAATCTTTCCTTGTCTTTTCCACCTTTGAGAGGCCAACTTCGTTTCTTGGCTCGTGACCCTGTGTTTCACTCTGTCCTCTGTTTCCATTGTCCTAAGTCTTTCTCTGATTCTGTCTTTCATGACCTCCCCCTTATAAGGACATTTATGATTACACTGAGTTCACTCAGACATTAAGAATGATCTCATTTCAAGATCCTTAATTACATCTGCAAAATTCCTTTTTCTATTTTCAGTAACACATTCACACTTTCAGGAGATTAGGGCATGGACGTACTTGAAGGCCATTGATCTACCTACCACATCAAGTATAGAATTTCTTTTATATCCCCTCTAAATCAATTAATAAACCATTCTAAAAAGAATAAGGTGGGCAGAATATATATGTTTGCTCATTGAAATAATCCTTAATGTCTTAATGGGTACTTGGAAACTACTTGGAAAATATTCACCGATGGTTGGCAAATCTTAAGCACCAAAATCCCTGAATAAAATGAGTAGGGATCGATGGTCTATTTAATATAGGAATATTTTGATCATATTTGACATACTGAGAAATGATATCTCTAGAAGGGTCTGTAAAAAATGAACATAAAATATATTCAAAAAATGAAGATTTCCAATTGGGCATAATAAGATTTTATTCTTTGTCTCTATAGATCTATCCTCTGAGCTAAATTGTTCTGAGCTCTAGTCTTGGGAACTACATAGTTTGTACATCTACATAGATGTACATAGTTTGGATGATCCTTATTATATTTCCTGCATGATTCTTTCCAGTGAATTGTTCACTTAGAAATATTGTGAAAGTTCATTACTGTGCAATTGTATGTACATTGGGGCCACACACATTGGATCCAATCCTATGTTTAAATATATTTTATACTTTTTAAATTCAATTACCTTTCCCACTCATCAGCTGGCTTCTTGAAAGAAGTTGTTCACAGCAAAAGCCTAGTACTATTCTTGAAGAAGAGAACGTATTTTACTCATCTAGTTACCTCATAACACTGGGACCATTAATTTTACACCACATTTTCATGGATTGTTTTTTGTTTAATGAATTAGACTATTAACTTTGGAACTGTGAACTTTGCAAATAGCAGGTGGCTATATAGAAACTTCTGATTTTCCTTAACATTTATACAATTTGATATTCTGCATTCCCCAGTGCTAAAAAATATAATTATAAGGAAAATCGTGATTATGTGTTAAAACATAACATTACCGATTGGAATGAAAATACTTATTTAAATGTGAAAAATTGTCCATAACATCAGATTTTAATGTCATTGAAGCAGGTCAAAACTTTTTTCAGGGATGCCTGGGTGGCTCAGTCAGTTAAGCATCTGCCTTTGGCTCAGGTTATGATCCCAGGATCCTGGAATCCAGGCCTGCATTGGGCTCATTGCTCAGCAGGGAGCCTGCTTCTCTCTCTCCTTCTGCCTGCTGCTCTCCCTACTTATTTGCTCTCTCTCTCTCTCTCTCTCTCTGTGTTAAATAAATAAATAAAATTTAAAAAAAAAAAAGTTTTTTCAGACCAAAACCTCAACTGTCTGGGTGATTAGCCAGTAAGAAGATAATAGCTGTGTTACTTTTAATGCCAAAACACTCAGTTGAATGTTTTTTTCATTTTGCTCTAAAATACCTATATAGTCACATTTCAGAGTGATAGGTCAATTTATGGGGCAAATAAAATTGTTTTGTGGAGTAAAAACAAAGACAGTAATAAAGTAACAACTACTATGTTGAGGGACAATTAATCCTCCAGGCAGCGAATTACGTGTTTTCCCTACATTATTTCCTTAAACCCTCACAATTAATCCAACATATCAGGTAATAAAATCTCCATTCCACAGATGAGAATGCTGATGTAAGTAAGATTAAGTAATGTGCCCAAGATGATACTGTTGTTGTTGTCATTTCAATAATCTGACGTTCAAGTTAAATGTTGACAGACATGGCCTTACCATTCCCCTCAGCTTGATTAAACTTTGGGCAGTCGTCTTCTTGACTCTAGGTCTCGAATTTCCCTTTTCTTAAAACATTGACTTTAGGGAAACCTTTCATTATAAATTACTTCTTTGCCCCTTTGATATATAAATCTTTTAAAGTCTTTTGTCATTTTACAAGCCAGGGCTGTTTTCCTCTAGGCCCTGGAAGTTATCTCACTGAAATGTAATTATCCAGAATGACAGTGCCCCTGTCCCCCAGTCTCTGTGAGAGGGTAGGAGCCTAACTTGGGTGGGTGCCTTGCTCCAATTTGTAAAACTACTGCCCATCATGAAGATGCAAGAAAGTTTAATTTTCCTCTGGTTAAGGCTAATTAGCAAACACAAGTGGCCTGCAGTGCCTCTGACACTAATTCTTAGAAATCCTTCTACTCTACTGATTCAGTGAAGATGAGTTCAGAGTGTGTCTAGTCTCCCTCCCCCACTGCAATACCCTTGAGTAGAGGCGCCCTTCCCCATTCACATTTGTCTAGTGCAATTGTTGTCTCAGTTTCTGAATCACTTAGCCCCTACTTTCTCACCAGTATAATCTTGCTTCCTGGAAAAGAAAATATATGTGTGTATATCTCATTGTTTTAAAGGTAAACATCAAAAATGTTTAAACTGAGTTATGGAGTTCTGTTTTCCTCTTTTTTTTTTTTTCCCAAAGCCATATATCTGCATACACAATATTGTACATATGTATACCTGTATGTATGTTATCTGATCCCCAAACACACTGTAAAATTCTATTGATTTTCATGAGTGACAACTTTGCTTCCATTCACAACTTACCGCCTTGCTTTTTGTGGGTCTGTGCATCGACAGACACAAATGGAATAACTATAAGGAAATAGGCTTGGCGTCCACACTAAAAATAGAACAGCAGGGATTATATATATATATATATATATATATATATATATTCACATATATATATTCACATGATGTGACAAGCAATTTCTAAGCACTTGGTAGGTACTTATTCATTTACTTTTCCAAACAAAACTAAACCTAACCCACAATGTGAACATTAAGCATATTGTGCTTCATGGATGAGAAAACTGAAACACAGTGAGGTTTCTAAACCATTTCAAAGGTAAAGATACCAAGACACCGTGAGTTTAGTAAATTCCTCAAGATCAGAAATTTGATCAAATCAGGATTTGAAATCCTGGTCAGTTTACCTATAGAATCTGAGGACTTAATCTTTCTGTCACACTGCCTCTCTTTGCTCCATATACCAAGCACCATGCAGAAACCACAAAACTTACCAAAAAGTCATCTGATTCTTGAATTCGTATGATCATGCAACTCTGATTGTCCATGATTATCTTAGAAGCCCAAATAACTCAAGGTAAATTGCAGACTGCTCTGAAAAATAGATTCTGAACTGAATTTCATATGCAGAGGTAATTAAACCTCTAGTCATAAGGCAAGAACATGGTGAGCAGGGCGATGAAGAACAAGGATCTAAAAGATTTAACCACTGCTAGATTTCCATTATGGAGCAGAGGCTGAGCACAGAGCTGTTGCTAAGACTAAACTATTTCAGGGAATTATTCCAAAATTGGTTGTTGTAGTATTCTAGCCCAGCAACTACAAGGAATACAACTCAAATAGCATAAAAACACTCCTGAATTAGGATTATCTCAGTGGTTTACATTTGTAAGACTATAGGTAATTGACACACCAGAATTGACACTGTGAATAATTTTCAAAAGCGTAGTCAGAAATATAATTTCTCTCATCACATTATGGTTAAGTAAACTGAATGAGGAAAGACAAGGTGCCCCACTTGATCTAAGTGCTGTGTAACTATAGGATGCAGAAGACAGGGTTCACATGAGTCACTTCAGGAAGTGGGAACACTTAGGGGCTTCAGCTGGCAATAAATGCAGTATCTGTCAATGGTATGGCGTGCCAATCTTGCCCAGTTGATGAAGTTTTAGAATATAAGTGAGGTTCAGTGGGTGTGGGGTCCGGAGCCAACGACCAAGAAAGAATTCTTGAGACATCTTTGGTGCAAAATGGTGGTTTATTTAAGCACGGGGACAGGATGCGTAGGCAGATAGAGCTGCTTCCCTGGGGTTTTGGTGGGCAGCTGATTATAGACTATGGGGTTGGGAGAGCTAAGGAGAAAGGAAGGTTTCAGTAGAACTTTCATATGCTAAAGAGGACCTACAAGATACCAGAGGACTTGCCACTGTCAGGTTAAGATTGTTTTTCCCTTCTAGCAAGGTATTGACATTAACGTGGTTGGGCATTTCCTGGAAGAATGTCACACGGGTCCCACCCAGGAGTAGGGGGTAGGGGGAAGTCACAGGGTGTCAGCTTTTGCTTTGTCCTCAGCTTGCCTTCTGTTCCCTCATCACAGTCACCTAAATAATGATGCCAGCATACGTGATGGGAGTGTTACATAAAAGTAGGTACAACTTGGGGCCCAGTATGGGGGTGGTGGTCCCTGACGGGCTCAGTCATTAGCGCATGTAACTCTTGATCTCACGGTTGTGAGTTCAAGCCCCATGTTGGGTGTAGAGCTTACTTAATAGACAAAAAAAATTTCTTAAATAGGTACCACTCTACTTTGTATCTATTATCAGAATATCCTCGAGATAACATAATTATTAGAGAGAACTATTCTTTATAAGAACCATGTAAATGAAATGAAATGTATTCAAAAGCAACCAGCTAGGCTGGAGATATATCAAAAAACTATTTAAGGAACAGATTAAAAACCAGGGCATAGCTCTGCCTGGGGAAGTATCTTTGCAGAAAAATGTTTAACATTCTGTATAACTTATGTCATGACCTGGTAACAGGTGTTGGAAGCTCTAGAGATACACAATTTTGCAGTCAGACCTTTGGATGGGATCAGCTACCCCAGTGTCTCATTAATAGGCTCTTCAAGGTTCAGACCTCACTTTGCAATTTGAAGAAATTGTACAAGATTAAATATTCAGGTGGAAAGTTAAATTAGATAGCTGTACTGTCCCCTTCTAACTTTTGATTCTGTGGTTTTGTTAAGTGAATTTTTGGAATGGTATGGTGATTGGTAACATGTTAGAGGTAAGCTCTCCTATGATGAGGGGAATGTGGTAAATTACACTCTGGAAGCATGGTTAATGTCTTTAGTGAATTTCAGCCCATTTGTAATATCACGTGCATGTCTTGGATTCTAGGAGGGGGGGATAATGGTAATCACTGTGCATAGACAGTTACTAATTTTTATGCCTTGAAAGAAGAAGAGGCAAATATATGGGATGCAGTCACATACACTTTTTTCAGATAGAAATCAAAGGAACAACTGATGTCAGTAAAGGAGACCAGCAGTGGTAAGTTAGAGGAGGTGTTTCCACCAACAAAACATCAGCTCAAAGAGCCTTCACAATGGACTTTAACTTGAGGAGTTTACCAAGGCTCAGGTGACCTTTTTCTTGTATTGGAATAAGATGACCTCCTCCCTTCTCCACCCACACACTCACATACATGGACTTTCATTTTATTGGAGTCCTTGGGAAGGCAGAATAGCAAGGAGATGCAGTTGTGGCAGTAAAGGATTCCAAATAATTCAGGGATGGGGGATGGTCTAAACTCAATTTTCTAAGTTGGTCATTTCCTTCTTCTAAGACTATATTTCTTTCAATTTAATAATCTGGTTAGTAGTTCCAGTGGGTTTAGTGAACTTTCTAACTCATCCCATTGTCTGCAGTTCTGATTAGTTTAAATCTCAGAGGTCAACTCTATTTTTTTTTATCTGCAAGATCCTGTGAACATCTCACTATTCCTTATGTCCACAAAGAACAACATAAAATGTGGAGCCAAATAGCAGAAATCCATTGGAAAGACTGTAGTAAGCCAAGTGGTAACTTCTATCACTTTTCTCCTGAAGGAAATACCTCAATCTCCCCAATAAACATTTATTATATAGAGAATGAAGAAAATGAAACATTTTTATCACTCTCAGCTCTGTAATATATTTTTAATCAAGCTACAGTAAGAATCTCAAGTGGATCGTAGACCCTCAGGCACCTCGGCTAAGATAAGTTAACCAAGGTGACTGAACTGGAGTCTTGGCTAATATTTTTAAAGAAATGAAAAACCTTTCCATTTTTGACCAGAAATTGCTTCAGTGGATAAACCCATGTCCTCATCTCCCTGCTAAATCCCTGCATTTCTACGTTATAAAGGATAGGACAAGAATTTCTTCCTTAGTGCTTCATGCAGGATTTATTTTTTCTAGTTTGTTTCAAAATTCATATTGTGTTTTGTATTAGGTGATTTGATGAACTACAGAAAATAATGCAGAGTGAGTTTATAAGATCAAATTATCTTTTACTATTTCCCTTTTCATTTAAAATTCTCTGATGGCTTACAAAAGGCCTCCAGTATGCTGGGTAGGGTTAGCAGAGGGGCAGAGCGTGCTTAGATATAACACTTGCATGGCCATTGCATTAGTATTCTCTAAACACACAGAGGAAGACATAACCCTATCAACATGAGTAGGGGCAGGACAAGTAAGTCTCAGAGAAAGAAGAAACATCTTTTTTTTCTTTTTTTTTTGAGATGAGTCTTGAACCAAAGGGAGAGAATCAGAGGTAAAGGGCTCTAGGCAGATGGACCAGCAAATGTGAAGGCTCAGTGAAAATGAATAGCGTACTTAGAAAATAATTGGAATTGAAAACTTCCTTAAACATGAGATTTTATATTTTCAAATTAAATCCAGTCTAATGCCATAGATTATTCACTTAATACTAGGCTATCTAATACACATTTTTGATCTGACAGGGAAGAAGAAACAAGAGAACATAGGGCAAAAAATGATTTGGAGGTAATTTTCATACTCTTCTGCAGCCCATCTGTTGAGACTAAGGTCAAAGGTCAAGGTCAGAGCAAGCACTTCTAGCCCAGGGTTTTTGTCTGCTCTTTTCCCTCCTGCAGGGTAACTGAGTCAGAAATCCATTCCCTAGGAGCAAACCTCAGGCGTTTCAAATAATTTGTCAGCTATGGCAACTAAATCTTTATATGAAGTTGGCTTAATTATGTTATGGTATAGATTAAAAATTAGGTTTTTACAGTTTATATTAACTCTCTCTGTTTGTGAGGTCTCAGAATTGCCAAGTGGCTTATCCTTCCTAAGTATTAGCTTTCCCATCAATAAAATAGGAATATAATATTTTACCTATTCTGAAACACTTTTGATTGTAAGGAACTCCATGTTTTAATATATATGTCTAAGGAAAAAAATTGTCCAATTCAACTTTATTTTTAGTAATTTTTATTTTTTACTGATTATGATAATTCTTTTAGTCTTTATTAGGTAGAGGTTTTATTAATATAACACTAGTGTATATCTAAAAGAAAAATGTAAGCAAGATATTTAGTAGGGCTTTTCTAAGTCCTACTCAGAGTAAGTCCTATTCAGAGTTTAGTGATTCCAACTCAATATTCAACTCAAGTTGAGTTTAGTGATTCTAACTCAATATTCAACTCAAATTGATTGATATTCTGGTTTGTACATACAGTGCCATGTTTTGTGCCATAAATAGCATTGGTGATACAACATCTCAAGACAATTCGTAAAATATTTAAAAACAAAATTGTACCGAGCTCTTAAACTGACTTTGAAATGAACTACCTATTTTTTACTTCAGTTTTAGCGATGTTTATTTCCACAACTGTTTGGTCCCTCAAAGTTAAAATAATGATTAAGCATTGCCTCTTGGATTTTCTTTCAAGCTTTTGGCACCCAGTCTACAAATTTTCAAATTTGCTACTCTTGGTGTTTATTAATGCTTAGACATCAACAACTATATCATAGCTAGCCTCTGGCCAACATCAATTATAAGATATCATTACTTGTAAGATAAACTTTGATTTGAGAGATCTTAAAATAAGATATGATCTTTGATGTCTGTGAAACAGTATTAGTGGCACCTACCACCCATATGAATGATAATGGAAATAATTTAATGAACACTAATTTATTGAGCACTTAGCAAACTGTTCAGTGCAGAATAAGTACTTGGTATTGACCAGTTTGAAAGCTGGTCAGCACTTTTCTTAGGATTACTTTTCTTTGGAAATCAAGATATCATGTTACCTCAGAGAATAGAGAACAATAAAGCCATTCTTTTCCCGTTTAATATTGAGTCTAACTCAGCATTTAAGTATCATATTTGGCAGCAATATTGTTACTTTCAGTAATAAAAGAGTGTTTCTGATCAAATACAGTTTAATGTTTATCTTTTTTTCCTCAGCAGTACATTCTAAAATTTCCTGCAAGACACAAGGACTAATATCGGTAACATTTCAGTTATGAAGCTGTCACCTCTTTTCTTTGCTTTTGCACACATTTTGTTCCTCCAGTGTGTGTTACACATATAATAGTGTGGGACACATGTGGAAAACTAACAGAGAAGGAAACTCTAGTGCATTTTAGACACATCATTTTATGACAACACATGGAGATAAAATGAAATCAAACATAATTATGCTTTTACATCATAACTAGATACACTTTATTATAAAACTTTGGCCATACTTAAACTTATTCCGTTGTATGGATTTTTATGATAATTAGAACTTTGAATCTATCTGCATTGCTATTTTTGTTTTTAAATGAGTACCTAGTGACTATACCCATAGGAAGAATACCTCTTAGTTTTCATGTTTTCTAAAATCAAACATAATATCTGCCCCAGATCTGGTCCCTTTTAAACATATTAGTGGCAGGCGTGCCTGGGTGGCTCAGTGGGTTGAAGCCTCTGCCTTCGGCTCAGGTCATGATCTCAGGGTCCTGGGATCGAGCCCCCCATCGGGCTCTCTGCTTAGCGGGGAGCCTGCTTCCCCCTCTCTGCCTGCCTCTCAGCCTACTTGTGATCTCTGTCTGTCAGATAAATAAATAAAGTCTTTAAACATGTTAGTGGGAGATCACAAACCAATAATATTTACTAGCTAGAGAGTTTTTGTCTAAGGAATGCTTTCGTGAGGATGCACCTGGTCTAAGTTGCCTATTATAAAGAATGTATGGTTTCTGACTCCCCACAGAAGTTCCATAAAATATAGAATCAATAGGATATATAAGATATAACATCAACGAAATGGTGAGGGAAGTAGGGCCTTACGTGAATCCTTAGTGAGGTCCTAGCTGAACCAGAATGCATCTGCGTGCAGGAGAAAAGGACCTGAGGAGCTACGCTGGCTTCAGAGTGGTCTCAAAATTTTCTTGACATTTTCTCTGGTCTTCGGATTACTAAAAAATTTGGCTCTAGGTAAGAACTGTGATTCCTCTAAGTATGATTTGAAAATCTCAGCCTTTCTAATGCCTCAAATAATAAACAACATAAAGTCTATGACACTCTCAGATCATTATTTTCATTTTTAAAACAATATTCTCAGAATATAGTAGGTCTTGTGATTGGAAAAGAAATTATGCAAAAGGAACTTCAATATTGGTTTTTCAGTATGAGTGTTTGGGTGTTTCAGTAAGTTACATTTATATCTGAATTTTATTCTGTTTTTACTCTACCAGAAGCTAAGTTTATCACCTTAATAACTGCTAGTGATCTGTGTGTCTGAAGAATGTTAACTATATTTCCTGTTCTATTTTATTTTTACATAATTTTAAAATTTCAACTATGGTTATTTTGTTTTTGTGTATAATATATAACTGAAGTTGAGAGAGTAAATTTGGATTAAAACTATCATATATAAATATTTTTCAAAGGTGTAAAATCTACTATGGTCATGTTTCCCATGAATATGAGCATGTATTATGAACAGCTTATGGATAAGGGAGTAGTCAAAAAGTTGACTGGCAGAAGGGATGTCACTTGAATTCAGGACAATGCAATACCATGTATCATTTTACTTTCTGTAAAATAAAGGATCCATTGAAAGGAAATGGTTAGAAGAGGAATAGAAAAATACATTTTTCCATTTCAAGACTTTATAATTAGAAAAGTGCATAAGACATAAGTTTATTTCAGTTTTACCTTGAGCATTCACATGAGATCCTAAGAACTTCCTGGAAATGGTTTTGAATCAGTGAAATTAAATATATAAAAGTTTTGTGGGAAATGACAGAAATAATTGAACAAATTCTGATGAGTTAGTGGATTATGAATTTTAGGACCGACAATTTCTATACCTGTAATCCTTTAAAACAGTGAGGTGATTTAAAAGAAAATATGGCTCATTGAACCTCACAGAATTTATTAATTTATGTCACTGATATATGGGAGTATGGCAATGGACATACTTTGGTTTGGATATAATTTCACAAAGATTCTTAATAAAAGTCACCTAAAGATTGTGAAACATTTTTCCTTTTTGACTTTACCTTTTACCACTATTCTCATCCTCAGGAAATGTCCAGGAGGAGTCACATTTCCGTCTTGATCAATGTATCAGTATTTTTGCTTTTTAAGGTCCTCATTATTTTTCTTGTGATATCTCAGTGACTGTGACATTCAACCCAATATTTTATAATTTATTTTATTTTTTATTTTTTAAAGATTTAGTTATTTATTCCAGAGAGAGAGAGAGAGAAAATGAGAGAGTGTGCACGTCTGTGTGTGTGTGTGTGTGTGTGTGTGTGTGTGTGTGTTTGTGAGGGAGGGAGAGAGTCAGGGGAGAGCCAGAGGAATAAGGGAAAGAGGATCTTCAAGCAGATCCCCACTGAGCACAGAGCTTAATGTGGGACTGGATCCCAGGATCCTGAGATGATGACCTGAGCTGGAATTAAGAGTGGGCCGCTTAACCAACTGAGTCATTCAGGCACCCCTCAACCCATTATTTTAGAGTTTGAGTTCTTTACCCATTCTCAAAATTGTTAGATGATAAATACCTAGAATTACAAAAAATTAGCATGCCATCTAGGGGAAAGAAAGACATACAGCTGTTGTTTAACAAATGAGGAAATGTAACAATTCAGATTTAGAGCAGTTTGGATTCCATTCCCACACTATTACAGGGATCCTATAATCTTAGGAACTGTCTCACTGTCCCTCAAACATAATTGTGATTATTGACATACAGTTCTAAAACACAAATTCTCTTACCGCCCATATGCATGCAACCAACAAAGCAAAATAAAACATTTAAATGAAAACTTAAAAAAATAAATAAAACAAAAAATACAGAAGTGAAAGAAATAAGCCAAGACACAGTAAAATCTCAGGCTAATAAATTCCATAAACTCAATTATATAATCAATTTAAGCTAATATTATTTTATATATATTTCAGTAGCATGGTGAAAATTATTTCTAATAATCAGAATTTAAATATATGGAACTAAATGGATTTTGATTATTAATTCTAAGATGAGATTAGAAACTAGAGTTTCGGTGCAATATACTCTGGAGTGAAAAGCTATCATTTATATAGCTTAATATGTAATGTTTTATGTGTTTCTGTTTCCTACAACCCAAGATTGCTTCATATCAGAATTGCTAAATGTCAGAATGAAAATGGATGTTTGGCATGGCGTGTGCAAAAGAAACACACACATTCGGGCCTCTAATGTGAGTCTCACTAGCTTCAGCCAGTGCATTTTATTTTCTTTTTCTTTTTTTTAGCCAGTGCATTTTAGTTTATTTATTTTTTTAAAGATTTTATTTTTATTTATTTGACAGAAGAGATCACAAGTAGGCAGAGAAGCAGGCAGACAGAGAGGAGGAATCAGGCTCCCTGCTGAGCAGAGAGCCTGATGCGGGGCTCGATCCCAGGACCCCGGGATCATGACCTGAGCCGAAGGCAGAGGCTTTAACCCACTGAGCCACCCAGGCGCCCCAGCCAGTGCATTTTGAAACAGTAAGCATAAAGACCAAATTCTAAAACATCAATATTTTGTGAAAAGGCCTTTGGGAGAAATATTCACCTTGTCGGAGTCTTCATCACATTCTAATTGTTTAATTTTGCAATGATTGCATCTCCAGTTTTGAAGCATAGTGGAAATTTTATCTGTAAGCGAAGATGGATATGTATAATATTGTATAGTGAAAGATTTCTAATAATAAATTCTGTACAAACACACTTGAATCATTCCCTAAATGACAGAAAATAATGACAGCAAAGGAAGTAGCCAAAAATGGTAAGCAGTAAATGAGGACTTGGCCAGAGAAAGGATGATAATATAAAATCCTTCAATGAACCCCCCAAAACATGGCTGTGTAGAGGTTATAACAGGGAGAAGAGGAAGGTGGTGGCTTCAACAGCTGAATTCAAGAAAATTCATGTGACAGCGTTTTACCCAGCAGAATGGTGGTGAAAGACAAAGAATAACAAAAACAAGATAGAACTCATTGACTTCTGAATCACTCACCAGTCCTTGAGCCACTTAAATCTGTTCAAATCTGCCTGTGTACACCTGGGCAAGAATCTGGATGATTCATCAATGATGAATGAATCACTGGAAAGGACATAATCCTCTCCTTCCATTTTCTTTCTCTTTCTCTTCTCATCATTAGTATAAATGTAGGTGGGAAGATGAGAATCGAAAAATATATTTTAAAGATGGCAAATACTTCTGGGTGTTTGTTGATGTTGTTGTTGTTGTTCTCTTATGTAAAAAACCATAAAGCAAGTTTGTCTCTAAGGGAGAAAAAGGTTAAAAAATGCAATTCTTAAATTCAAACAGAACTCACCATATATCGGGGCATTTGAGACCAAATGGACTAATTGTATTTTTGTGATAATGGACATTGTGCTTATGTATATTATGAGCATAATTGGAGGTAGAATCAATGACTTTTGTATTAGGGGATCAAGTTTCATACAAAAATATAGAATGGGAAATTCATACTGAAGTAAAACATTTAAACGAACTTGACAACTAACTTGGAGCTTAAAACACAAGCATTATAAAATATTTTTTGGAGGGAAAAGATAAAGCAGAATTAGAATCTTAGAAAACTCATGTTAAAATTAGAGATTAACTGTTTCACGGATTTGGTTTTTCAAGGGATGAAATAACATCTAACAATTGTTATCACTCATTCTGGGCCAAGCTTTGTTCTTAGTACTACAGTGCTGCACTTAAACTTTCAAACAATTTTCTGAGGTCAGGACTATAATTATCACTCTTTTAAAGATTAGCAAACTGACACACAAAGTACTTAAGTGTCTTGGCTAAGGTTCTATATCTGATAAGTTATTAACCAAGATCCTACTCTTAAGTAGTATGATTCCAGACAATTCTGGAAGTGAGGCTGCTTAGTGACTGGTTCAAACTCACAAAATGACTCCAGTGCCATATGGGACACATTTATACCTGAACAAACAAGAGAATAAGGCATCTTACAATTTTTGAATGTTTAAATGAATAATAAAATGCCTTCTTTAGCTCTAAATCCTATCATTCTAATAATAGCTGTGTGTGCCAAGAACGTACAAAACATACTGTCAAAAGAAATAAAGCAATTCCAGTCATTTCTGTTCCTTTCTATTCCAGTCATATCAAAGTCTTACTTTGTTTAGATGTAACTGGTTCCCATTTAGGATTATAGCCCTCAGGAAAGTGCAGTACAGTACAGCACTCATCCCTGGGGAGAGCAGAGAGAAAATCATGTACAATTTAATTAATTTCACATTAGGCTTTACGTGAGTTTGTTTTGCTAAATCTCAAAAACACTGGTACCCAGCATTTTATAACCAAAAATTGTATTCTTATTTTCTATCTCACCCTCTCACCCTCTCCCTTTTTGCCTAGGATTTTTGTCATGATTTCATGCTATTACCAGCTCTCCTGAATTATCAGATAAAGTTTGAGGACAGCAATTAACTTCGATTCTGCTGTTGCCATGTGCCTGGCACTTTGCAGAAAGCATCTCCTTTACCCATCTCCACATCCAAATCAGGATCAATATCCCTGTTAATAGACAAACTGCTAAAGAATAATAGAAGCAGAATTTGAACCAATGTCTTTCTGGTTCCAAAGTCCATGCCCATCCATGGTGTCAAATGACTCAACGTGGGGTTACTCTCTTGATTATAGTAACATAGTATTTTTAAAATTATCTTCCACAAATGCTTAAGGCTAGCTATTTTATAGGTTTATAATTTTAAAAATTTGATCCATATTGATATGATAAATGTCATGATTCTTTAATTAAAATATCTATTTTCTGGGGGCCCCTGGGTGGCTCAGTCGATTAAGTGCCTGACTCTTGATTTCCCCTCAGGTCGTGATCTTAGGGTCATGGGAATGAGCCTTGTGTTGGGGTCTGCACTGGGCATGGAGCCTGCTTGGAATTCTCTCTCCACTCTTCTCCTGCCCATTGCCCCATTTGCATGATCTCTTTCTCTCTCTCTCCCTCCCTCTCTCTTGCTCATTTTTTTTTTTTTTTACTTTTGCTATCACTTAAGAGTTTACTATATATATATCTATATATATATAGATATATAGAGATATATATAGTGTGTGTGTGTGTGTGTGTGTGTGTAATGAAATATTACTCAACTACCAGAAGGAATGAAATCTTGCCATTTGCAATGATGTGAATGGAGCTAGAGAGTATCATTCTAGCAAAGTAAGTCAGTCAGAGAAAGACAGGTACCATATGATTTCACTCATATTGTAGAATTTAAGAAATAAAACAGATGAACGTAGGAGGAAGAATAAGGGGGCATATCAGAAAACAGGCTCTTAACTATAGAGAACAAAGTGAGGGTTACTGGATGGCAGTGGGCTGTGGGATGGGCTTAAATGGGTGATTGGTAGTAAGGAGGGCACTTGTGATAAGCACTGGATGTTGTATGTAATCACTAAATTCCACACCTGAAACTATTATTACAATTAGTGTGCTCACTAACTGGAATTTAAATAAAAACTTTTGTTTAAATTATTGTTTTAAGATATCCATTAAGTCACCCATTACACATTGAGCTATAACTTGCAGAATTAAATTTTTGGAGCTAATCATGAAAACTAATTGAGTTGATTCTCCAAAAATATGCAACAAATAAAAGGCATATTACAATTGATATTACTTCATGGATGTCACAAATCTATGAACCACATGTAATTATAGAATGACTATAAAAATCATGTGTTGGACCAGTGGAACAGAGTAGAGAGCCCAGATATGGACCCTCAACTCTATGGTCAAATAATCTTCGACAAAACAGGAAAAAATATCCAGTAGAAAAAAGACAGTCTCTTCAATAAATGGTGCTGTGAAAACTGGACAGCCATATGTAGAAGAATGAAACTCGACCATTCTCTTACACCGTACACAAAGATAAACTCGAAATGGATAAAAGACCTCAACGTGAGACAGGAATCCATCAGAATCCTCGAGGAGAACATAGGGAGTAACCTCTTTGATATCAGCCACAGCAACTTCTTTCAAGATATGTCTCCAAAGGCGAAGGAAACAAAAGCGAAAATGAACTTTTGGGACTTCATCAAGATCAAAAGCTTCTGCACAGCAAAAGAAACAGTCAACAAAACAAAGAGGCAACCCACGGAATGGGAGAAGATATTTGCAAATGACAGTACAGACAAAAGGTTGATATCCAGGATCTATAAAGAACTCCTCAAACTCAACACACACAAAACAGACAATCATATTAAAAAATGGGCAGAAGGGGCACCTGGGTGGCTCAGTGGGTTAAAGCCTCTGCCTTCGGCTCGGGTCTTGATCCCAGGGTCCTGGGATCAAGCCCCGCGTCGGGCTCTCTGCTCAGCAGGGAGACTGTTTCCCCATCTCTCTGCCTGCCTCTCTGCCTACTTGTGATCTCTGTCTGTCAAATAAATAAATAAATAAATAATCTTAAAAAAAAATAAAAAAAATAAAAAATGGGCAGAAGATATGAACAGACACTTCTCCAATGAAGACATACAAATGGCTACCAGACACATGAAAAAATGTTCATCATCGCTAGCCATCAGGGAGATTCAAATCAAAACCACATTGAGATACCACTTTACACCAGTTAGAATGGCCAAAATTAGCAAGACAGGAAACAACGTGTGTTGGAGAGGATGTGGAGAAAGGGGAACCCTCTTACACTGTTGGTGGGAATGCAAACTGGTGCAGCCACTTTGGAGAACAGTGTGGAGATTCCTCAGGAAATTAAAAATAGATCTTCCCTATGACCCTGCAATTGCACTACTGGGTATTTACCCCAAAGATACAGATGTAGTGAAAAGAAGGGCCATCTGTACCCCAATGTTTATAGCAGCAATGGCCACGGTCGCCAAACTGTGGAAAGAACCAAGATGTCCTTCAACGGACGAATGGATAAGGAAGATGTGGTCCATATACACTATGGAGTATTATGCCTCCATCAGAAAGGACGAATACCCAACTTTTGTAGCAACATGGACAGGACTGGAAGAGATTATGCTGAGTGAAATAAGTCAAGCAGAGAGAGTCAAGTATCATATGGTTTCACTTATTTGTGGAGCATAACAAATAATATAGAGGACAAGGGGAGATGGAGAGGAGAAGGGAGTTGAGGGAAATTGGAGGGGGAGGTGAACCATGAGAGACTACAGACTCTGAAAAACAACCTGGGGGTTTTGAAGGGGCGGGGGGTGGGAGGTTGGGGGAACCAGGTGGTGGGTATTAGGGAGGGCACAGATTGCATGGAGCACTGGGTGTGATGAAAAAACAATGAATACTGTTATGCTGAAAATTAAAAAAATAAAAAAAAATTTAATAAAATAAATAAAAAAAATCATGTGTGATGCTTTTTTTTCAATGACATATTAATAATTATACTGAAACATGATTATTTGTTAACAGAGAAGATTTAAAATGCAAATAAACATTAATATTGATTTTTATTTTATTTGGGTCTATATCTATTCCATGCCTCTCTGATCGTCTAGTGTTGATTTTTTTTTAGATTCATATTTCTTACTGTTGAATTCATATTTCATGTTTTAAAATGATATGGGTTTTAAGACTTGATATCAAAGGAAGACTGAAAAATTCCTAGGACTGTACTGGAGACAAGTGCTCTAGTCTTTTTTAGTTGTTGTTACTAATTAGATATGAAACTTTACACTAAGTCCCTTCTTTCTGTCCCTTAGTTTCAACATTTGAATTATAAGTGTCAGTATATCTCTGTCATTCCTAGTTGAGTGCCTTTAATACAGTGTTATAAAGGATTGTTGTGACTATAAAAGGTGCATGATATAATTTGTTTCTTTTTTTCCCCCTCAATTCAAGGCCAGTTCTATGTAGATATGAAGATCTAGATAATTGTGTGGTAACAGTTTCTAGTCCATAAATACCCTTCCTTGGACTGATAGAAACTTGAAGTCCATTTTCAGAGGTATGCTCCTTTAGCTTCAGGCTTTAGATCTGCTTACACGCACACAAAACTAAACCAGTCATTGACATGTAGGTAAAAAAAATCCAAGATCAGCTTATGTTATAGAGAGGTGATAGAAAAGGCAAAGGTCATTAATAACAGGAAAACCATGGGATATCTATTTAAGAAAAGGACCCCTCATTTGTTCTATGTATATGACTTATGTTGGGGTATTATGTTAGCTCTGATATGGTAATCATGTCAACTAAACCATATAGGAATAATGGAAATTTCTGAAGAGATACACAAATCTAATTTCACTGCAGGGGGAAAAAATCTTATTAAAACCAGAATTAGGGGCGCCTGGGTGGCTCAGTGGGTTAAGCCTCTGCTTTTGGCTCAGGTCATGATCCCGGGGTCCTGGAATTGAGCCCCGCATAGGGCTATCTGCTCAGCAGAGAGGCTGCTTCCCCTTCTCTCTCTGCCTGCCTCTCTGCCACTTGTGATCTCTCTCTCTCGTGTCAAATAAATAAAAATTAAAATAAATTTAAAAAGAAAAACAGAATTATATGGGCACCTGGGTAGCTCAGTGGTTTAAGCCTCTGCCTTCGGCTCAGGTCATGATCTCAGCGTCCTGAGATCAAGCCCCGCATCGGACTCTCTGCTCAGCGAGGAGCCTGCTTCCCCCTCTCTCTCTGCCTGCCTCTCTGCCTACCTGTGATCTCTGTCTGTCAAATAAATACATAAAATCTTAAAAAAAACCCCACAGAATTATAAGAAAATGAATAAGCAGATAGAAGAAACACCTCAGTTAGTCTTCCTTTTAGACTAAACTTGTAGTCTTCAAGTAGAGTGTAGGATCACAACATCAAGCCATCTATTTATATTCATTTTTATCTAAAAATATATAAAAGGCAGATTTACACTAAAGATGTCACTTCTCCCATATCTCAGATTCCCATGTCACTTACATACCCAGAGTATTCAAAGGAAGCAAGTCATTCATCCCACAAATGTCATTTAAGGACCGCTGTGTATAGACCTTGTCCTAGGAGCCAAGGGTGCCACAGCGAATGAAAGAAGCCCCTCCTCCCAGGAGACTAATATTCCAGGTCACCTTTGCCCCTATAATGTTCGAACTGGAAATATAGAACGTGAAACTCTGAGCAAAGCTTGGCCTGGTGAAAATATGGGCTTCAGTATCATACAGATGTTCACCAAGACAACCTATTTGGTGACATTGAGAATCACCCCCAATGGAAGTGTCCTGTCTTACCGTGGAGGTGATCATCATGGCATCTAGTCAGTGCTGGCTCTGCACCTGGGCAGACTGTCATCTTTCTTATACTGCTTGCACCTTTACGAGTTCAGTAAGAAAGCTAATCATTATTTTAGTAAAAATATAGGAAAATGGCCTCAAATTTTTGAAACTTAGTGAAGCTTCATTGTTTATATGGTTCTTATAAAGGTCCTATGTGGCTGCACCATTCACATCTTCCTTGCTTAGGTTATTTGCTGTATGTGATATAAACCAGATTTCGCTGTGAGCAAAATTAAGATGGTTGACAAAAAGATTACTAAAGCTGTCAAGATCACAATATGTGTCCAGAAAGCTCAAAAAGCTAAACTGATATTCTGTGTTATAGCTTCTTTACAACACCAGCTACTGAAGTTGCAATCAGTGGCAGGAGAATGATTCTAGAATCAATGTCTCAACTGACCCGCTGTAGCCTTCTTTTTGTCTACTGTCTTGATTGCATCCACAGGTGTTTTGCCCATTATACCTACAAGGGATTTGTATATTCAGATCGTCTGCTCTGCATGATTTTTCTCCTCTTCTAATATTAGTAATCAATGCCTTTATATTTCAGCTCAAATTTTCTATTCCTTCCATTACCCCTCCTCTATCTCTCTGAATGAATCAAAGTTCCCTGCTACAATATGAACTATGCATCCTACTTTTTTTTTTTTTTTTAGATTTTTATTTATTTATTTGACAGACAGAGATCACAAGTAGGCAGAGAGGCAGGCAGAGAGAGAGGGGGAAGCAGGCTCCCTGCCAAGCAGAGAGCCCGATGTGGGGCTCGATCCCAGAACCCTGGGATCATGACCTGAGCCGAAGGCAGAGGCTTTAACCCACTGAGCCACCCAGGCACCCCGCATCCTACCTTTTTCAAACACAATGCTAATTTTACAATTTAAGTGTGACTATTATTTTGAAGTTTAGCTCCCTTTTTGGAATATAATGTCCATGTGTAGGGAATATCTGTTTTGCTCTAACTACCATGATGCATGACTAAAATATAGCCACCCAAATGTTTTTTTTTTCTTTTTAAATAAATGAATGAATCATCCAGAGAGTTTGCATAATAGCATATTTGAATGTTCCAAATGTAGCAAATCCACAAAATTGATGAGGTAATCTCTGTTTTTACTCTCAAGATAAGACTTAATACCATTTCTTCATGTATATATTTTATCCCATATACTTTTCATTGACGAATCATATTTTTTCCATAAAAAGAAAGAGACTCTCTACATAAACAGACTGGAAGACCACTTATAAATTCATAAATTCATTATGATACTTTCCCTTATAATATTTGGATCTTATTCACTGAAATCTATTACACCCTCAGAATTCTTCAGAATGTTTATTAGAAATGGTCTAAACACTTGGGTCTTTCTAGACCCCAAGGAAACTTTATATTTTCCTTTTTTTTTAAAAGATTTTATTTATTTATTTGACAGACAGAGATCACAAGTAGGCAGAAAGGCAGGCAGAGTGAGAGGGGTGAAGCAGACTCACAGCTGAGCAGAGAGCCCGATGTGGGGCTTGATCCCAGGACCCTGAGATCATGACCTGAGCTGAAGGCAGAGGCTTTAATCCACTGAGCCACCCAGATGCTCTTATATTTTCCTTTTATTGCAAAGCCCAAGTTATTAAAAAAAAAACAACCCAAACCTACTAAGTGATAAATTTACTTACCTTTTTTTCCAATAATCTGTCTTAATTTTATTTCCCCTGAGGAATATTTTTGCCCAAAATAAGTGTGCAAAAGACATGAGCAGGAACTAAATATTGTGTGATAGATGAGGTAGGACCCAGGGAATAAATAGTCTGCAGGGAAAGCAGGAGTATGTGGGTAACATAAATGTTCATGATCTGCATCTTCAACCTGTTGGTAAGGTTAGAACGCATTAACATTTGGCTCTCAGCTGCACAGGCTGGGCCTCAGCCTTTCCACTCTACCAGAATCCTTAGTCTTCCTTGGTTATTCCAGGGAGATCTATGAAGTCAGAAACACACAAGCCAACAATAAGTCAGCTCCCATTTCCCCGCTTTGGTCCACCCATCCGCCATGCCAGTGACTACACCCTCTCCCTTAAGTGTCGTGTAGAAATGTCACTCTGCAGGGTAAATCCATTCTAAATTGGTAGCGTAACTTGTAGTGAGCCTCAAAAAACTTTCCATTAGTTCATATTGGTTAGCCACCAGCCATGACCTTCTTCTTCAATATTTCTTGAAACAAATCCCTTAGGCTAAGCAGGGGAATATGTAACTCATCATTTGCCTTCTTCATTCTTTCTTCTTCTTGTGTTGATGGAAAAGTTACCAACTTCTCCCTTCATCCCCCAAATCCCAAATCTATCATGCTGTCAGTTTTTCAAGTGGAATTGTAGTGGGTACGGCCATGCAAACAGAATTTGAATTAGTTTAGAATACCTAGGAAGTCTATGATTTCAGTTAGTGGGTTTCAAATAATTACCTAATTTTAGAGTCTGGGAAACAAAGAAGCAGAAGCCTTGTTAAAGGTGTGACCAATTACCTCTGGTAATGTGGATTAGGAGAGCAAGGCATCATCAGTATCAAAGTCAGATTTTCTGAGATCTGGTGGCCAGACTTGCATATTTGGAACTTCTCCTTTGTGCTTTAAATATATTTTTTGATGCTCTATGTTTTGAGATACTGGAGACCAGTAGCCATGATGTATGCATTTAATTCAAATAAATTTAGTTGAATTTAATTAGGTATTAGGTATAACAACAACAACAACAATGACAAGAAACTATTGTACCAGATACTAAACATCAGGCACAAGGTTAGATACCAAAGACAGAAATAAAAGGCAGGTTATTTTTAGATTTGGACGTGTACTGTTGGTCAACTCATTAATTGGCATAGTTAGCACATCTAGTCAGTAAATAATTAGAAATGAATACTTGAATTTGTGAATGAGTATCAGCCCATTTGTTTCACTTTGACAGATTTATATCAAAGCTATCTTAATGTTCATATGTACACCTCTATCTTTCTTTATATTGCTTTTGCTAGGGCACATCATTTATAGCTAACTTGAAAGGGGATATAAGTTCATAAGTAAATTAAGAAGTACTATTTCAAGAAAAAATCTAGCATTCTATCTGTGACATAAGTAAAATATCATGATTTTTTTTAATATAAGTGACTGTACTCAAACTTTTTTTAAGGTTGCTCTACTGTATTCTGTGGCTTTGAAGCTAAGGAATGAACATCCAGAGATAAAGGGGATTTTTTTTTTCTTTTTTTGGTCAGATCCTGTATTTCTTATTTCCCTGAGTTCTAATAAGCTGGTAATTATAAAGTGAGATCATCATTTTTTTAAAATACAGTTAAGAAAATGTTCCTACCCTTACTTAAATATGTTCTGTTAATTCATATAATTCTTGAGGATACTGTTCTCCCCATGAGCAAAGTGGTAATGATTGATTAAAATTCTAATCTTTGGGGTCAAAGAGAGCTGAACCTAGACTTTGAGCACTACTGTTCAAAAAGACAGGGTATTTTGGTAGGCGAAAAGTATGCCTGGGATTTACATAACATTACTCACTTAGACCTCAAGAGCTTGCTGCTGGGTTATTTGAGTTTGACTTATATTGAACAAGAATATAAGTAAATCTCTACTTTTAAGTCATCACTGTGACAGCATGAAGCAGTGTTTTCTTTTAAAACTATGTATTTATTATAAAATAATACATTTTCCACTGTAAATAGTTGAAACAATATAAAAGTGTACTGTTTAAATTCTGTAGCTTACTTCCCTGAAACAACCACTGCTAACATTGTAATAAATGTTCTATTAGACAATTTTCTAGACACACTCACACATACACATACACCCTTCCATTTGCTATTTTTATTTTTAAAACCTCATATTATATGTATTGCTCTTCAAAATGCATTTTCATTTGATATGCTAGAGACAGTTTTCCATATTAGAACATGTAAATTCATTGTATTTATTTTAATTGGAGCTGGATTGTTTCCAAAAATGCATTTATTTTTTTTCTTTCTGTGACCTACTGGGTGAGAAGAAAGTGTAAAAGGGTAAAATTTAGGATCCGCACTATTACTTTAATAGGAGGCTCTACTTATAGTTATTTTATACACTGGGGAGTCTCATATAATTTTATTAGAGTTTTTTTTCTAAAAACTAATATAAATCTAGGATTTCTAAAACAATATTACTTTTAGGACAGTGATATATAGAGAAATACAATGATTTAAGATTTCTTGGTATACATGTTTAAGACCTTCTCCCGTAATTCTTACAAGTTTTTTCAAGTTTGAATTTCACTCACAGAAAGTGAGAGGAGATGTTCTCTGGGGACCCAACTCATTTATTTTCCTTTGTGAAGAGTCTGATGCTAAAATTAACTCTCTGATGTAATTTTGATATTTCTGCTGTGTTTTCTGAGAATGATGTATGAGAATGCACACACATATATGGAATTTTTGATGAAGTTAAACTTTCTTCATTTCACTTCCTTTATACAAAAATTTTTGATAAAGTTAGGCTTTCTTCAATATTACTTCCTTTACACAGTATTTTTAAATCAATTTCCATTTAATTTCATTTTACTATAAAGTCTTTTTCTGTGTTTCAGCATAATAAATTATTTATCAGTATAGTGTAATTGGCTGTATTTTTTTGAGTACTGTTGAGAATTTATCATGGGTAATCTATTGAAACCTGTGTGATTTTTTTTTTCTTTTGGCAAAGTTTGGATTTTGAAAACTTTGCTGAGATTTCTATAGTGACTCTTCTCTTTAGAAATTGCTTCTAATCCTTTTTCTTCAGTTGTCATCATATTCAGGTTTCATTATTTTTTTTTTTTAAGATTTTTTATTTTTTTGTCAGAGAGAGAGAGCACAAGCAGCGAGAGCAGTAGGCAGAGGGAGAAGCAGGCTCCCTACTGAGTAAGGAGCCTGCTGCAGGACTTGATCCCAGGGCCCTGGGATCATGACCTGAGCCGAAGGCAGACGCTTAACCAACTGAGGCCCCCAGGCATCCTTCAAGTTTCTTTAGTAATAATTATTAGAATTTTTTAAGTTCCCACTCAACAGAGTTTCTCATGGCAGCTCACCATCATGGATAAAGACTGTAAGCTTGCATGTAAAATCCAGTTCTATTACTCACTCTCTAATTTCAGCTACTTCAACTGCCCTGTACCTTATGTCCATCACTGGTAAAATAGAAAAGACAGTAGCAATTACTGCAGAGGCATCGTATGAGTTAAATGAATTAATAAACACAAAGAACTTAGGATGATACCTGAGATCTAGAAGACACTCATTAGGTATTAGATATGATTATTATTCTGAGATTTTATGCTTTCCCCACCATGTCAATTAATTCCTTCCCCTGCCATTATGACCATTGTTTGTTTGTTTTTTAAGTTTTTTTATTATTATTTATTTGAGAGAGAGAGAGTGTGTGTGTGTGTGTGTGTCTGTGTGTATGTGTGTGCGCACAAACAGGGGGAGGGGCAAGGAGAAGAGGGAGAGAATCTCCAACAAACTCCGTGTTGAACATGGAGCCAGTCTGGGACTCGATCTCACCACCCTGAGATCATGACCTGAGATGAAATCAAGAATCTTGTGCTTAACTGACTAAGCCACCCTTAGGACCATTACTTCTAATCATGATCATTAGTTGTCATCCCTAGCATTTATCCAATATTTGCCATGTCTTAAACATTCTACTAATTGCTTTAAGTATTTTAACCCATTTAATCTGCACAGCTATATTTGCAATTTATGCTATTAATATGTTGGTTTTATAGCTTAATACACAGAATTTTGAGATTTGGGAGGTTGAACAAAATATGATGGATGATCCCACAGCGTGTATGTGGAAAAACAGGAATTTGAATCCAGATCACATCTACGCTCTTAACCAGTTACAGGGCTTTCTACCATGAGATCTGTATTTACCCTGTGCTATAACCTGTTTTTCTATTCTTAATGTCTCTTCGCCCAGGTATCGTTATCTCTATTAATTGGTGAAGCTGAGCATGTGGCACTTTGTTGATTGCCTGGTGCTGCAGTCAGCTTTCAACCCCCTGAGAGCTCCTCACTCCACTTCTTTGCAGACATCGTTTCTCTTTCCAAACTGGTTTCCAGCCTTCCCACCCCGACTTAGGTTTCGCCATGATCCCCTCTAGTATTTCCAGCTCAACTGGCCCGTTGACCTGGTCAATGGTAGATTATTTCCATGATCCCGAATATTAGCTAGGTTCCTTCTGTATTCAATTCCACTGAGACAATTTTACAGGCATTCCCAGGGGCTGGAGCAGGGGGATTTAAGTGTAATGAAAGCCTCGTTCTCCTATAATGAATGTTTCTCCCAACCGTAGATTTTCCACCGTTTGCCTTGCACACACACACTTGTTTGGCTTCCTCATCCGTCTGGATAGGTTATTAACTTTCCGTGTCTATACCACTCCCGCTCTTTCATCCAGCTGTAATCTCAGGACAGGCTTTGTCTGCCGTCTTTGTGCAAAAAAAGTCAATCCTAGGATTTCAGTTACCCAACCCTCAGCCTCTACATCCTCCTCACTATTTCGCCAGATGGTTTAAGAAGCAGTGTAATCAGTGGGGAGAAAAGAACTGGGTCTTCTGTCTATATATATATTTTTCAGCTTCATAAAAGATCATTAGGGATTTTATGAATATTAAATACAATAATATTTTAAAAATGTAAAAAACTGGAAAAATGGCAAAACAGAACCAGAGTAATAATAATGTCTGTACTATGATTTGTACACCTAAAGCATGTAAAAAATGTTCACTCAGTATGAATCCCACTTCATGTGTATGCGTGGGTGTGTGACGTGTGTGTTTTGAATGTATGTGATATATGAGCCTATGGTTTATTTCTTAGAATGAGACAGAAGTGGATCCATTTATGTATATCCTACAGAGAGAACCTGGAAGAAGGGCTTTTTGCTTAATTGCTGTGTGGAAATAATGCACATCCTGAAAAGAGTATACAAATTACTGACATCTGGAAAACACAGCTCACAGGGTGAGGTCCAAACCTAGTGGTACAGGTTCTGAGGACATTCATAACCTTGTCTCATCACTTGACCCCGTTACCTACTTCAGTTCCTATCATTTGTCATCTTGCTGTCTGTACTTACTACTCCTTTATTATTCCCATCCTATGTATGTATAAATGCTTTATAAACACTATCATGATACATTGCATTTGGACTGTATTTCTCTCTCCTGCTAGAAGAGACTGTGATTTATTGAATGACTAGGACTTTGTCTTATTCATCTTTGTTCTCTCAAGGTCTTACAAATAATAAGAGCTCAGTAACATTTTTAAGTATGAGTATACAGTTAAGATTTACTCAGTACCCCCTGAAATCCATCTTGTAATAACACATTAGCTGGAAATGTACCCTACAATATGTATCTCTTAAATTTGGCACCTTACTTTTCTAATAATTTTTAATATCATTGTAACAGGCTAATAAAAAGCAAGATAAATCTTTAAGTAAGTCATACTAACTCATGTTTAAAATGCCTAAACTGTAGTGCTCTATACATTGCTGAGGATAAGCTTGAATTTGGACTGAGATACTGATTTAATGTTGAGTGAATACACATAGGAAATAAAATGGTATATACACCATTGTGTTCACTGTCCTACTTTTCAAGGTGATTATGCTTAAAGACCATAATCAATTTCTCAGCAAGAAGTTGCCTGAAATGCCATGAACAAAAGCTGCACACAGGCATTACATGTTCTATCATTTTATTTCCCCTTACCTAGGGGTATTATAATTTTATATCATTGTCATTGCCTGGGAAATAATTCAGCTAGGAGTATTGTCTTAGCTTTTTATTGCTTCCGTAACAAATTACCACAAACTTAGTGACTTAAAATAACACAGATTTATTATCTTACAGTTCTGTAAATCAGAAGTCTGACATGATTCTCCCTGGATCAAATCCATCTGCCAGCAGGGCTGAGTTCCTGTTTTGTATGCTCAAAGGAAGAATCTGTTTACTTGTCTCTACCATCTTCTAAAAGATGCCCACATTCCGTGGCTAGTGACCCTCTGCTTTCATCTGAAAGCCAGCAATATTGCATCTCTCTCACCATGACCTAGTGAGGTTTATCTCAGGAATACAAGGAGGTTTGATGTCTGAACATCAACTAATATAATACACAATTTGAATGGAATAAGGGAGAGAAACCACATAATAATTTCAATCAACACAAGGAAAAATCTTAATATTTTCCAGACAGATTTTAAGCAAAACTTTCATACATGATATTCTTTAGTCCAGGAATGTTTATTGCATTAAAGTTGCTCTCACTTCTTAAATGAGCCCAAAGCATCAAAACGAGACACAATTTTATCAAAAGAAAGGTTAGGGGAAAAAAAAACAAGCCAGTCATTAAAGAAATGATGTTTCCGAACCTCAAAACATGCTGTAATTTAGAATCACATTACTGTTTTGACAGTCATTTAGTGTGTATAAGAATAATGTATCTGACAGGAAAAGATATTCAAACAGGTCATAAGAACAAAGATAAAAGTTATTTGGTCAGCCTAGCTAAGATATCAGACAATAAGTCTTCAACAGCTTTTAGAATTCAACCTTTTGGAATTTCAACTTCTAAAATTAAATGAAATTGAAGGAAAACTTTTGGCTAGTGACCATTGGTTATATGTTTACAGAATTTAGGTACACAATTAACTTAAACATAATGCCTCCTCTTTCATAAAATAGCATTTGTAACAGTCTTGTTTTTCTCAAATTTTAGATTTTGATATGCTAGTGCTTACACTCACTGGTAATGTTCATATTTATTCTTTTTTTTTTTTTTTAGATTTATTTATTTGAGAGTGAGGAGGAAGTGAAGGGGGAAGGGCAGAGAGAAACTCAAGCAGACTCCCTGCTGAGCACAGCCTGCCCCGATCCCAGCCCCCAAGCAAACAGGGCTGGATCCCACAATTCTGAGATCATACCTGAGCCTAAATTAAGAGTTGGACACTTAACCAACTGTGCCACCCAGGAGCCCCTTTTCTTTATAGTATTCTAAAGCATAATTTAATGGACATTAAAAATTTAAATATGAAGAAAAGCTTATGAAATTCCTGCCCCACATCTTACTACCCTACCCCTTTTCTATTCCCGTTTTTTATCCATTTCTATTTCTTAAAACAACCATCTTTTTGCAGTTCTTAAATATTTCCTCTGGTAAATCTATGATAACAATGTTATTTCTGAAATGATTAATTTTGGACATTTAAATATTCTTTGTTGACTACCTACCATGATATATTAGAATTCTTCTCCCTTGTACCAACACCCAACCTACTCTGATGAAGAGAGCCAGATCATACATCACTATTATTATTATTTACTGAGATTTTTATTTTGCTGGAGATTTCTATTTTTTTTTTAAATTTTTTATTTATTTTCAGCGTAACAGTATTCATTGTTTTTTCACCACACCCAGTGCTCCATGCAATCTGTGCCCTCCCTAATACCCACCACCTGGTTCCCCCACCCTCCCACCCCGCCCCTTCAAAACCCTCAGATTGTTTTTCAGAGTCCATAGTCTCTCATGGTTCACCTCCCCTTCCAATTTCCCTCAACTCCCTTCTCCTCTCCATCTACCCTTGTCCTCTATATTATTTGTTATGCTCCACCAATAAGTGAAACCATATGATACTTGACTTTCTCTGTTTGACTTATTTCACTCAGCATAATCTCTTCCAGTCCTGTCCATGTTGCTACAAAAGTTGGGTATTCGTCCTTTCTGATGGAGGCATAATACTCCATAGTGTATATGGACCACATCTTCCTTATCATTCATCCGTTGAAGGGCATCTTGGTTCTTTCCACAGTTTGGCGACCGTGGCCATTGCTGCTATAAACATTGGGGTACAGATGGCCCTTCTTTTCACTACATCTGTATCTTTGGGGTAAATACCCAGCAGTGCAATTGCAGGGTCATAGGGAAGATCTATTTTTAGTGTTTTTATATCTTAATTGTAGAATAGTGTGGCTACTAAAAAATGTATATAAAACTTCTTTAGTGTTTAAAAAATCTTTGCCCTTCATCAAGCTTCATGAATTAACACCATCATACTTTTAACATCCTCTGTAAGCCTCTCTCTGATCATATCCACCTCCCTGACAGGTAACTACTATCTTCGATTTTGTGTTAATGATTTTCTTGCTTTTGTGATTTTTATCATCAATAAATACATGCACTGTACATATAAATTGTATTTTGATATTTTTAAATGTTAACATAGGATTTTTACTGTACATATTTGACTTAACAAAAATAAGTGGATAATTAATACTTTCATTCCATTTCTTTTTTTTTAAATTTTTTTTTAAGATTTTATTTATTTATTTGACACAGAGAGAGAGATCACAAGTAGGCAGAGGCAGACAGAGAAAGAGGGGGAAGCAGGCTCCACGCTGAGCAGAGAGCCCGATGTGGGGCTCGATCCCAGAACCCTGGGATCATGACCTGAGCCGAAGGCAGAGGCTTAACCCCCTGAGCCACCCAGGTGCCCCGACTTTCATTCCATTTCTAAACCAGAGAGGGATTCATGCTTTAACTCTGTTCTAGTTACCATTGTTGAATAATGCCATTAAAAAAACTTAGTGGCTTAAAAAACAATATTTTGTTATCACTTAGCCAGCTAGATTTCTTTCATTTGTTTGTTTGATTTTTGTTTTGTTTTGTTTTTGTGATCTCTGATCCACGTACTATTCCAGACAGCCTGGGTCTGAGATCATTTGAAGGCTCAATTAATTACGTATCTGGTACCTTGGAAGGGAAAACTTAAAAGACCTTCGAGCTGAAGGAACTCTATTTTGATCTCCATGTGATATCTCCACATGTCCTCTCTAGCATGTCAACATCAAGAGATCCAGATTTCCTTCATGATGTCCCAGACTCCAAAGAAATCTGTCCCTAAAGAGACAATGTCACACCAGAACCATTTTGTATTTTATGATTAAGTCTTGGAAATCAAACAATGTCAATTCTACTACATTTTATTCATTGAGGCAGTCACAAAGGTCCATCCAGCTTCAAGAGGAGAAGTAGGTCCTACCTATTTATGGTGAGCAGAAAGGAGACCATGAGAACCCAAATATATCACCTCAGCTACTTTTGGAAAATGTAATCTACCACAATTTGTCCTCTGGTCAAAATAATTTACATCCCTCTTACCAGCAAAATGAAATCAACCCTTCCCCAGGATATCTCATCTCTTTACAATATCAGACTGAAGGCTTAAGGTCCAGGATTTCATAATATAGGTAAGTTTTATGTGTAGATGAGACTTCTATGTTGCAGTTAATTTTAAGTCAGCTAATTGATAAAGAAGACATACAAATGGCTAACAGACACATGAAAATATGTTCATCATCATTAGCCATCAGGGAGATTCAAATGAAAACCACATTGAGATACCACTTTACACCAGTTAGAATGGCCAAAATTAACAAGACAGTAAACAACAGGTGTTGGAGAGGATGTGGAGAAAGGGGAACCCTCTTACACTGTTGGTGGGAATGCAAGTGGGTGCAGCCACTTTGGAAAACAATGTGGAGATTCCTTAAGAAATTAAAAATAGAGCTTCCCTATGACCTTGCAATTGCACTACTGGGTATTTATCCCAAAGATACAGATTTAGTGAAATGAAGGGCCACCTGTACCCCAATGTTCATAGCAGCAATGGCCATAGTCACCAGACTGTGGAAAGAACCAAGATGCCCTTTAACAGACAAATGGATAAAGAAGATATGGTCCATCTATACAATGGAGTATTATGCCTCCATCAGAAAGGATGAATACCCAACTTTTGTATCAGTGTGGACAGGACTGGAAGAGATTATGCTGAGTGAAATAAGTGAAGCAGAGAGAGAGTCAATTATATGGTTTCACTTACTTGTGGAGCATAAAGAATAACATGGAAGACACTGGGAGATGGAGAAAAGAAATGAGTTGGGGAAAATAGGAGGGGGAGACAAACCATGAGAGAGGGACTCTGAGAAGCAAACTGAGGGTTTTGGAGGGGATGTGGGGGGTGGGGGTGAGCCTGGTGGTGGGTATTTGGAGGGCACGTATTGCATGGAGCACTGAGTGTGGTGCATAAACAATGAATTTTAGAACACTGAAAAAAATTAAATTAAATTTTTAAAAAAGACCTGTGTAAACTAAAGATATAATTTATCTGCCCACTCTCACTCCCCTACACAAACACACACACACAACCAACATTCAATAGTGAGACAGTCATATGATAGCAATTATAGACCATTCCACTCAAAATTGTGAAAAATACAAGGTACCAGAAGTCATTGATCTATGGTAATTCCAAAATGATTCATTTTGATTCAGACTAAGTCCCACTATTTGGGAACTATTTGCTATGGCTTTTAACTTCAACCTCTGGATTCTTGGTTCTTCCCTTTGAGTCATCCTTTCTTTTCCATAAAAAACAAACAGACAAACAATAAAAACAATATTTAATGCTGAGTCAGTTTTGTCAACAGTAGTTCTAGGATCCAAAGACCTTTCTCTGATTTTGTATAGTCTCTGTCCATTTTAGACCTAGTTGGTGGTGTTTTGCTAACATAACTCTTTTTAAAGCATTGGTGGTGCCTATAATTCTTACTATGATTCACTTTAGTAGACTAAAAGCACACCCCAAAATCTCTTCAATATATGCCTTTTCTGTCTTGGATTTCCTACAAGGTCACTAAGGGATAATGTTCTTAAGGCTTTTAGAAATTCTATTACTTAACAGAAAGGATTTTTAAGACATGTTAAGATCCTTAAATGGAATTGTTTATGGCACCTCCTTAAATGTTTCTGAGGTGTCAGCAAAAGGTTGTAAGTCACATCTTGCCACGTACCTTTTTTTTAAACTTTAGTATAGTTGACCCACAGTGTTACATTAGTTTCAGGTATACAAATCTAGTGATTTAACAATTCTATAAATTATTCTATGCTCACCTCAAATGTAGCTTCCATCTATCACCAGGTTATGCCATTACAATATCAATGACTATATTCCCTTTTGCTGTGCCTTTCATTCCCATGACTTATTCATTCCATAACTGGAATATGGAATTCCATTTTCTTTGACAGCATCCTGGATTTTATGTCTTCCCAGAAGCCATTTCTCAATTTTAACATTGAGAATCTGATAGTCAGAATAACAATCAGTTTTATTTTAGGTCCCTCCAGATCCTGGTTCCTTTCTGTCTACCAGTTAGTTATCTCACTGGTTTATCTCACTAGTCTTATATTTTATTAGCCAATCATAAGAAGACAACCTGCACTTTCAACTGTCTGCCTAGTTTAATAGGTACTTTTTCTGTTTGCCATGTCACTGCAGGTGATAGTGTTGTTAAACTTCCTGCCACCAAAGGACAAGTGCCCATTTCCTACAGGTCCTAAGATCACTGCCCTTACTTTTAGCTTCTTATTGACAGCCTCCTCGAGACCCATCAGACTTTTGCTAAGTTCCTTTAAGGCAATTCTGTTCTTTTTCCTGCTACCTGGCTTGAAAGCCATTTCCACTTGTTTTAGCAATACTCCCCGGACGGGTACCAAAGAGCTTCCAGTTAGTATTGCCGTATGGCCTGCCAGCACAAATCTTAGCCAGTCAAAATACCACATATTTAATTATTATCTGTCATGATACGGAACATTGGCTGGGTTAAGCTGGGTGGTTCTTAGATTCTCTTGGGAAGTTTCAGTCAGAGTGTGGCTGGGGCTGGAGTCTTCTGAAATCTCTCTCAGTTACACATCAGTTGCCTGTGCTAGGAAACCAGAAACAGTTGAGGACAGGAATAATTGGTACTGCTTGAGCATTTCTGTCTTCTCGTGACCTTTCCATGGTTTCTTCAGAGCTAGAGAGAAGCCACATCAACTTTTACAACCTGGTATCAGAAGACATTAAATGTAACTCCCATGACATTCTATTTGTCAATGCTATCAGAAGGCTTGCTCAAATTAAAAAGGAGGAGGAATAAGTACCATCTCTGGATAAAGGAGTGACAAAATTTTAGAGGAGCGTAGGAGATCATAAATATTCTGGTCCTTTTAAAGAAAATACTGTGTGTCACAGACCCAGTCTGCTTCCAAAGTAACTCTTATTTTCAATATTTCACCTAAAACAACTTCTTGTGTCATTCTCTTCCTTCTCAATACTATCTTTAGAAATATCTTTAGTAAAGTACAGTCTGTTGACAGTGGACTCTCAGATTTTCTTTGGTTGGAAATGTTTATGTAATTCTTATACTTTAGAGAAAATGGAGACATAAAATTCCAGAATGACAGTTGTTTTTCCTCAGGGCTTTGAAGATACGATTCTACTGCATACTGCTATTGTTATTAGTTTCTCTATTGGTTTCTATTGCTGATCTTGAATATCTCTCTTTGGTTGCTCCTAGTAAATCTCTACTCATACATCTTTCTCTTCGTCTTTGCTGTCCTATACATTATGTTGTGAAGTCTTTAAATGTCAGTGTCTTTTCTCTTTTTTTATTCTGCTTGTTCTATTCTCAATTTATTGAGCTTCATCAATGTAGGAATTGGTAGATTTCATTAATTCTGGGAAGTCTTTGGCCATTATGTTTTCTCATATGTCCCTTTCCACATTTTCTCTCATTTCTACTTCTAATTCTCACTAGATTCATGTTCAGTGTTCTCATTGTATCCTCCATATTGTTCATTCTTCACTGCAAATACTTTTATTTTTGCGTCTATGAAATTTATTCTGAGTTATTTCTTGTGACACATATTAGATATTTCTTTTGATAGTCTATATTTATATAAATAAATATATATTATATATATGTGTGTGTATATATATATAATATATATATTTTTATACCACAAATTTTCCTGCAGCTGTAGACTATGGTCCTCATTTTTCATTTCTATTTTGTACCAGCACAAGTAATCAGCTTTCTTTAGTTTGCAAAATGTAGCCTTCTTTTTATGCTGTCTTCTTTCACTTTTCTTTTTTTGTGCAGTATTGTCACTGTTGATTAGATGAGAGCAGTGTGCTGTCATTTATTTTACATTCTGTTTGTGTGCTTGCTTTAAGGCCAAGCTATTTGTTCTGATTGTGTACTTCTCTGTATTTGGATTTATGGATATCCTCTAAAGCAAGAAAAATGTGGTAAATGACAGTTCATCTGTTCCAATACATTTGGCTCACCTCCATGTCCCTAAGCAGATAATCCCACTTGGGAAGTATCTCCATGCATTCCCATTCTTCTCAAGACGCTCTTTCATATGGCTTATCTTTTCCGAAGAGATTCAATCTGATACCTGTGCTGGGGTTGAATGTCATATAGTTGCCTTACTTGCACATCAGCAGAACTAACTATCACCTTGAATCTCGTCTGTTAAAGCTTGGTATGTTTTCATTTAATCATCCCTTTTAAATTTCTCAAGGTTTTGTGTAACAGTAGAACATTTCTGTTCCAGATTTCTCAATTATTTCTATTAACTCTTTGTTACAGCTTTGAGAGCCAAACTTCCAATATCTTCCTTCTTCTGATTTTTCCTCAAGGGGAAAGTACTCAATTTGCTTTTTAAAGTCTCCTGTATTTTCTTCCATTTAATCACTTTGGCTCCCACTAACTCTCATGACCATTGGATTACCTTCCGTATTCTCAGTTCCATCTTGAATAGTAAATGGTTTTGAATCTATCTCATTCTCCTCTTTGTTCTTGGCTCTCTTAACCTCCTAGATATTTGAATTTTACACTTAATTTTGATGAGCACTGAGTAATATACGGAATTGTTGAATCACTATATCGTACACCTGAAACTAATATAACACTGCATGTTAACTACAGTGGAATTAAAATTTAAAAAGTAATAAAACAAATAAAATAAAATGGAAAAAATGCTTTTTGTTTCTCTAGATCAGTTGGCCTCTTTCTTTCTTCCTTTCTCCCTCTCTCTCTCTCTTTCCATCTTTCCTTCCTTCTCCTTTTTTTAGTAATAGTTGTCTATTCTCAAACTTTCAATTCTGAGGCTAAAACATTTTTTAAGACTAATCTAGTTACTCTTTGAATTCATGAGGACATCTGATTCCTAGAGAGAAACAAATTTTAAATTGCCTTTTTCTTAGATTTTGTTTTTATAATTTCACTCAGTTTGGATTTTTTTCCTCAGTCAAAGAAAATTAATCCTATTCTGTAAAATAAGGACACATGGTTGTTTTTATCTGTTTACTGACATAGTTTATCACTTTAGTATCATGAAAATCATAATCAAAATCCTATAGTCTTGGCCAGAGCTTAGGGAATTTTATTCTTTCTTCCTGTATTTGTACCTTCAATGAAAAAAAAAAATGAAATTTGCATTCTTTTGGCAATATTGAGAAGAGAGCTTCTAACTTTTTACCTCTTGACCTCCCATTCATATTTATCCGATTGTTAAACCTGAGGGGGAAATGGCCATTACAGGTACAAAGGAGGTAGAGCTTCCTTTTGGGTCTATCTTTTGGTATCTTCCTACTTTTTAATATGAAATCCTTCTCCAGTGACCCATGGAGTGAGCCCACTGGGGCCTCCCTGGAGCAGATGCCGGCGATCCTTCCTCCCATTTTGTGTATGTATGTGTGGATCATTTTCATTCACTGGAGAAGCTACCAAAAATCTATTTGCCCCTGAGTCATATTACGTTCTCCAGTGCAATTACAGCAAAAAGCATCTTGATACCTGTGTCCTTTCCTCTGTTTCTCAGCTTGACTTCCCTGAGAACTCTCATGGAGCTTTTTTAGGAACAACAAAATACCTCAGATGATTAAATGTCTATAGGTTACATTTAGAGTCTGTAGTCTTTATGGATTTTTATAATAAATAAGTGCCAAATGTGTTCAAGTTGTTAAATTTTGTGAGAAAAAAAAAAAAAAAAGGAACTGAGACCTGAGAGATAAAATCACCCACCTGGTTTTACATGGATGCTAAATGGCAGAGCTGAGGCAAGAACTAAGATCTGTCAATATCAAATTATACTCCAGGAACATTGCACATCCTTAAAAATACATTTAGGTAATTGAGCTGAAGAGTATGGTGCATTAATCCTGGAAGTCTGAACAATTACAGTCAAATCCTCAGGTGGTAGATGTCAAGACGTTTGACATTTTTGCCATTATGAGCTCTCTTGCCGCTAGCGATCCCGGGGCTCTGTGCCTCTCTCGACCAAGGACACTCATGCAAATGATCCACTTAATGTAAGGAAGGAAACTTTTGACCATTGTGTTCATAGGAGATGTGAAGAAGTGTGAGCTAATCATCGTTTTAGCTGTCTGAGCCGCTAAGAATCTTTCACAGTATTAATGAGGTTTTAACGCTGTTCCTTCTTTGTTATTTGTCTTGCTTGTTCTACATTAGTAACCCTCTTTTACCACATTAGAGAGGCTTGGAAATTGCTTGATGAAACACCTATCCACTCTGGCGAAAGTGCTTTCATGATTAGATTTCTGGCTGTGTAATTTTGCTTTCATGGTACTCCATCCAGCTCAATAATCAGAAAGGTCATAAGCATAGCTCTTTGTAGGCTGGGCAGTGTTATGAAGCTGCCACAATGCTGGAAATGGATGGCATCCTGTGTCACTGATGTGAAAGACTCAGCAATGCTAATCATTTTAGGAAGGATGATTGGTATAAGTTTATTTAAAAGAGGCACATATGATAATTAATGGCCAGGAGATGGCCAGAAATGAGCACAGAGATGAGAGTTGATGACGATCAATCAATTGACTGAAGCTAAATTTATTACACTTAGTGTAGCAATTTTTGTTCATTTTCTCAAAATTACATGGCCATTTATGTGTGTGAGTCTATTTCTGGACTTCCTCTTCTGTTTCATTGTTCTCCATGGCTATGTTTTGCATCACTTCTACACTATCTTGATTACTATTGCTCTACAGCAAGACGTAGAATCGGTTAGTACAAATCCTCCAACTTTATTCTCCTTTTCCAAGTTATTTTGACCCTTCTAGTTCCTTTCTCTTGTGATGAATTTTTAAATTAACTTGTTGATTTATGAAAAATACCAATACAATTTTACAGTGAATTTATAGGTCAGTTTGGGAAGATTTGATGTCTTAAAATTTATACTTGCCATGCGTGGGTTAGCTCTCATTTTTAACATCTTAATTTCTCCGTAAGTGTCTTTTAGTTTTTAACCATGAAAATCCTCTAGATATTTTATTAGATTTCCATCCAGTGATTTGTGGGTTTTTTGATACTATTATTAATAGTATTTTTTTAATTTCCAGTTGAACCATAATTCACATACTGACGATGAGTTAGTATCTAGAAGTAAAATCAACTTGAGTATATGATCTTTCATCTTGTGATCTCACATAACAGTTACTAGTTCTAAGAGCTTTTTAGTAGATTCCTTGGGATGTTCTGTGTGACAATCATGATATCTACCAGAGAAGACAGTTTTATTTATTCCTTTCTAATCCGTGCGCTTCCAATTTTCTTTCTTCTCTCATTTCACTAGCTAATTCTTCTAATACAAAGTTGAATTTGAATGGTAAGAGAATGTATTTCTGGGACATCTTCTGTACATTCTTAACCGTTTAAAGGAAGTGATATTTTTCCTAAGGAGAATTTTAAATGGCACTGTTTCCTTGTTACTTATTCCCAAATTGGTCTTTTCTGCATTATTTGTATATGTATATGGGAAGGTGGAGTTGTGAACCTCTTAGGCAATGAGGAGCTGAGAGAACAGTGAAGAAAGGATATACAGACGTGTGCAAAAGACAAAGGGAAAAACATACAAAAATAAACTGGCCTCATCAGTCTTAAACAGGATTAGATCATTCATATTTTCTTCATATATTGTGCACTAAATGGTATATGGCCGGAAATTCTAGAAGATACTACTGCTGGCCTATAGTATTTAAGAGTAATTGATCTCTTCAGGATTAGATACATGTTTGATGGGGTTCTGCTGAAAAAGTGGATATTTCCATTGTTAATCATGGTATCGAGGAATAGATCAAGTGCCAAGACAAAAGAACTGAGGGAAAAACGGTGAGGGAGACACTTGTCTGTAAATCTGTAAAACACTATCACTGGCATGGACCCTGGAGATGGGACAAAAGTTGAAGCAATTTGTGAAGGGACAGCTCTGTTTTCAGCAGAATCACCATGGCAGTGGTGCTACATAGGTGGGCTTATTAGAAATTGGAAATTATTCCTCTTTTGTTCTGTACTTCTTTCCTTATATCTAACTTTGTTACTAATATCTCATCACAATTTACGATCTGGTGTTAGCTGTTACTGCGGGTAGCTAAAGCAAAGGTCTGTGACCACACTTGGGGCAAAGTAGTAAAGAGGAAAACAGTAGCAACCTAAGGGAAGAAGAGTGTCTTTAGAAGAAAATCCTGTGAACTCCAGTAAAAAAGGTCTAGGCCTATGGAGAAAGTGCACAGCAGCCATTTGGAGCAGAAGGCCCCATACCTAGGACAGGCTTGTGACAGATGGGAGCTCCTTTAGCAACCTAAGATATACTTAACATAAAACAGTGGGAACATGTAAGCGACCAACTAAGTAAGACTCCCCAAAGTAAAGCAGGAAGAAAGAATGGAAGGCTGACATTTTAGTTTATTAACCAAAACAAAAGCAGCAACAAAAAACCTAAACTGATAGAAATAGGTGATAGCAGATTCATATTATAAAGAAATTGAATCACTCTAGAGTGATTCATTTAATGGTAATTCACATGCACAAATGAAAGTATGACAGCTAAAGCATGAACAAATGATTTTTTTTTTTTTTTTAGAAAGGAAGTGCAACATTCACTGCATGTATCACAAGAACAGGAACAAATGTATTAAATCACTTAATTGCTATTAAGGGCAAAGTGTTTCGCATTCAGAGGGACCACATTTCGCCTTTGCATCTGGCCGGTTTGTGTTCATTATGACACTTCCTAGAGCATATGGATCTAGGCATCCAGACAAACTACCCAAAATAGGCAGGGAATTCCTGGAATGGACAAGAGAGCCTACTGATGGTGGGATGCTTTTTGAAACTGCTTGGATGCACAGTAATTGCCATGCCTACTGACTCTCACAACCTGTGAGCTGTAAACAGTCTGTCTGAAAATGAGAAGATCAAAACACAGTCTTCTCCCCTGGACTTGTCTGACAAATCACATTCTAGTCTGATCTTCTTGTAGAAGCTATCATTGTTTAGATAAATGACTAAATTCCCATCGCCACCATCATACTCAGCTGGGTAAGTGTTATGACGACATTTCCTGATTTGCTCATACATCATATATTTGTTGATTGCCTATGATGTCATTCTGTCCACCGGAGATACTGAAGGACATATCCTCATCTGTCAAGGAGCCCAGTCCAGTGCTCAGAGAGGGAAGCAAACATAGGATTACAATAGATACATTAACAAAGTTGTTTCACCGTTGACAAGGGTACTGTTTTATCCCACCAAGATGCTGTCATTATCTATTCCTGTCATTAAAAAAAAGGCTTTGCTTAGTCTATACTATGGAGAGTTGGGATAGAAGTCTTCTTTCCAGAGGGAAAAAATCATGATGCTTATGAGTGATAGAGTTGTTATAGTTTTTTTCATAGTGAACAATATGTGTTTAATATATGGATTGGCATTAGAAACCTCAGGTTTTTCTACTTGAGAGACAGTATAGGCATAAAGAGATTTTTTGGAGCACTGATGGGAAATAACAGGTTGGCAGGTCCACTCTTCTCACTAACACCTGAAGCAAATATTTCTAGCAGAGCCCACAGACACACTTTTTCCTTCCCAATAAACTGTCCCCACTTGTCACTACCAGCCATCAGGCTCCCTATGTGGGACAGGACTTTTTTTTTTTTTTTCTATTACTCTTTGCATACCTGCTTTCTGGTATGGTCAAGGGAGTTTGCCTTAGTTTGCGATCTCTCTGAAATGTTCTGGAAGATAGATAATGACACTTCCAATAAGCCATTGAGCCAATTTTTGGTTTGCTTACAATTTTCTAGGGCCTATATTCTGAGCTGTTACCCAGTGTCCTGTCAGTCTCTTAGAGTGGACTGAACTAAAAAATATGCTTATGAGGGTAGGATTTTGTTTGTCTTATCTACCATGTAACCTTTGTATCTTAAAGCAAACTTCCGAAATCTTTAATGCTTAATCAAAATATGAAACCATTGCAGGAGGCAGGCATAGCATAAGCCCCATTTTGTTGATAAGAAAGTAAAATCAGAAGGGTTTCTTTACTTATTTAAAATATACACGCATGGGGCACCTTGGTGGCTCAGTGGGTTAAAGCCTCTGCCTTCGGCTCCGGGTCATGATCTCAGGGTCCTGGGATAGAGCCCCACATCGGGTCTCTGCTCAGCAGGGAGTCTGCTTCCCTTCCTATCTCTCTGCCTGCCTCTCTGCCTACTTGTGACCTCTGTCTGTCAAATAAATAAATAAAATCTTAAAAAAAATAAAATAAAATATACACGCACACACAGTGAACAGCATAATCCCTTCATCTTTGCTGCCTTCTTTTGGGGTATCTCCAAAACTTAAGGTTACTTAGTACTTCTTGATAGCTGGTTTTCACTGAAATGAGGTCGATAAGGAGAAACAATAGAAGGAAATCCAATGAAACTTAGCAATTAGAAAAAAAAAATTTGATATAGATAGAAATCTGAAAAAAATTCAGTATCATTACCTTGTAAAAAGGTATCATGACTTTTATGGCTTGCCATAACATGAGGATATAAGAACCTGTAGGAGTCAAGGTTTCTAAAAAGCCCAAGAGATCTGGAAATTATTGCAACAGAAATTTCAGAGGCTTTTTCTTTTATGCTTGAGCACTTGTCAGTTCACACCCCCAAATTATTCCAGTTAATTTTTTATTTGTAAGATAACATTTATTTTATTTATTTATGCCTACTATCACAAAAGTCCATTTAATTGACATTATCCTTAATAAACATTTAAGAAAGGCAACTAAATATATTTTCTCCTATCCTATTACCTTCTTTTGTCCCTATAAGTTTACCCCCACCTTTCCTGCTTTAAAATAATAATAAATTTTATTTAAAGAAACTCAGTATTTCAACATTAAATTTGCTCTATACTATGAAATAATAAAATGATAAAAGAGGACTCTCACAAATGCTTGGGGTCCATTTGAAATTGAATGTACCTAGTGTTATGAATATATCTGTGCTTGACATGAGTTTTTTGAATTTCTGGCTCTATCAGAACTCTTAAGAATTTAGTTGGTTAATAGTAGACACCTAAATTTCTCATATCTATTATTTTTTAACACAGAAATCTTAAGATAATCTAACGCAGCACATAAAAAGAAATTCACCATCGAATATCTCCTCTGACCAAATTCAGCCACACAATCTTCTTTCCCTAAATCTATCCAAAACACAAAGCTAATACAATATGGGCTTAAGTTCATTGCAATGACACCCAGATGTACTGTTTACCCGGAGCTCTTTGAATTTCATTTACTTTCTTTGACCCGGGAGAGGTGAGCAAATCACCAATGATGCCAAAAGTATCTCCAGTATATTCCTTTCTATCCTTTCTTTTGAATACACAGAAATGGTAGTGAATTGCTTGGGAATGAATTCTTTCCTGACTGTCCCTTGTGAGCCACTCTTCAGACAGTGATGCATGTTCTATTTACAGTGTATGCTGGCTTCCAAATTTTCAGATAGAATACTTCTTAAAGGAACTTGAGTGTTCTTTTTCTCATACATTGATTTTAATAGGGCCTAAAAACAAATTACAAAGTGAGCAAAATTCATCCTCAGTGTGTGTATATATAGATACACACACACACACACACACACACACATACACAGAGACACACAGGTTAGCCTATGTTCCTTCATGGTGTGGTGGAGATAGACCAAACGTCTACTGGGAGAAATGGCTCTGTTTCCACTACCCAGGTTCAGAGTCTACAGCTACTACTTTATAAGCATTTGACCCTGGGTAAGTTTTATAACCTCTCTGTGCCGCTGTGTCATCCCTTCTTAAATGGGAATAATAATAACAATAACAATAATAATCTCAAAGGAGGGTGTGCAATAATTTAATAAATACAAAGTTCTTAGAATAGTGTACTGCATTCTGTTCTTTTATGTAAGGATTTGCTATTAGATTACTCACAAAAACACACAAATGCTCTCTTTTATTACTTTTGGCATGAATTATGTTTACTTCCCTTCTTTCAAAAAATATTCCATCAAAATCACAGAGCTAAAAGGCATGGGCAGATAGTGATACTGTAACAGTGTTGTATGGGGACAAATGGTAGCTACACTTCTGGTCAACATAGTATAGTATAAAGTATAAACTTGTTAAATCACTATGTTATACACCTGAAACTAATGTAACATTGTATATCAACTATATACAAATAAAAAATAAAGTGAAATAAAATAAAAATATTCCAATCAATGAAAGGAATTGAAAATATTGAACATTCACAGCTACATTCTAAATCTGTGAAGATCACACATATTCAGATTATGGTTAATGATCACTTGGTTTGTTTTTTAAAATTAGATTCCATTAAAAAAATACCTAAATGAATGCCGACTACATTCAAGTAATCCACTCTGAAGGTTGTGAATGCACATCTTTTTTAGGACATTTGAATTTACTTGAAAGATTGATTTTATTTATTTATTAGTTAATTAATTAATTTATTTATTTATCATCTCTACACCAAATGTGGGTCTCAAACTCACAACCCTGGGAATGAGAGTCCCATGCTCCACCGACTGAGACAGGTACATGCCCTGAAGGTACTTTAAGCACAATGTTATGTATACCTAGTGAAGTTTTTTTCTCCTTATTTCATTTCACACTTTATTTTTAATGCATTTTCCATTTTAATCACCCATCATAGACTCTAGTGTTAATTTTGAATGATGTTTCCCTAAAACCAAACGTACCCACAAATGACACATATGTAACACAACCCAGAAAATTCTTATGAACAAAACTCAGTTCATTCCCAAAACAAATACAGAAGGAAATACCAAAAGTACTTTACAAAGTGATGTTACTCGTGTGGATATTTAAGCTCAGAAATACATGTGCACAGGGAAATTCAAACAAAAGCGCAAAAACCTGCTTATCAAATTGCTTCTGAAAACTCTCAAACATTTGAAAATCTAGCCCAACAAAACATTTATTTTTTTCTTGTGCCAGGAAAAGTGTCTAAATAGCAAACATGACAGAGTCTCTACTTTCAATGTTCAAAGTTTAACAGAAGAGATACCCATTAAATAAATAATTATCAAATACCTAATCACTAGTATAACTGAAATTATTTGTTATATGTGACCTTGGGCTAGTTGTTTAAATTATGTGATCCTCAGTTTTCATATATGTAAAATGGGAATTATAAAAAATATTTTGTGAGGTATGTTAGGATTAGAGATATGTAAAATGTTTGACATATGTTAGGCACTCATTAAATAGAAGTATTTAAAAAGGAAGTATTAAAAGTATGTTATTGCTAGGTGTATTTTTTTTTTGCTAGGTATATTTTTCAGTATTTGGGTGAATCATTAATCACTATTAAATAGTTTAATAGAGATATACTTGTAATGGTTTGCTATAATTGTAACAATTAGTAAAAAACTGTAATAATGGTAATTTTGTGACAAAATCTAATATTCTATAGTTTAGGTTATTCAGAGCCCATATGAATACATTTACTCTGCTGCTTTCTGTGAGGCACAAACTGAAAATTTTCCATATAAGAAGCAGCCAGATAAAAACCAAAACCTACAATATAAATCTTCTTCTTTGGTGAAGCTCATTATAAATAAAGAAATTTTTAAATGACTTTCCATTTTGAGGAACTGAGTGATACCTGGGTAATAGATACTAATTCTCTTTTTTAAAAACACTTATTAATATATTGTAGACTTGAACATCATGGTCGTTTTTTCTCTCTCTCATGTCTGGATTCACAAAATTTCTCCATTAAAAAGATTATCAGTGGGTCACCAGAATTGGCTCAAACATGATCTTACCAATGATCTACATTATAGCCTGAGTTCATCTTTCTGTGTCAAAATTTACATTAGTAGAAAATTTTAAGTAGTGAACTACTTGACCAGCTCCTTAATACAACATACTTGAAATATTATTTGAAATCATCTGAGCTTCTTGCATTCAAGACATCCTGTGAGTGTTGACCTGTCTCTTCCAATTGTTTCCTGGACATTGCTCACTCTGGACTTTATTTTTATCTCCTAATACTAGGCATATTATATATAATCAGCAGTCCATGAGTCTATCCATTTTATGTCAGGCCTAATTTCTCCGGAAATTAGTGTCTTTTCTAGGTGACTATACTTTCCTTAAAGTTTTTTTTTGTTTTGTTTTGGTTTTTTTTTGAGAAAGTGCATTCCTGACCTAGTTCGATATCCTCTCAAATTTATCTATCTGAGGGTGCCTGGGTGGCTCAGTGGGTTAAGGCTTCTGCCTTCGGCTCAGGTCACGATCCCAGGGTCCTGGGATCGAGTCCTGCGTCAGGCTCTCTGCTCAGCAGGAGGCCTGCTTCCCTCTCTCTCTCTGCCTGCCTCTCTGCCTACTTGTGATCTCTGTCTGTCAAATAAAAAAAAAATTATCTATCTGATAACAATATATAATATATATTGAAAATGTATGTATATAATTGAAAAATATATATATATTTAAAGTATATCAAATACTTAATATCTCTATATACTTTTAAAAAGAGATGTAGATATACACCCATTTTAAAGAATTTCCTAAGTACCCTCCCATAAATACATACATATTACAACACAATATATAGTTTATGTTTTAAGTCAAACTATCCTAAGAACATCCTGTCAATTTGACAAATATGTTTAAATTATATAAGTCTGGTGTTTGTAAGCAGGTAACACAATTCCTCCTACCTTGCAGGAATTCTTAATGACAGCCATAAGGCAACTAGATAACTCTTATAAGTTGCTTCCCTTATATGTTACAAAAAGTGGACACTGTGTGAAATATCAGAGGTCTCTCTTATATTCTAAAAGAGTACTTGAAAAGGCAAGAGTGATGGGAAATTTTGAGATGAAAATTGGAAAATCAAAAGAACTAGTTCAACCAAATGATCTAAGTGTATTTCTTGGGACTAACAGCTCTAAGTCATGTGGTAGCTGAGCTTTTTAGTACACCAGTGGGAGTATGAACCAAGGCAGTAATTTTCATTTAAAATGCCAAGAATATATAGTGCTAATACCAATTATCACAGCAGTGGTCATGGAAACTTTTCACTTCAAAATTACAGCTCCACACAGTGTAAAATGTGTGAGTATAACTTGCTGTTTTCACTCCCTCACACCCCCTCACTCTTTAACCATTTTTTATCTGTTTGCAGCCACTCCCTTTTGAGAAATGGCCATCCTCAGTATTACTAATGGTCCCAAGATGGACAAATGTAGTCACCTTTTTAGCAATTCAATTGAAAAATTTGTACTGAATACATTCTATGCTCTTACAGCTCTGAATACAGAGTCGAACGGGGCAAGAACTTCCATTCTAAAAGAAATTCCTGCTCAATGAGGAGCATGAAAACATGTAAATATTTAGGATTCAAATCAGTGTGTTGTGTTTTGATGCCAGTGCAAAGTGCTGTAAGACTCTAGAGGCAAGATTAATGACTCAAAAAAGAATCTGAACGATTTCACTGAAGATTTCACATTTAAGGTACACTTAGTAGAATATACAGTTTCCAGAAAGTTGGCCGTAGGAGCCACTTCAGAAACTTCTGGTGAGGAAAAAAAGTTATTTAAGATCTTCTGTAGCTAAAAACATTTTGTCTCTCCAAACCAATCACAGCCATATGTCAGAAAGCATTATTTTTCCAAGTAATAGGTCTGAGAGTTCTAGAATGAAACTCAAACAATTGAGAGAAGAAACAAAATACCTATATCAGAAATGAGAGAAGCAGTATCACCACAGATTGTATAGACATAAAAAGATAGTAAGGAAATATTTTTAAAAATTTTATGCAAGTTAGCCTGACAGCTTATATGAAATGGACACATGCCTTAAAAGACAAATTACCAAAGTTCACTGCATTAGAGTTCTCCAGAGAAACAGAACCAGTATATATGGAGAGGGAGGTGAAAGAGGGAAGGAGGTATTTGTTGTAAGGAGTGGCTTCCATTATTATGAAAGCTGGCAGATTTCAACATCTTTAGAGGTAGTCACCAAGCTCTCTCTTGGCCAATGTCTAGCAGAGTGGAGATCCAGTAAGAGCCAAAGTTTCAATTTGAGTCTGAAAGCAGACTCAAGAAAGAAGTCCCATCTTCAAACAAAATGATTCTCTTTTAAAGAGGGTCAGCATTTTTGGTGTATTCAGGCCTTCAACTAATTGGATGAGGCCCACCCACATTAGGAAGCACAATCTTCTTTACTCATTCTAGCAATGTAATTATTAATCTCATCCCAAAATACCTAAAGAGAAACACCCAGAATAATGTTTGATCAGATATCTGGGCATCCTGTGGCCCATTCAAGCTGACACATAAACTTAGCCATCATATTCACTTAGGAAAAAAATAGAAAACCTGAATAACTCCATATCTGCTAATAAAACTGAATTTTAGTTATAAATCTTCCTACCAGGAATCTTCCATTCCCATGGTTTTCTGATAAATTCTACTAAGCACATGGGAAGGAATAGTACTGATTTTATACAAATTCATTTAGAAAATTAAAGAGGCAGAAATATTTACCAACTCATTCTAAAAGGTTGGCATTATTCTGATACCAATATAAGCAAAAATATTACAAACCAATTAAAATTACAGACCAATGTCAAATACCAATGCAAAGTGTAACACATTTTTAGGAAAATCACATATAATAATATGTAAAATGAATAATCCATCAATTCCAAGCAGGTTTTATCCCAGAAATGCAGGTTTGGTTTAACATTTGAAAATTAATCAGTGTTATCTGCCACATTAGCAGATAAGAAAAGAAATTCAAATGATCATCTCAACATACACAGAAAAATCATTTGACCTGGGCCAACATTTCCTGATCAAAATCCCTAGTAAGCTAGAAATAAAAGGAAATTTTTTCATCCTAATAAAATATATCTTTCAAAAAACATTAGCTTATATCATACATAATGATGAGTGGCTGCTTTTCTCCTAAAATCAAGAATAAGGTAAAGATGACTTCTCTTGCCATTTTTAACCTTTAACCTCTCTTGCCATCTTTAACCTAGACCTTTAAGGGTCTAGGTAGTATAATAAGAAAAAGAAATAAGATAATAAGAAAAACCTGCATCCAGATTGGAAAAGAAGAAATAAAAACTTTTTTTTAATTCACAGACAAAATTATCAACTATTTAGAATATTCTGTATAATCTACAAAAGTGATAACATAACTAATAAATGCATTTATCATGGTGGTAGGATACAAAAATCAATATCCCCAGATTGTATTTCTATATAGTAGCAAAGAAAGAATCAGAAATTTGCATGTTAAAAATATAGTTTATAATAGTATAAAAATATGATTTTTAGAGATAAACTTGACAAAATGTATACCAGACCAGTACCTGAACATTAAACATTATTGATGGAAATTATAAATGACCTAAAGTAAATGGTGAAATTTATCATGCACATTGATGCAACAATAAATATTCTTAAGATAGCAATACCTCCAAAATCAATCTATGAGTTAAATGCAAACACAAGTTTAGAAATTGGCAAACTGATTCTAAAATTGACATAAAAATGTAAAGAACCTAGAATATCTAAACAAACTTTGAAAAGAAGAGCAAAGATGGAGGACTCAAGATTATTATAAGTCTGTAGTAATTAAGAGAGTGCGGAATTCTTTAAAATGAAGGCTCATGAAGACATTTTTGCTGGTGATGGATATGTTGTTTGTCTTTAAGATGAAGATTGTTTCATGAGTGTTAATGTATCTACACACTTGAATACATACGATTTATTGTATATCAATCATAACTCAGTAAAGGTGCAAAAAAAATATGATCATGTGGATACATTTTCTGTCATTCCCCATGGCTTTGGAAAAGTTCTATTAAAATTTTTGATGCCGGGGCGCCTGGGTGGCTCAGTGGGTTAAAGCCTCTGCCTTCAGCTCAGGTCATGATCTCAGGGTCCTGGGATGGAGCCCTGCATCTAGCTCTCTGCTCTGCAGGGAGCCTTCTTCCCCCTCTCTCTCTGCCTGCCTCTCTGCCTACTTGTGATCTCTGTCTGTCAAATAAATAAATAAAATCTTAAAATAAATAAATAAAATAAAATTTTTGATGCCTTCTGAAATTCCACTTCTTTAGGTTTACTATAAACCTATAATGCTTACGAGATAAATCTACACTGATACTAACCAGTGTCTTGTTCCTTAAATGAGATAAGGATTTGAGCATAAACTCTATGAGGACAGGGACTTTTAGTGCTTTTGGCTGTTCTATGGTGTTTATGACTCTTTGGCCAAAGAGACAGTCAAATGATTGAATGAATAAAAATGCTTATCTATCGTAATGATCAGAAAGTGCTTGGCTATCAGAAATTCATCTATTTATTACCAAACCGTTAAACTCTTCTAAAAGAATAAGTGTAACTAAATGATTGCCACATCATAAATATTGGAAAACCTAGAGATCCATTTCTACTTGTTCCCATACTATTATTGTTATATTAATTATTATTATATTATAATCATATTTAAAGTATTATATTATTAATAACTACATTAATTATTAATATATTCAGGAAGAACCTGTAGAAAGAGGTTAGTTTTAGGCTAGGGAAAAAAATGTCTCATATTAGAAATATAAATTTAGAGTAAACCAATGAATTCATTTGAGAGTTAGTTTTCAAACGAAGGGACAAAATACCTAAGAGTTTGCCAGGGTTATTATTTATCTTTTTTTTTCCTTTTATAGCCCCCCAGTAAAACCAGGAGGTCACAAAACTTGAAGTTTCTTTATGCCTATGAAACACTGTGAGATAGATAATCTTAGCCACAAATAACAATGAAGAATATTAGGGCTTAGAAATAATAAATAATTTGCTTGGGTCCTAGCGAGTAAATGGCAAAGCTGACCCTGAATTGAGAACTTGCTGGTTCCAAATCCATGACCATCCCTTCAGTTGTAGGTGGAAATTGTGGACAACATATCTAGGAATATTTTTCTTCCAATCCCATGATAAATGACTCCTCCACGTAGGCGACTGGCAACAACTTATACATGGTGTTCTTTCTGACTTTGCTATTTTTCCTTTCAAGGGCACTTACTTATTAGGAAGGCGCAGTTTTTAAAAATTTTAAGTATACCTCAGGTAGTCACTTAGGACCACTTTCCTTATACGTTGTAGACTTTTAATTCTTGACTGACGTTACTAGAACATACTGCATGGAGATGGAGCATGTAGGACGAAAAGGAGGCAGAAAGTGAGCAGGAAGGAATGAGGGTGACTGAAGGCAGCACTTAGAGAAATTAAGTGACTTAGGAATTTAGGAAGTACAAAAGAAAAGTTAAATGATGAAAAGAGGGCTCAAGAAGCTTAGGCTCATTCATGAGTTTTTAAAGAAGATTATCATCAAAGTTAGCAAATACAGTTTACTGACATTAGAACCAGCAGTGGTAAAATATGAGTTTAACTTTTTTCCCCCCACTTCAAACTACTAAGAAAAGCAGAAGAGTGTAAAGAGGGAAAAAAAAAAAAAAGAGTGTATTTTTCAACAGTAAATGAAAGACATGCTTGAAATACAGATCCCACCAGCATCAGTGATCAAAGAGACTGGTGAGGCCAAGGAACACCAGGTGCCTGGGCAGAGCCTACCTTACATGCACACTGTGTGCTGACTCCAAGCTCACAGGATTCCCATTCCTGGAAGAGGGGACCTCAGTGCTCATCTAGTCAAGACTTCTTGTTTTCAGGTGGAGAAGCTAACGTCCAGGAACTTGGCCAAGTTCACAAACTCGTACATTCCCATTGTCTTGCCATTATCCCACCATACCTTTATTAATGACCAGAGTTCACTTGTACTTGGTTTCATTTTAATTGTGTATGCACATGTGTTTGTGTATCCTTTTAAGGAAAGAGTAGAGGGGGCATGTCACCTGTAGAAAAGTGATCTCATCAATTTGTCTTAACTAGTTATGTTGGTTATATGGCAAAATTCAAAATGGATGAGAGTGGGAATGGCATAACCCTTGCTGGAGCCCTTAGCTATCCCCCATTTTCTCCAAGCTTTCCAGCTCATTGGAGGATGAGCTTGTAACAAATTTCCAGCTGCCTGAGAAGCCCCTAAGAGGAGGAGGTTGGGATCAACTAGCTAGTGAGTAACAGATGGAAAAGTTTTCTCCATGTGACACCACAAATGACATCCCCCTATTTCTATTTTATTCATCTTAATTTTCAAGTGAATTATATTGGGTGCCACTTGAAAAGCCTCCCAGGAGGTATCCTGAATATAAGTTATGAAAAAAAAAATACGTAGACTAGCCTGGTAGTCAGAGATTTTTTGTCAGTTTTACCACGTATTTGCTGTGTGGCATTAGGTTTATGTTTAATGTTGCTGTGCTGTGAGGTTTATTCAGAATAATGAAAGAAATGATCTCTATTATTTCTTCCCACTCTGACAGTCTGTAACCTATTATAAAATGATAAATAAGAACTTTTCCTAGATTTATGGCAACCCAGAGGCTCCTCTCCTCATAGCCCATCACCCACATCTTATTCCCGAATTCTGTTGCTCCCTCCACACTCTACCTCCACCCTTCCACCTTCAAGGAGAAACAAAGGTGGTGCAGACTGCATTCTATGTGATGACCAGGGTTAGGAGTCTTTATGAAACTTGTGGTATGTGCTAGTATTTGCATATTTTTTAATGACTATTCAGATCATTGAGGATGCTGACTATAATTGCCTACCTAGCCAAATAAAAGTATGTGTCTTCAGACCGTACTTGAAGACCTTTAAAAAGTGTATTCCTACTTGTTGGGAAACTATTTAAAGATAGGCCCTCACCATCACCATTGGCAACATTTTCACAAAAACAGGAACATATATTTAATCATGGGGAATAAGAGATAAAAACATAGGAAATCATGGATAAAAATAATTTTTGACAAGAGACTGCTAGTAGTAGTTTCCTTCCCCTCCCCAAATATTTAGTCTAATCTATTTTCACGAAATACCTGAGAGACTGTCCCATTACTTTGGCTGGCAAGATGAAGTTTAAATATTGTATCCCTTCCTTTTCCTTAATGTTATGAATTCAGCAAACACTGATTGAGATCTAATATACATAGACATCATACAAGACACTAGAAATACAAGGTTGAATAAGGTAGGCTTTTTTACTTCAAGTTCAGTCTATAGCAGAAGAGGCAGAACTCTAAATAGAAATTTACCAGGCACAAATTAAATCCAATATAGAGTTTTTCATATGTCACTGAGAACAGAGAATAAGTGGCAATTAATTCTGCTTGAGAAACCTGGACAATTTCACAAACAAACTAGTTTTGTTGACTAAGAGATTTTTCCCACTCTTTAAGAAGGGAAGGGCAGAGGGAGAGTGCTGGATATGAAGAGTGAATTTAGAGGGTAGATAATACTGTGATGTTGGAACATAAGGTTATCCAAAAGAAGTGTCATAGAGAAGAAGCTAATAATTTGGATAGAGACAATGTTGTAAGAAGACTTGTATATAAACCTAAGAAACACAGATACGATGACCCATGCTAATTTTTAAGATAGTCTTCTTTATAGACATTTTTTCCCACTGTCTGACTCCTCCCTCCTGTTTTTCATAAAATAATATCATTTCTTTGAAAGATCTAATTCCCTTGTATATTCAATCAATATTGTTTTACTACAGATGTGTCTAGTAATTAGAATCTAACTGAGGCCTGATAGATTGTATATGGTGTTTTTTCCTTCTCCCGACAATGATAATTATTTAAGAATGGATATGACTCATGTTGGTTCACTGAGAAGACAGCTCAGAAAGATTGCTGTGATGGTTAAAAGAGAGACACTGAAGCCAGAGCCTAATTTAGAGGTAGAAATGCTCCTGAATTTCTTGGTTTGTAAAGCATTAAAAAAAAAAAAAAAGAAAAGGCCCATTTTGCAGAAGCTAATTTGAATTAAGATTCCTTCATTTGCAACCAAAATAGAAGAACAAGGATTTATACATTTATAAATGTATTTTACATTTATGTATTTAAAATTTATAATGTTAAATACAGTTGTATTTTTAGATATAGATAACTGACCTTCAGATGCCATTTTATGGCAGATTGCAGAGTATGAAGCTGAGAAGATCAGATTAAAAGTTACCGTAAGAAGAAAATACTGAAGATGACCATGATTAGTGCAAGGATCTTATATGTGGAAGGTGGAAGCTTTACCTATTTTATTTCACCTGGACTTATCCAAGCTTCTCCAAACTTCTCCAAGCACAGAGTGTACCTAATACATAGTTACTGACTAGGTAGATTCCATATAGAGAGACAGTATGAGAAGCAGTCAAGGAAAAAGAGGAATTTACTAAAATGCTTCTATTTCTAGTGAGAGCAGCTAGCTAGATCATAGTAGCACTACATAAGTTAGGGAATAAAGAGGAGGAACTAATAACATGGAAGTAGGATGAAGCAGTGGCAAATAAAACATTGAGTTTTGCACATTCAGGGATACGGTAGGCAAAAATCTAAAGTGATCCCTAAGATTCCTGCTGTCAGCCATACATACCCTGCTTAATCCCTTCTCTTGAGTATAGGCAGGACCTGTGAATTTGACACACATGTGATTATGTTACATTACATGGCAACAGTGAAGAATTCTTTGAATGTAATTAATGGCTAAAATCTGTTACTCTTGAGTTAATTAAAATGGACATTACCCTGGGTGAGCCTGGCCTAATCGGGTGAAAAACCTTTAAAGAGGAATTGGGCCTTTGCTTGAAAGGGAGAGAACCTTTTGCTGCATTCAAAGAAGGAAGCTGCCACATTGTGAGACAGCCATGTGACTATGTATATTGAACACTTTCTATGTGTCAGGCTGTGGTGTGGACCCAGGAATTCAGGTGGAATACAATAAGCAATGCTTCTAGTCTCCATTTCTAGGATAACTTCATTAATATAGTCCCTTTTCACTATTTTCCCAAGATAAGTACTGTATTATTTTATAGCTATTTTTTATAGTCTTCATCTTAAAGAATTAGTGCATATTGTAATTAATGAAAAAAATTAAATTTTCCACTTAAATTTGAGTCCTCGAGGCCAATGTTCAAGCTTCTGTCCACTTGGTTTGTCTTGAAGGTCCTCAGAAGTGCATGGCATGGTGTAGATGCTCAGTAAATCTTGGTTTAAAAAAATGAAATTAGAAACTTGAGGTTCTCATATTCATCATAAATGTCTTTTATAGAAATAAAGGTGTGTATGTGTGTATCACACTTCTAGGTTCAGGCTTTAGCTTCATACATCCCAAATCCAAACACTTCTCAACGGCTTTCACTAGTCCATTAATTTCTTCTCAGAACTTACTTCATTGTGCTGCAGGCTGTATGCAAACCCTGAATCTCTGCCTAAGGGCTTTTGACTTGCAGTAGGAGCATTCTTGACCAGAAGAGGGCAAACCAGAAAGGTCCCTTGAAGTAGTCTTCAACCACTGATTAACAGAAATTGGACAGAAATCTTTCCCAGCTAACTGACTCCTTGGCTGGAATAACTGAAATATGTTCTATACTTTCTCCAGGAGGTTTCCAAAGGAATTGGGCACCAGGTGCCTGCAGACAAAGTAACTTGTTAGATGATGTATTCTGTATTGACTTTCTGTCTTTCTTGTCTGTTTCAGTTCCCTATTGTGTCTCCTGTCTACTTGTCCTGAGATGCTTGCCTCAAAATCTGCATCTTGGGATGAAGCACAAATAAAAGCTCTATCTCCATTGCTGCACTTGTCCAAACCACCATTATCCCTTGTCTGGATTTTAAAAAAATAATTTCTGTAATTTTCTTCTTGCTTTCATCTTTGCAGCTCCTACAAAATGTCCTTAGTTCACTAGCTAGAATGTATTTTACAAACTTTTCAAATCATGTCACTTTTTTGATCATGATCTGTCTTCATTATGCCCCCTCATTTATTCACGTTAAAGGATGTGGAAGTCCCTCCAGGATCCAACTCCAGGCTCCTCTTCTGACCTCTCTTTCTTCTCCTCTCTTCTGCTCACTCTGAGATACCCATGCTGCCCTCCTTCCTGTTCTTCAACACAGCAGGCCCAATCTTCTCCCAATTCCATCAGTTGGGGATTTTGTATGTTCTCTTACTATGGGCTGGAATATTATCCCCATTTATATCTGAATGATTCCCTTGTATTTCAGGTGTCATGCAAATGCTATCCTCTAGGGGAGGCTATCTCCCGTTAGAATTAAACTTTTCTAAGGTATGGGTCTCCAATTGTAGTTGTCACTGTCCAGCCTGCTTCAAAATATATATCTCCAGCCCAGAACTCTAATTCCAGTCTTGTTCATCTACCCATTTTACTTCTCCATGTGGATGTCTAGTAGACATTTCAACTCAGCATGTCCCAAGATGAACACCCAAACTGGATTCACCCCTTCAGTTGGTGGCAATCCCATACTTACATTTCCTCAATTGCTCAGGTCAAAAATCTCGAAATCAACCTTATTTCCTTCTACTGGAACCCAGGTCCAGTAGACCAAAAATTCTATTGACTCATTATCTAAAATATGTTCATAAATTCATCACTTAGCACATCCAATCTTACCATCAGCTCAAGTCACCATCATCTCTCATCTGGATTATGCTATGACTTCTCTTTGGTTTCATTGCTTCTGTTGTCAAAGAGAGCAGCCAGAGTGGTGATTTTCAGGCATGAATCATACTGTTTTATTCACTGCTCAGAAACCTCAGGGTTTGTCAGTTTTACTCAGATTATAAACCAACTCCCTTGCAATGGCCCACAAACCTTACATTATTATATTTCCCCTGATCTTTCTCAACATCTTAGCAGTTTGGGTCTAGCTGCTCCTACTTCTTAGAGTACTCTAACATAAAATATTTGGCAAAATCTCTCACCTTCTTCAAGTAATATCTACCCTGACCGCCCCATTTCTTGAGGCAAAATGCATCTATTCAGCAATACAAACCTTCTCAGGTGCCCCTCACTGTGCAATGTTTGTTTATTTTTTACATGATGTATCATTTTTTAGCCATGACTATAATTTTATTTTTATATTTTTATATTTTTTCATTGTTTTTTTTGTTTGTAACTTTTTTTAAATGTCTGCCTCCTTTGAATAAAATACAAAATGTTCATGGAATTTGGAATTTTTGTTTCTATTATTCTTCAAGGCATTCTAAGTATCTAGAACAGAGAAGGAAGTAGTGCATGGAAGTAGTCAACAAAATATACTAAGTAAATAAACTGTTTTATGTGTTCATATTGTTTAGTGTGTGTCTATGTGCTAAAGTGCCACATTGCATAATATATATGTTATAGTCCATAGGAACGCTATTGTTGGTAAAACATATGCACAGTCTCTGAAACCCAGAAAGCTAGACAAAGATAAAAATTATTATCTATTTTGCTCCTTGCTGTATCTTCAGTTCCTAGAATAATGCCTGATGTAGAGTAGGCATTCAGTTAATTACTGTTTAATAAATGAATGAATGATAAAATCATCTGTCATGAAAAATATTAGAAAGTTGCAGTTCAACAAAGGTTGATGGCTTAGTCATTTTAGATGTAGGGCTCCTTGACATTAGTACAGTGAATGAGACATTTATCTATATTCTGCCAAATAATAGATAAAATCAACATGGCACTTAGCGAATGTTTATGATTTAGCTGGAAGAGTAAAAATCAAGAATAGCAAGCTATAAATTTCATTTCTTCACATTCACATTCTTTCACACTATACTCCATCATCTTTAATAGCCACGGAGAAGGGGAAAGGGAAGAGAAGATGAAAGATATCAAATATATTTTGCTACCTACAGGTGGGGAATTGGTACAAGAGATTCCACGAGCTAGGTCTGCAATAAACACGGTGACATTGATATTCATTACATGCTGGATCTCTGATAGAGTCCGGTATATGCCAGAGAAGCCTATGAGTGAGGTATGCAGCCATTTTGATATCCTCTGTCAATAGTAAGAAATCAGCAAACAAAAAATATTAGAGGGGCACCTGGGTGGCTCAGTGGGTTAAGCCTCTGCCTTCAGCTCAGGTCTTGATCTCACGGTCCTGGGATCGAGCCCTGCATCAGGCTCTCTGCTCAGTGGGGAGCCTGCTCCCCCCATCCCCCCCGACTGCCTGCCTCTCTGCCTCCTTGTAATCTCTCTCTGTCAAATAAATAAAATCTTTAAAAAAATATAGAAGTGACAAAAGAACATTTCTGGGAAAAAAAAAAGATGCAATATACAGCATCCACATTCTCTCTCTCTCTCTCTCTCTCACACACACACACACACACACACCTTGCTTCAAATTCTTAGATTAGAATTTTTTTTTAAGATTTTATTTATTTATTTGACAGAGATCACAAGCAGGCAGAGAGGCAGGCAGACAGAGAGAGGAGGAAGCAGGCTCCCCGCTGAGCAGAGAGCCCGATGCGGGGCTCGATCCCAGGACTCTGAGACCACGACCCGAGCCGAAGGCAGAGGCCCAACCCACCGAGCCACCCAGGCGCCCCTTAGATTAGAATTTTTGTATTCTGAAGTAAGATGGTTAAGATAATTAGGATACCTTCACTTTCTATTTTTGCTTATTTATGATCAGATCTCACACTGCAAAGAATAATAACAGAGGCTGTAGGTCTACAATTTTAGTCATCAATATGTTGCTGGGACAGACTTTTGGCAACCAGTTTTCTGTTCTGCACCATTGACTGCCTTAATGCTGATGCTTGTCCATACTAATTTCTACTAAAGATTCTATTTGTGTAAAAATTATAAAAACTTTCAAAACTTAGTCTTCATCTATGCAAGTATCTGCTTTTTGGACTGTGACGCCCACTTGGTCACTAAGCATCATCCTTTCAGGGAAATTTCTAACATTCCCCAAATAATGGAAGGCACAAAACCTACTTAGACCCATAGAAAACAAAGCAGATAATGATTGTGTGCTAGTTGAATTTACTTATTAGTTATGGGAGACAGACAGTAAATGGCAAATGTTAAGTATATTGTATAGTATAAGGTGATAAGTGCTACTGAATAATAAAGAAATAAGAGATATCAGACATGTATTGGTAGGCGGTAGGAATTTTGCAGCTTTAAATTGGGTAGTTATATCATGTTCTCAAGCAACTGATCCAGCGGTCAAATTTAATGTGCAAATGACTTATTACAAGTGCTACCAAAAGATCATAATAGATTGGGGTAAGCAGAATAATGGTGAGAAAAAAAACAAATATTCAATTTAAAGCGAATTATTGACCTCAGCCTGATACTGCAGAGGAGTTCTGGAGTGTAAATCAGTTTCTGTCTCAACAAGAGATAAGAGGGCTGGACTATTATATTTCCACAACAGGCCAGGAGCTACTCTGGTGAAGTAAAGTGGAATGTAAGCTCTGAGGCACTTTGCGGTCTCAGCAAATGGCAAAGCAGCTCTAGTAGCATGAGAATAATCTTCCACAGTGTCATAGATGCTGCTGTTAGAAGGAAAGCTAGGGAAATGACATAAGGTAATGGAAAAATTAATATTAAGGAGACTTGAATAACAGTGTCTGCTACAACAGTCGTAGGTTTCTTTGGCAAGGTAGATTTTCACAAAGACTTGAAAGTTAGCCAACCAGAAGTCGATGAGGGGAGCATTTCAACAAATACAGAGATCTCAAGCAAAGGCCAATCATGATGTAAATAAGTCCACAAATTCATTGGTACTTCCTTCAGAAGTTAGATCTGAATTTCCTTTCTTTTTAGCATGGACTGGACTTTGTAATTTGCTTTCAATGAATCCAATAAAACAAAAGTGATGCATATGATATCTGAAACTAGGTAACAATCAACTTTGCTGTCTTGGTCTTTTCTTGGATTACTCTTTCTGAATGAAACCAACTGCCTTATTGTGAGGACATAACAAATAGCCATAAGAAGAAACCCTCTGGTAAAGAACTCGGGCCACCTGCCTATAGCCATGTGAACGCATCATCTTGAAGTAGATCCTCAAAGCCTGGTCAGTCTTTCAGATGCCGACAGCTCTGGCCAACATCTTGACTGCAAATCATGGGAAACTCTGACGAGAGCCACCCAGTTGAGCCACTCTCAAAATCCTGACCACAAAATCTGAGGTTATGTAAATTGGTTGTTTTAAGCCACTAAGTTTTAGGGTAATTTGTTGTGCGGCAATAGATCATTCAGGTCCTAAGTGGAAGACACAACTGGCAGGTTCAAGAAACATCAAGACAGCTGATTTGAAATATTAAAGATTAATTTAGTAACAGGAAGACAGTGGTAATGCTGGATTATTCTTCATTAGCTATATGGTTTATAGTAGCATTTTTGAAATTTAATCACATATGTGAGGTCAATTTTTCCATATAAGTAACATAGTCACAGATTCTGGGAGATGTGGATGTATTTGGGAACCATTATTCAGCCTACCATGGTGGTTAACACTTATTTGCACAAGACAGGACTTGCAAAATTAAGGTCTGTGAAAGCTATTTTCTGCAAAGTAAACAAGGCAATTGAGTTTCCTTTGCTATTTTTTTTTCTATGCAGCCTCTTGAAAACATATGGTACCAAGGTTCACTAGGATCTGATTAGAATGAACAGGCCTCAGCAGGCATGTTGCTAATTTCCTTGGGGAAAGAATAGCAAAACCCCAATAGTGGGGTTTGAATGCTTTTTTTGGTGAGTTTTGTTTTTCTTTTTCATTTCACCCTATTTCAAAGGCTGCCAGTCAGAAGACAGAATGAAATTATAAAAATCTATCCATTGTTCATATTGGCAAAATGTCCAAAAAATTCATCACAGATAGGCCAGGTGTGGAAAGCCAAGGTGAACCAAGGCTAAGATGTGGCCCTGAGATGTGGGAGAAGCCATGGGCACAGTGTAGCTGTTTCCTGGTGTTACAGCAGATGTCCTTAAAGAGGACAGGAAGTGGAAAAGAGAATTCTTGGAGAATATAGAGTAGAGAAATATATGTATTTGAAAAGTGCCATGTAATGTTATAATATTTTATATCTCAGGGAACAAAGGAAGTTATCTTTGTTCTCACAAAACAAATCATAAAATATACAACTCACAGAAATTTTCATGAATTGAGAATTAGGGGTTAAAAAATGATTGGGAAACACTGCTTTAGAGAATGTTCATGCTTAATCAATTAAACAGACAAATAGATCATTTGATGAAAATCTTCCCTATTTGATTACATTTTCACCTTTTAACTCTTCAGTATATTAGGAAAACTTATAATGCATCAATTTAAATACAACAGTGTTCCCGAGTCTCTATGACAAGTGCAGAAAGATAAAATGTTTTTATGTAAAAGACTGGCATTAAGATGGAAGAAAAGGCATGAATGTGTCTTTAAAATTCTTATGTATCAAACCTGGACACCATGCACTTTGCACTTAGCATAGAGAAAGATTGTTGATTACGTAAGTGTAATCAGCTGAAGGGATAAGAAAGGCAGTTGTTAGTGCGTGCTTAGAATATGTCTTTAAGGCAGGTTTATTGAGGTATAATTTACATAGATCAAATTTAGCTACTCTACTAGGAACATATCTCTATGAATTTTGCCAAATGTATACAGTCATATAAACACTACCACAGAAAAGATACAGAATTGTTTCCAAGACCTCAAGGAGTTCCCTTCTGCTGTTTACAACCAATCTACCCTTCTCCCTCCGTCCCTGGAAACCATTAATCTGTTTTCTTTCCAAACATGTCTGCCTTTCCCAGGGTGTTGTATAAATGAAATCATGTGGTAGGTAGCTTCTAAGTCTAGCTTCTTTACTTAGCATAATGCTTTTGGTATGAAATGCATTATTATTGCTTATAATTTATCCATTTTTTTTGGTTGAGTACTTGAATGCATGGAGGTAACTCAGTAGTTTCAACAACGCTGTGCAAAGCATTCACGTACAACTTTTTAAAAAATTGACATAAAATAAATTTTATGCACATCAGAAATACCATTAGGTAAGTTGGACATTTGTATATGCCTAGGTGCACATGAGAAATGGAGTTACACGCATACAAATGATACTGAACATTTTATGTGTGTTCCTTTGTAATCTCTCTCTCTTGCCCTGGCCCCATTTTCATGCAATACTTATCTGCTTTTTCTTAGTCCAGAGAACCTTGCATTTTCAAGAATTTTCTATAAATGGAATCATACAGAATGTAGCACTTTTTTTAACTGGCATATTTCACTCAGCATAATTATTTTTAGATTCATTTGTCATTGCTTATATAGTCATTCCTTTTCATTGCATAGCATAGCAGAACTGTATGACTAGATCAAAATTTTTTTATCCATTCACCTGTTAATGCACATTTAGGATGTTTCTAAGTTTTGGCTATTACAAATGAAGACATTATGAACATTCATGTACATATATGTGTGTGGACATCTTCTTTCATTTTGAGGGGTAAATACTTAGGAGTAGATTGGTAGGAGAGTATTTAACTTTTAAAAAACTGCCACACTGTTTGCCAATGTGCTAGTATCAGTATCATTTTATATATTCATCCATTGGTGCATGGGAGCTCTAGTTTTTCCACATCCTTACCAAAACTAGATATGGTAAGTCTTTTAAATTTTATCTCTATAAATGTGTAGAAATCTCTCATTGTGGTTTTAGTTTGCATTACCCTAATGACTAATGGTTCCAAACATCTTTCTAACATGTTTAATTACCATTCCTGTAGCTTCTTTGATTAAGTGTCTATCCAAATGTTTTGCCTGTTTTTAACAGGACTGATTTGTTGTTGATGTTTTTTTATTATTATTGAGATATGAGAGTTATCCACATAATCTGGATAAAAGTCATCTATCAGATGTATGGTTTGCAAATATTTTCTCCAAGTCTGGGTCTACTGCTTTCATTTTTTTAACAGTGTCTTTCAAAAAACAAAATTTTTTAACTTTGATGAAGTCAGATGTATCATTTTTTCTTTTATGGATCTAAGAAATATTTTGGTGTTGTATCTAAGAAATATTTGCCTAACACAAAGACAGAAAGATCTTTTCTCATGCTTTATATACTTTTAAATCTGTGGTACTCTTTCTGTTAATTTTTATATGTGGGATGAGTATGTATGAATCACTGTTTTGCTGTGTTTTGTTTTGTTTTTGTTGTTTTTTTCCATGTGAGTATCCAGTTGTTACACCATCATTTTTTGAGACTGTCTCCCTTGAACTTTTTGCTCTTGCATCCTCAGATAAATGCTACTTGATCATGATATCTTATCCTTTTTTTTGTACTGCTGGATTTAATTGGTTAAATTTTCTTTCAGAATTTTTCATCCATATTAATAAAGGATATTGGTCTGCAGTTCCTTTCCTTTCAATTATCTTTGTCTGGCTTTGAGATTAGAGTAATTCTTGCTTCATAGATAAGTGGAAATATGTTTACTCCTCTTCCATTTTTTGGAAGACTTTATATAAAGTGGTTATTATTTCTTCATTAAGTGTTTGATAGAGTTTTCAGTGATTTCATCTACATCTAAAATTGTATTTATTGGAAGGCCTTTAACAAGAAATAAATGTCTTTAATAGATACAGAGTTATTCAGATTATCTATCTTTATTTGAAGAGTGTTTTCATCTTTTAAATAATCACTCAATTTTATTTATATTGTTCAGTCTATTGGTATAAACCTGTTCATAATACTCCTTGACAATCTAATATATGTCTAGAATCACTAGTGATATTCCTTGTTTCATTTCTGATATCGGTAATTTAGATATTCTCCCCCATAGACACATTCCAATGCTTAGCTCATTCATTCTCAATCTCATGCGATATTGCTATGAAGGTCATGAAAGTGGTTCTGGCAAGGGGAAGAGAAGAGTTGAAAAAAGATCTTACTCTTTTTATGTAAAAATCATAGATAGATAGATAGATGATATAGATACATATAGATATATAGTACAGAAGTAGGTATACACTATATCTGTATTAAAATTTCAGTAGAGGAAATTAGGCAATTATTGGGGGGAAATTCCACTTCAAGGCAAAAAATGAGCAGAAGTTGAGACCTAGAAGTTTATTAATTTTATCGATCTAACTAATCAGCTTTCGGTTGTATTGTTTTTCTTTTTCTATTTCACTGGGTTCTGCTTTAATCTTTATTATCTCCTTTTATTTCAGCATATTTTTTGTGTCATTTCTCATTTTTACTTAATTCTTAAAGTGGAAGTTGTGTTCACTGATTTGAAAACATTCTTCTTTTATCATATATGTTTACTACTATAAATCTTCCTCAAATACTTCTTTAGCTGCATCTCACATATTTTGATATGTTGGCCTGTCACTTGACATTGTCACTTGACATACACATACGTCTATTTTCTGTTTTGCCTTTTTACCCTTTATTTATTTAAAAGTTTTTAAAGTTTATTTATTCAGGTAATCTCTATACCTCATGTGGGGCTTGAACTTATAACCCAGAGATCAAGAGCCATATGGTTTTTTGACTGAGCCACCCAGGTGCCCCTGACCCATGAGGTATTTAGATGTTTCTGTTTAGTTTCCAGATATTTGGGAATTTTCCCAGACACCTTTCTCTTATTTTAAATTTCTAAATTAATTCCATTTTCTAGGAAAAAAAAATACCTACGTTGCATGGCCTGGATCATTTAAAATGTATCAATACTTGCTTTAGGGTGAAGGAAAGGGTCTATTTTCATAAATTTTCTGTGTATACTTTAAGAAAATGTGTATTCTGCTATTCACAAGTGGAGTGGCCTCCACACACAGGTCTCTACGTCCAGTATTATGTAAAGTTACTTCATAGAGTTCAAGTTTTCTTTGTTCTTACTGATTTTCTGTATGTATTCTGCCATTACTGAAGCACAAGTGTGAAAATTTCTGACTGTAATTATGGTTTTTGTATTTCTGTGTGTGATTTTATCAGTTTTTATTTAATGTATCCCGAAGATCCATTATTAGGTCCAGAACCATTTGAGACTATTAAATTTTCTTAATTATTTAAAAGCATAATCATTATAGGGGCACCTGGATGGCTCAGTGGATTGAGCCTCTGCCTTCGGCTCAGGTCATGATCTCAGGGTCCTGGGATCAAGCCCCGCATCGGGCTCTCTGCTCAGCAGGGAGCCTGCTTCCCTTCCTCTCTCTCTTCCTGCTTCTCTGCCTACTTGTGATCTCTGTCTGTCAAATAAATAAATAAAATCTTTAAAAAAAAAAGCATAATCATTATAAAATGATCTTCTTTATCCCTAGTAATATTTGTTGCACTGAAATATACTTTGACTGATATAAATATAATCATTGCAGGGGATTTTTTTTTTTTTTTTTTTTTTGGCTTGGTGCAAGCATGGTATATCTTTACATCCTTTTGCTTTCAACATAATAATGTTATATTTAAAGTGGGTTTCTTGTTGGCAGTGGATAATTGTGCCATTTTTTTTCTTTTTAACAAAATAAAAGAGAGAGGTGGGGCACCTGCGTGGCTCTGTCAGTTTAGTGTCCAACTCTTGATGGCGGATCAGGTCATGATCTCAGGGTCCTGGGATCGAGCCCTGCATCAGGCCCTGTGCTCAGTGCAGCGTCTGCTTGAGGATTCTCTCTCTCCTTCTCCCTCTGTCCCTCCCCAACTCATGTTCTCTCTCTGAAATAAGTAAATAAATCTTTAAAAATAAAAGAAGAGTCTTTGATGAGAACTCTACTATATTCCATATCTTTTATTTATCTGCATAACACATTTTTGGAGCAAATATGGGACATTTTAATGGGACAGGCCTAGAAGTAGCAAACATCACCTTTGCCTAGCTTATACAGTCACATGACCACCTTACATGTAAAAGAGGCTGGGAATTGCAGTTTTGCTATGTTTCCAGGGAAAGGAGAAAGTACGTTTTGGTGAAGACATAATCTCTGCCACATTACATCTTGCAGATCACCAAACATTACTTTCTTTCAGTGAATAAAAATTCCATATTCACCCTTTTCCTTAGGGAACAAACCAGACAACTGCTTTGAACTAAAAAATCCAAGATTTCTGTATGATGCACAGTCTTCCCCAATTAAATCTGTTTGTAGCTTCATACTGTCTGGAAACCTAGGAAATAAAAAGTAAACTCATTTATCTTCTGTACATACACATACATCCCACAGGTGGTAGTGGATGGAGATGATAGCTCCACCATGAGAAAGAGCAATAATTCCTCCCTTCAAAAAAAGAGAACAGAAAAGACACAACATTCACAGGCTTATAGCAATAAAGCCCAGCAAAGACTGTGCAACTCTTTACTGCGGGCAGGGGGCCTTTATGATTAACCCTCATTATTCTCAGTTACATGAATTTCCTTGTCCATTTTTTACTATGGCCCCTGGATCTCCCTTCTGTTCAAGAGATTGTCAGCCCTCTGCTTTCATTCCTTTTGCTAAGGTCCCATCTGCCCTAACCCAGAGTCAATGGTTGGAGAAGACTAAACAAAGAAGCAGATTATAACCAGATGATTCATTAAGGACCATTGATGTAGCACAAACCATCTCTTCAATTAGTTCACATCTCGAGATGAAGAAAATTAGTTGAATTGAAAAGCTGGGATTGTGCTCTAAATCCAGATACAAATTTTGGGCTTTTGGTGCTCTCTAAAATACCAGAATACTTGAGCTTTCCAAGTATTTGGGGAAAAAAACCAGTGTATTGAATTGAGTAGTTTTATGACACAGAGCCTCAGTCGTTAAGCTCAGGTTGTGATTACAGGGTCTGGGATCAAGCCCCACATCTGGCTCCCTGCTCAGCGGGAAGCCTGCATCTCCCTCTCCCACTCCCCCTGCTTGTGTTCCTTCTCTCGCTGTGTCTCTCTCTGTCAAACAAATAAATAAAATGTTAAACACACACACACACACGCACACACACACACACACACAAAGCCTCACATAAAACCATTCTGCAGCCTTCATGGAAAAACTAAGAATACTTAGAATTCCATAATTTTAACTTTGGACCAAGGACAAGGCTCTCAGCCCTTGAATTAGAACCATACAGATCTTATAGCTTCAATATAACACAAAAAACCCTGCTCTTGCCAGTCTTTTGGTTTTATTTTAGAAATTGGTGAGTAAACCATTGAATATAAGAACTTTAAAGGGACATTGAATATCTTCAATTCCAATCTCCTTTTCTATGTGCAAAGATAATTAATTTCAGAGAGATTAAGTGATTTTCCAAGGGCCATCTAATTAATTAATGGTAGAATTTCCAATTTTAGAGTTCTCCAGTAAAATGATTATCCAACACATTTCTACTGCCTGTCTCTTTTATGTCAGATTATGCCCCTCTCCCAAACTTTTCTGTCATGAAAAAAGAACTGCTTTTCTCAGTCAGGCAGTATCCTTTCTCATCAAATTGGAAAGAACATAGTTTTAATACCAAGTAGTGGCACAGCTCTAGAAACTCATTATTGCTGTCTTTGTCCTGAATTTTCACATAGAAAAGAGCTGCCATGGTTTGACAGCTGATAAAATGCTTTACTTTGAAGATAGATTTTGATGGCATGCAGATTTTCAACATTTTTGTGCTGATAACTTTTGAAACTATGCAGGTAATAAGGAGTTATTCAATGTATCATTCATACTATGGTATGTGTGGTCAAGCACAGAAAAACTGATCTTACTGCTTAAAGTGTCTGGCATAGGGGCACTTGGGTGGCTCAGTGGTTTAAGCTTCTGCCTTTGGCCCAGGTCATGATCTCAAGGTCCTGGGATCGAGCCCCACATGGGGCTCTCAACTCAGCGGGGAGCCTGCTTCCCCCCCACCCCCCGCCTGCTGTTCTGCCTACTTGTGATCTCTCTCCCTCTGTCAAATAAATAAATAAAATCTAAAAAAAAAAAAAAAGTGTCTGGCATACATGCCTAAGTAAGATAGCTTGTTTTTAGTGTGAGAAAGTGGGAGATTGACTTCTTTGTCCAATTTTGTTTGGTTCTTGGATTCTGTATTTCCCTGTGTTATAACCTAAGGGCAGATCTGAATTCATCCTATTATTTAAAAATGTGTCCAGTAACAAGAAAAAAAATCATAAAAATGAAAGAGCAGCATTGTTGTCCTTTCTTATCAACTTTCCATATAACAAAAACCATATTCTAGGAATCATGCTAACCATGTCCCAAGAACTGTTAAACACTGTGAATAAAAATATGAACATGAAATGGCTTTTGCCTTCAAAACTGTGAATCTAGCAAAGAGGAAGTGTGTGCCATAGCAGCAGAGAGCAGGAAATGAAGCTCAACCTGAGTCTTGAAGGAAATGGACACAAATAAAGGGGTGATAAATTAGGAATCATGTTTTATTCTCCTTAGGTTTCTGAATTCCTTTAGATAAACTTCTGTTTCCTTTGAGAAACTCCTTATGTATCTACCTATCACACCTACAAGATCTGCGTGATCAATAGTAAAGATGTACTTTACTTCTTGAAAGCAACTGTATTGAGGTATATTGATACACAAAGCACTGTCCATATTGAAAGTACGTAATTTGATGAGTTGGGACATATACATGCCCCTATGAAATTATCACCACAAGCAAGGTAATAGACATCTGTGTCACCTCGAAAAGTTTCCTTGTGTCCTTTTTTTCTTAAGTTTTGTTCTAAGAACACTTAAAATGAGATCTTCTCTCTTAAGACATTTTTACATATACAACATTGTTTTGTATTGTTAACTTTAGATTCTGCAGTAGATCTCCAAAACTTATTCATCTACATAAGTGAAACTTTACTCACTGAGTGAACTTTCTATCCTACAGTCTAAAGCAAATCTTTCCATTTGAACCCTGGATTCATTCCCTACTCAAAGACAAGAACAAGCAATTTTAAATTCATGTCAATATCACGTAGATCCAGTGGCTGTATCATACTCTCCAGAAATGTGCAAAGGTTGTAGTAAAGAGTTCTCCCATTTTAACGTTAGGTCAGTTCTTAAAGGGGTTACTATTCCATGATACAACCATCATTTCTAAAGTGCAGAGGATAGTACTCTCTAAGGCATTTACCACAAACGCACTGGCATAAACCCTAGCCTAGTAACAGAATTTATTCTTAAAAGAGTAATCTTTTAGGGGCACATGGGTGACTCAGTGGGTTAAGCTTCTAACGCTTGGTTTCTGCTCAGGTTGTTATCTTGGGGCTGTGAAATTGAGCCCCTCATGGAGCCCACGTGGGCTCCCCGCTCAGCACAGAGTCTGCCTGGGATTCTTTCCCTCTTCTTTTCCCTCCTTAACCTCTGCCCCGCGTATCTGAGCACGCTCTCTCTCCCTCTTGCGCTCTCTCAAATAAATAAATAAATAAATAAATCGAATTTTTTTAAAAAAGAGAGCAGTCTACCAATTTCATTTTCAGCAATTTAATTCAGATGTTTGCTCATGTACTATGGTTCAGATGGTAATTGAGGCATTGTAGATATTGTCATGACTAAGACAGTGTTATTTCTTTAAAGAAACTTAGTATCTAATCGGGGATAACACAAAAAATGTACATTGTTTAAACACATAAGGTAGTAATATATGTATAATGATATGGATTTGCTAAGATGCTGTGGGGAAGATTTGCTCTTTCTAGAACAGTAACAGGGGAATTAGTGCAGGAGGAAGAATCTGAATTGGGTCATGAGCAGGTGTTTGATTTCACCAGGTTTATAAAGAACAGAATAGTAGGGGTGCCGCCTGGGTGGCTCAGTGGGTTAAGCCTCTGCCTTCGGCTCAGGTCATGATCCCAGCGTCCTGGGATCAAGCCTCGCATCGGGCTCTGCTCAGCAGGAAGCCTGCTTCCCCCTCCCTCTCTGCCTGCCTCTCTGCCTACTTTTGATCTCTGTCTGTCAAATAAATAAAATCTTTAAAAAAAAAAAAAAGAACAGAATAGTAACTCTATCGCAGAACAAGCCAGGAGAAAGCTTGGAATTCACTTACTTCTGCTTCTCCATTTTAATAATGATGAAACTAAAGACCAGAGAGGCTATGAGACATAGCCAAGTTTTCATAAAGACTTTGAAATAGAGCCGGATTGGGACCAAGAAGTACTTGTAGATTAATCCTCTTTCTGTTGTATATTATTCCTCAGAATGTGAAGAAAGGATGCTGAATCCTTTCCTTAAAACTTTCATTAATAACTAGCCACTTCTTGGGATGCCTGGGTGTCTCAGTTGGTTAAGCATCTGCCTTTGGCCCAGGTCATGATCCCAGGATGGTGGGACGGAGTCCCACATCCAGCCCTTCGCTCAGGGGGGAATCTGCCTCTCCTTCTGCCTGCCGCTCCCCCTGCTCATGCTTTCTCTCTCTCTCTCTCTCTGACAAATAAATAAAATCTTAAAAACAAACAAACAAACAAAAAACTAGCCACTTCTTTATTAACAAAACCTGCACTTTTTTTTCCTCTGTGCCACCCTTACTGTTGTTATAGGAAGTAACTGTAGCTAACTCCTAGAGGTAACTCTTGGACTGGAGGTAACTCCCGACAACTATAAATTCTTTTACCTTTTTAGCAGTTATTTTCAGAAGAAACATCTGATACAATTCTTCCCAATGTGATGTGACAGGAAGACCTCTGGGAGTGGCTTTTTGGTAAATCTTTTATCCCTGATAAAAAGAGAACTATGGCGTATCAGTCGGGATTCCATCAGAGAAACAGAGCAGTAAGATAGGTCTATGAAATTTGATTGCAAAGCATTAATATGCACATTTTGAGGACTGCCTAGGCGAGTCCAAAATCCACAGGGCAGGCTGTCCGGAAGGTAGGCTGGAACTTCTCAGGCAGTAGCTGATATCACAGTCCACAGGTGGAATTTCTTCCTTAGGGAATCTTTAGGTTTCAGTGGATTTGATGAGTCCCACTCAGAATATCCAGAATAACCTCCTTTACATAAAATTAACTGACTATAGATGTTAATCACATTTACAAAATACCTTTACAGAAACACATAGATGAGTGTTTGATTGGAAAACTGTATACTATATAGCCTAGCCAAATTGACATATAAAATTATCATCCACAGCGTAAGAAAGGCCTTCTTTTTCTGATGAAAGTCTTTCTGAAATGCCTGGGAATTTGCCAGTCATCTTGTAACTGTGGGTCAGATTAAACTGACACATTGAAGATGTCAGAAAAGAAAGATGAAAAATGCTGGATCCTTATAACAGTGTTAGGCCACCGATTTAACTAACCCTGAAGCCACTTCTGTAAGATGGTAAATCTTCTTTTCTGTTTAAACCAAGTAAGTTAGAATTTTGTGTTGCTTGCAGCTAAGAGCATCCCCGTTATCCTTCATTCTGGATCATCCAGTAGTAACATTCTTAAAAATAGGCATTAAAGTTGGAATACTTGTAAAATTACAAAGTTCCTAACTTAAGGTTTTTTTCTTTCTCTTCCCTCCCACTCCCCATGTGCATTACCCACAACCATACCAGGGAAATGAATGTGGCCTCTGCCTAATTTTAAAGTACACCCAACTTTCTAGTCCTAATTGGTTTAATTATAGAGTAGCAGCATGCTTTACAGTAAGTTGTGTGATTAATGAATGATGATTTGCAGTCCCTCATTAAGTAAAATATTCATATTTGGGGATATCTTAATTAGTGAAATCCAAAGGCCCACGTATCAGCATGTGGACTGAAGTGAACGTGGTAAGAGTGAGTGCCTGCCTGCTGAGAAATACCCAATTTTTACTTCTGATAATGGGTTTTCTCTAAAGAAAAAGAGAAGTCTGATGGACATCAGAAAGCTGGCGTATGTAGACCTGAGAATAAGCAGGAAGAATGATGCAGGATCAAGGATGACTCAAATATGCATATAGGTCTACATCTAGTTTATCAGCGGGGGCGTATGTCCTCCCAGCATGAATCCAGGCTGATAGAAGAGTTAGTGGAAAGAATTATACAACGTTGTTAGCAGTGGCTGTCTCTGGATGTATGGAATTTAGGATCCCTTTTTATTTTGTCTCTTTTCATTACTCCTTAATTTTCTATAATGTTAACTGCTATTATAATGAGTAAATTTGAATGAAATTAAAATTGTGTTAGTGAAGTTATAATCAGTGTGGTGGTGATTTCCCAAGCACTTTAATAGATCACTGTTGCCCAGATACTGAGATCAGATGGCTCTTGATAAAATCCTGAGTTTACTATCCATTAACTTGGTAACTGTGCTAGTTATGCCTCTGTGTAGTTTTATTATTCATAAAATTGGATAATAATGGTACTATGCTCACGTTGTAGTGAGACAGGCAAATAAAGCACATAACCTACAAAGTAAGGGTTCAATAAATAATACATATTTTGTCACTTTTTTTTAATTAAGAAATAACTGACATAAAGCATTGTGTGAGTTTAAGATGTACGAACCATTAATTTGATACATATATGTATTCCAAGATGATTACCACCCTAATGTTAGCTAACCCTCTATCACGTCACATAATTATCTATTTTAATAATGAAAACATTTCAGATCTATTGCTTTACCAACTTCGAAGTATAAAATATCATACTGTTGACTGTAATTACTATGCAGTACATTAAATCTCCAAATTTTATTCATATTTTAACTATAAGTTTGACATCTTGACCAATATCTTCCCATGTTCCCTACTCCCCAGATCATGGTAACCACATTCCTGCTGTCTGTTTCTTTAGGTTAAGATTTTTTTTTAGATTCTACATATAAATGATACCTTATAGTATTTGTCTTTATCTGTCTGACTTATCTCACTTAGCATGATGCCCTCAAGGTCCATCCATATTGTCACAAATGGCAAGATTTCCTTCTTTGTCATAGTTGAAAAAATATAGTCCATTATATATTTTTATCTATTGATACACACACACACATTTATATATATATAGATAGATGTGTAGGTACACAGATACATATGTAGATATATAGATGTATATATACACATACATCTACAGTATATATGTATATAATATGTATAGATAGATCAAAAGCTTCTGCACAGCAAAGGAAACAGTCAACAAAACAAAGAGGCAACCCACGGAATGGGAGAAGATATTTGCAAATGACAGTACAGACAAAAGGTTGATATCCAGGATCTGTAAAGAACTTCTCAAACTCAACACACACAAAACAGATAATCATATCAAAAATGGGCAGAAGATATGAACAGACACTTCTCCAATGAAGACATACAAATGGCTATCAGACACATGAAAAAATGTTCATCATCACTAGCCATCAGGGAGATTCAAATTAAAACCACATTGAAATACCACCTTACACCAGTTAGAATGGCCAAAATTAGCAAGACAGGAAACAACGTGTGTGGGAGAGGATGTGGAGAAAGGGGAACCCTCTTACACTGTTGGTGGGAATGCAAGTTGGTGCAGCCACTTTGGAGAACAGTGTAGAGATTCCTTAAGAAATTAAAAATAGAGCTTCCCTATGACCCTGCAATTGCACTACTGGGTATTTACCCCAAAATACAGATGTAGTGAAAAGAAGGGCCATCTGTACCCCAATGTTTATAGCAGCAATGGCCACGGTCGCCAAACTGTGGAAAGAACCAAGATGCCCTTCAATGGACGAATGGATAAGGAAGATGTGGTCCATATACACTATGAAGAATTATGCCTCCATCAGAAAGGATGAATACCCAACTTTTGTAGCAACATGGACGGGACTGGAAGAGATTATGCTGAGTGAAATAAGTTAAGCAGAGAGAGTCAATTATCATATGGTTTCACTTATTTGTAGAGCATAACAAATAACATGGAGGACATAGGGAGATGGAGAGGAGAAGGAAGTTAGGGGAAATTGGAAGGGGAGGTGAACCATGAGAGACTATGGACTCTGAAAAACAATCTGAGGGTTTTGAAGGGGCGGGGGGTTGGAGGTTGGGGGAGCCAGGTGGTGGGTATTAAGGAGGGCACATATTGCGTGGAGCACTGGGTGTGGTGCAAAGACAATGAGTTCTGTTACACTGAAAAGAAATTAAAAAAAAAGATAGATAGATATAGATATCTATCCATTTATCATTTTATGATCACTTAGGTCATTTGCAAACCTACCTTGGCTATGTGGATAATGTTGCAATAAACATGGAAGTGCAGATAGCTTTTCAATATCTTATTTTCTCTTCCTTTGGATATATACCCGGGAGTGGAATGGTGGGTTCATATGGTAGCTCTATTTCTGACTTTTTGAGGGATCTCTAATCTGTTTTCCGTGGTAGCTGAACAAATTTACATTCCCACCAATAGTACACTAGGGTTTTCTTTTCTCCACATCCATGCCAATGTGTATCTCTTGTCTTCTTGATTTTAGCCATGCAACAGGTGTGAGATGATAGCTCATTGTGGTTTTTATTTGCATTTCCCTGATAATTAGTGATGTTGAGCATCTTGTCACTATTGTTGATGTTTCTATGTCGTGAATGAAGTCAAGAATAATTAGTTGTCACTTTTGTAAATCAAACAAATAACATACACATGCATACATACACACATGATTA